>NC_042285.1:9920547-10222214 GCF_901000725.2 Takifugu rubripes
AATCGGACCCAAAGGGAATTCATAGAATGAGCTGATGTTGCCTCTGTATTTTTCTCCTGTGGCTCTCAGGTCCACGAGTAATGGACTACAAATATCAGCCGGAGGCAGCGCACCGCTGTAAGAGGGATGTGCTTCTGTGCCGCCTCAAGAACACAGACGATCCCACTTGGAAGAGGATCCGCCCACGACCTGCACGAAACAACTTCCTGGGGGCATTTGTACTCTGTAAAGGTACATATATATCTAATATTTTAGCTAATACTTCAACATACCCTGAAGTATATAAAAGTGAGTAGAAAAGGCACCTTGTGTAGTGAAAACATGTTAAATATGTATTTATATTTCCCATCTTGCCCTTTGCAGAGGTGCAGGAGCGTCAGGAATGCCAGTATGGAGAGAACTGTACATTTGCTTATTGCCAGGAGGAAATAGATGTGTGGACCCAGGAGAGGAAGGGCGCCCTGAGCCGAGAGCTGCTGTTTGATCCGCTGGGCAGCACAGAAAGGAGGGCGCTCAGCGTCACAAGGCTGCTGCAGCTCCATATGGGCATGTTTATGTTCCTCTGTGAGGTGAGATCCTTTGTGTCCTTTGATTGTCATCGGACCTATTGGGGCATCTGCATCTCCTCTTTCTACAGGAATGCTTTGACAGCAAACCTCGCATAATCAGCAAACGCAGCAAAGAAAATTTAGCTGTCTGCTCAAACCTGACAGCCCGACACCCGTTTGATGACAACAAGTGAGTTATATCCGTATTTTCTGTCTTTGTGACTCTTAGGATCCAGTTAATTGGCCTGTTCTTGTCCCCTGCAGGTGCCTGGTGCACGTGGTGAGGTCAGCCAACGTGCGCTACAGTAAGGTGCGTCCCCTGCACCCGCTCTGCCAGTTCGACGTGTGTCGCCACGAGGTCCGCTACGGGTGCCAGAGAGAGGACAGCTGCTCCTTCGCTCACTCCGTCATAGAACTGAAATGCTGGGTCCTGCAGCAGGACACCGGTGGGCTTTTAATTCTTTTGTATCGTCACATGTTGAAAGACTGAATGAAATTTCATGGAGTTTTCTACCCCCCTAAATGTTTTCATCAGGTATCACACATGAAGAAATGGTGCAGGAGTCCAAACGCCACTGGCAGCGGCTGGAACAGAATGCCCAGAAACAGCAGAAGGTAAGGCACAGGCACATTTCAACAGTTTGAGCGTGTGGTTTGTCCCGTATTCCAGATTTTAGTGCAGGGATTGATAGCTGTCCTGGAGCAGCTGACTTATCTGCTTTTATCAGTGGCTGTCATTCGCTCTTGCATTGCAGCCTCTTCATATCCCCCACCCAAGCAGCAGCAGCAGCAGCATACCTGGAGGAGGCTTTGGGGGGATGGGGGGCGGAGGAGTCGGAGGGGAATGCATCGGAGGAGGTGGCGTGAGCCCCATGGGTGGGGTGGGTGTGGGAGGTGCGTCGGGAAGGGGGCGCCCCCTCAACCTGAAAATGAAGTTCGTGTGCGGTCAGTGCTGGAGAGAAGGACAGGTCAGCGAGCCTGACAAGAACCTGAAGTACTGCACGGCCAAAGCGCGGCACAGGTCAGCCCTTTTTGTTTGTTTTGGGGTTTAGTTTTTACTCCCCTCAGGTTTATGTCAGCTCGCTGTCTCTACAGCTGGACGAAGGAGCGCCGGGTCCTTCTGGTAAAATCGTTTGAGAAGAAAAAGTGGGTCGTCGTTCGGCCACTTCCCTTTTCACGTACCTATCCACAACAATATGACGTGAGTTTCTCTCCGCCTCCACTCGCTGGTACACTAGATCTGACGCCATTTTCACCCTGTGGCGGTGAGAGAGGTCAAAGGGATGTGAAAACAATAGTTTTACTTAACTTTTATTAGGGATTGTATGCCTAAGAACTCTCCACAATTTTGTTATGATTATTCCATTTTACCTGAATATAAGGGAACTCATTTTCCAAAACTGTTTTGTTTTTTTTTCTATTTCTTAGTGTTGTCCAATATTCTGTAACATGCTGTAACATGTTACCGCATCTCTTTTAGATGTGTGTGCATGTGATGAAGCAGAAAAAGTGCCACTATATTGGAAATTGCTCCTTTGCTCACAGTTTGGAGGAGCGGGATGTCTGGACATACATGAAGAACAACAGCTGTAAGCTTCTCTTTCCATTTTAAAGACTCAACTACATCTAATCATTACATTGATAGGTTTATTCGAGTAACACTATTACAAATATATCAAGGGATTTTCTCTGCCTCGAGTACTCATTTATTTAAATGTAAAGCTCAAAGCACAGGATTTCGCACAGACTACTTCTACACAAGGCACTTATGTCACCCACACAAACTAAGAGGGAGGAGGAAGTGAAAATGTTCGGATGAAGTAGCGGGAAGACGGAAGAGTTGAGGAAAAGTAGCAATAATGGTGACATTTTCTCTTGCGTAGGGTGACCAGACCTCCTCTTTTGCCAGGACATGTCCTCTTTTTGAGTCCAGGTGGAATTTGAGAATCGTCCATAATTTTTTTTTCGACTAGAATCTCGATCTCTTGTTACAAACAAGTCACGCCCGCCCTCCCTCCCTCCCTCCCTCTCCCGCTCCCGCTGCAGGGTCTTCTTTTTCCCCACATTCAAATCTGCTTAATCCGATTACTCGATTAACCGAAGGATTTTTCAGTAGACTATCTGATTACTAAAATATTCGATACCTGCAGCCCTAATTGAAAGCAAATTCATTGCAGAAATACATATCGAGGGTTCGGTTAGGGTGGCGGTGCTTGCCTGCACATGTTCCTTGCAAGGTTACTGAGGGTGTTCTTTGTCTCGTGTTCCTTATGCCTTCAGTGAGAGACATGCAACAGATGTATGAATTGTGGCTGGAGCTCACGAATCAGAACAGACGCACGGACAGCTCCGCTGTCACCCCGCCCCCAGAAGACAAACAGGTCACCCTAACAGCCGAGTACACAGAAACCATGGTGAGTGCTTCTCACGAAAGTTGATGAGACGAACCTGTAATTAAATGAACGGGTTATGCAGTCACTGTCTTCATTTCAGGATAATGGGGTGTATATTCAGGTTGTACCTGTATACAGTGTTGGATAACACTCCATACCAGTGCAGAGCTTTCTTTGTCTGCATGACGGGTCTGATAACAGCGTCTCTAATAGTGGCGGGGTGTGTGGTTTCAGGGAGGCCAGCGGATGTCTGAAGGCGATGATCTCTGAACACTACCATGTGATCAGATGGACCGGGGTTGCCGTCGAGCCACAGACAGAATCAGAGATGGGCCTCATATTCCCGCCAGTCTGGTCTCCTGTAGGATGAGAGACGGAAAACACCCCATACATGCGTGAACACACCGCACACGAGACACAGTTCACAGACACCGGTTAACATAAAGTGACAGCTAATGAATTGAAAACACACATTTTGTATTGTTTATTATGATGATCACACACACGCAGCACCTTTAAGCTCCCATTAAATTTATACTGCAAATTCCACAATCAACTGGTTTTACTCTGACTAAACCCATTTCAGTTTGCTCCCCCTTCCCCTAGAGGGAGCACCATTCTATTTTCTTTTTTCTTTCTTCCTCACAGCACTGAACTAAAAAAAATCCTAGGATGGGTGCGCTGGCCGCAGCTCAAATCTTACTGAGTCGAAAACTGAACACAAGCTCATCGCTTGTACGCGTAAATAAATCCTGGAAACAAAGCCGTCAGTTGGCCGTCAGTTGTCTGTGGCTGTCCAGACATTCTAAAGCTGAATAGAGACGTCTTGGGAGACAGTGGCATAAGAACCAAATTCCTTTCTTGTCAAACAGGATGAAACAGTGTTTTTGTGATGAGTTCGAGCTTGATTCTTGATTTCTAGGGGATTTTTACTTCCTCGTTATATTGTCTGCCATATTGGTGGAATGCTATGAATGTAATGCCTGCATGGGCCTTTGAAACTAGGAAGTTAGTCACGAATAATTTGCTGTGGTTGTGGAATGTATGCAAGTATAACGTAAATGCCCCTACACATACAATGGGAGAGCCCCCCCCTTTATAGAAATAGCCCACTGCATATCCTGCAGAGGGCCATATTACACATGCACATACGTTCATGTCACCTTGTAGCTCCTTACAGTGATCCACTGGATCCTACGCTGTGGGAATGTTAGCCCCTCCCTCATGTCGGCCACCAAAAACTGGACTTGTGGTTAATGTCTTGCAGCAACCAAGGTGCTAACTATCACGCACTTTAATCGGGGTGACAGCTGACACGGATGGCTGCAGTGAAACAACCACTGTTCAGGTGTATAAAGCTGACTGGAAACCAGTGAGAACGGTCAAAGAGTTCTGCTAGGAACACTATGGTTTGGTTTTGGAAAAAGGCCGAGATAATTGATCATTTAAGGAATGGAACATGTTTAGTCTGAGGTCGTTTGTCACTGATGAAATATCAAACCTTTCATGATGTGAAACGTTCTAGCTTTAGCCTGGGAAACACTTCATGCCCCACATTGTGCCTATTAACAACAATGAAAACACGTGACATTAACACTTCTGCACATAGAAACACACCACATCTGTTGCTTTGCTATTCTAGCCTTTAGTGTGGATGGTAACACAATGGAGGTATGTTTATATTCAGATACTTATACATACATTATACATATTTACAAATAATGGTATATTACTAATGATAATTGATAAGGTAGCTGTTAAGCTTAATAAACATATAACCTGAAATCTGTATTAATTACATAAATTTAAATTCTTGTCATTGAGGTATGTTATAGACGTGCATCGCTGAACTAGATGACATAGTTTTTTTTTTGTTTTGTTTTTTTAAATTTTTATGGATTTATTTGTCATTTTCTCTTTGTGTGGGTTGTTCCAGATGGATGTACAAATGTTGCAGCGGAGATTAAGTTTTGTTTATTCTAAAAGAGAAAAAAAATCATAGGTGGAAATCATATATGATCTCTTGGTTTAATTGCAGCAGGAATACTAGATTTATATATTCATTGTTTAGAGTATTTTGGGGTTCTGTGTGGAGTATAATAAAGGAGCTGCATTTTATATTTTACTTTGGAAAAAATATATGGTATTCTAATATTTGGCCTCTCTTCAGTTTGTTGCTAAAAATCCCTTTAAATTAGACACGACGGTGAGGAAGATGAATATCCCAGTGGTGAATACATACACAGGCCTTATATGAGCTGTTGATAATGAACCTGTCTGGAACAACCCAAGTATTAGCTTCTCCGAGGGATCGTATTACTACGCTTAGTATTATGAATATGATGATGATAATTATTGCTATTGACTATTTCTATTTCTTCTCTATATGCTATTGATATATGTATGTTAATTGCAATGTATAACTCTATATATGTATCTATGTATGAATATAATTGACAGTAAATATGCACTGTGTATGCAGCAGTGCACAGCTCTGCCTGGGAGGCGGTGAGCAGGAAAAAGAATCGGTTCATATTTCATGTCAATCCTTTATTCCATTTGACTGTTGACTTTCAGACCGGACGCAATGACTTTGCATGATCTGGAAGGAGCGTGAGCTCCTCAAGGGTTGTTTTCAGCATGGCTCAAGAAAGATAGTTAATGCCTAAAAGTTGAAAGTGAATGCAGCATTGATCTCCCCCACAGATTTGGCTGCTCACTGCTTGTGCTGTTAGGACTCACCAGACAAAGGCAGATCTGGAAACAAACGCATACATAGTTGCCTATATACTCCCGTATAGCGCCTTATTCCACATACTACACCTATAAGATGATACATACCCTTATTGTATAATCCTGCTTACTATATACTGGATATGATACCTATGACATTTATTATAACACTTAGTCATTCTTATGATGTGATTTAGAGAAAAGAGATGGCTGAAACATTTTGGCTGTGGCTGTGCCAGGGTGTGCTGTGGTGTTAGAATGCTTCACGCTCAGATGCTCTCATTTCTGTTCACGTTAACCTTTGGCTAAAGACAGGGCCTTGTAATTGTTTAAGGTGTTTGCGTCAGATCCCAGAAGAAATTGGAGCATTTGAGGAGAAGCTTCTCGTGATATTGGAAGAGCCCGAAGTGGTGATGCAACTGACCTCAGGAAAATAGAAATCTGTGGTCTTGTTGCAGGATCTACATGCCTACTTGAAGGCAGGCAAATCATGACACAAACTTGAGGGTAGATGTGCTGCTTCTGTACCTGCACCCTCTATCAGCACTATCATGTAGCTTCCTGGTGTATAATTGTCACTTGATTTTCTTTTGTGTTGAAACTGTGAAGACATTGGCCCTCAGTTCTCAAACCTAAATCGTCTTTTCCTCCTACTTCCTTCCTGGACACATAATGCCAATGGACTTAAACTACATAGGTTCATTTATTCACATACTGTCAAAAGCTATTTGCTAAAGGTTGATTCTTTTTTTTTTTTTTTTTTCTGGAGTTATTTTAGGTTTTAGACCAGTTCTGGTCATCAGCGCTGTTAATGGACAGGGCGTTTTCCGAAAGCTCTCCCCCTCACGTTTGTGTCATATGATTCCCAGCACCAGCATGCACCTACCCAGCCACACAAAACCCTTAATTTATCCGTTTTTAGTGTTTTGAAAATCACTTTTTTGAATTGCAACTTCTCGGATGAAAACACCAGGATTGTGAAAAAGTAGAGCGGGGGAAAAAAACGAGGCCTGTTTTTGTACTGTATTTTTACATTTCTTTATTTTATGCTTCGTTTACCTTCTTGACTTTGTTTTCTGTTTTCCCCTCCTTGGTTGGAAGTTGATGATCATTCAAGTGGACCAAATCTCTTGAAAGCATTTAATAAACAGACTGTTTTAGAAAGAAATTGTCTTATGATTTGTCAAAGTGATTTCAGTTACAGACCAATGTAACATGTGGTTTTTATTCCAAACTGGTCTGTTTGGAAAGCAATCTTACACGTGACGGTGAAGGTGTTATGAAATCATAAACTACTCCTTAATCTATGTGTCTATGGTGCTTTATCAGTCAGAAGACTTTGGACTGCCGATTGGAGTTGCATTGTTGTATTTCTTTTCTCTGTTTGACAAGTAAGCAGAGTCTTAAGAGAGTTAAAACAACTAGAAAAAAAAACATTTAAAGAGCACAGAACTCTGCCAGGCAGCTCATTTTCCCCATATTTAACCCGTAGTATGCCCCTTGGCTTTGATCTTAAAAATGTCAAGAACCCTCTAGAAGTTGGAACATTACCAAAATTGTATTTGTTTCCTTGGGTCATTACCAACATTTTCAGAAAAAATTATTAAAATCCGTTCATAATTTATGGAGTTATTTTGTACACAGGCACATGAGTAAACAGGCTGTTACATAACCACTTTGGTGGAGGCAAAAAACTGCATGCATTTGAATTGTTCTCTAATCTCAGGTATCTCTATCATTCACAGATAATTCTATGGACTGGTGCAAATTGAAAAATCAGGAGTTTAACAGTTTTCAGGTGTTTATTTTTACCAAAATTGTTGCATAACTCCCCCCCCCCCTTAGATAATACATACGCTGCTCCTGATTCGCTGCATCTACTATGATAGATAGGCAGGTTGTCCAATCGGAACGTCTTTCGTCAAAGGCTGGCTTAGAGAACGCAGCTGATAGGCTGCGCGCCAACTAGGTTGGCAAGGGGGCGGGTCTTATGAAGTAAAACGCGGACCTGCTCGCGTGTGCGGGAAGTTTTGACGTTCCCATAGTTCCCAGGAGCTCTCCGACCTCCTCCTGTACCCTCCCCGGTGCTTCTGACGGCTCCTGTGACATCTGCTTCACCTCGTTCTAACGGAACTTTAAAGAAGAAAAATGACCACAGAGATCCCGGAGGTTTTCCGCTGTCTTCTTGAGCATCCCTTCACTCTCCCTAACTTTGACTTTGATGGTAAGCGACTGCCAAAACAGCTGCACTTTCACTTGGGTCACTTGAACGTACTGTGCTGTGGTTACGGAGTTTGTCCTAAAGTGTTCGATGCAACTGCAAATCATTGTCGCATTCCCGAACATTCCACGCTTGTTACATCAATAGCCCCGTCTCCAGGCCATGCTCTCCATGAACAACTAACTTTAGAGGCAAAGTTAAGGTTCGTGAACGCACCTTCAGAGCATTGCCTATGCTCCATGCCCTCGTAATCAAACAGTTGTTACATCTACTTTTAATGTGCAGACAAATGAATTCAAATATTTTATACAGAAAAGAACAATGTTATTTTGTCTGCGCTTCCTTGATAAGGACACTCGATAAGTATTTTGTTTTCGGACTAATGTGTCAGTACGGGATTAAAGATACTCATCTCTGGCAATCAAAAGACAGTGGTTCAGTGATGTAACAGACAATAGAGCATTAACCCAATCCCATCATGATACTGGTAATAAGAATGTTTGGTGGCTAAGAACGGGAGGTCTGCCAATAATGTTCTGGTCTGAGTGTGACACCTGTTTCCACGTGTCAGCTTGTGTAAATGACTTCTTAGATTCCTGATTGGATCGCTAGGTGGCACCGTTGGTCTCCGGGTAACGTTTGATTGTTTTCTTAGGTCGTTTTAATAATCTTGAATGCTGAATTTGACAGGAATTAACTGACTTAGACAGACAGACGACTTTCTTGATTCCAGACGTGGAAAAGCTAGACAAAATAACTTGTCAACATAAAATAGAAAAAAAACCACACACAATAAATGCAAAGATAATATTTATGAAAAGGAGGTTGTTAAATTCTCCTGTGTGCAAAGACAAAATAGACAAAAACAAGTACAAGGCTTTAATGTCACTGATGCTTATTCATCCTGATGATAAACTTATTTTTAAGAAACTTACTAACTTATTATAGAGTGAATTAACTTTGCTGAGTTGTTACCAGAGCCGAATATAACCTGTGTAGGCACACACAAGGATCTCAAATGAGAGAAATACACAGAAATATGGAGGTTGTTCAAACTTTTAATACTTTGTTCTGTATTTCTGCAATACAAACGCATCATTTTTCAAGGATAAGCACTATCTAAACAGAACAATCAAACCACCACAGTTGTCTTTCTGAGTTCTCTGTTGGGTGAACCACTCGACTATCAATCCCCAAGGTCATATGATTGCCACGCACATGAATGGATCACTGACGCTCACTTGCGTCAGAACATTTGGTAAATTTTGGTAAAATCCTGACATCTCCTGTTTCGAATTGTGAATTAAAGTGCAGTTGTAATGTACTACCCTTGTCAGAAAGACTATTCCGTGCAAAAGTGCGCAGTCTGGGCGTGTTAGGCAGCCCATCAAAAGCGAGGCGCGATAGTGAATGTACGAAAACACTTTTAACGCGACACCTGCAGGCGTCCGAGAAAACACCATTTTCATCACGAGCAGCGTTAAATCCTATAGAGGGCATCCATAGCTGAGTTATTTCACTGGAAGACTGTCACTAGAGACACAACATAAGGTGTGCAATGCTGTCAGAGCACAAATTCTTTAAAGCGCACTCATTATTTTTGAGGAAAGAACGACGGGTTGCTGCCACAAAATAAGGAAGGTCAGAGCAGCACGTGCAGATGCACGTGAGCGGTGTTGACCAGGCGGCGTGTGAGGAAGAGCTGTTCTAGTGTTGATATTGGGTATTGATTCTATAAGTGGTTGTCAGACTAACAAAATGTAACTCTGAATTAATAACTCCTATTAATGCCAAACGTAAATGAGGCCGTGTGGCTTTATGACGAGCATCGTAGTGACGCGTGTCCACCACGCGTTTCACAACTTGCCAGACCGGCCTAGTTGGAACATATGTAACTCGGTCAGCCAATAGAAACCTGAAGGATGCGAAGCGGCCGCTCTGATTGGTTTGTAGCGGAGCAGCTACTTGATAGACAACTAGGTGGCCAATCACAGTCGGGCTCGGCGGTAGGAGGGCGGGATTTGTTCTAAAGACAGCAGTGCATCGCCAGTATTTTTCCGTGCAAGTCTAGGGTTGTATCCGCGCACCATCAAAACATTGCGCACAAGATTTCGAACGGACTAAACGATCTTCCAGCTAAACAGGACCGGGAGAAAATAATAGCTGCGTCGCCCGCTTGGTTGTCGATTAGGAGAAAACAACAGGAGGAAAATATGTCGGAAGAATCAATTCTCATCACACTGTCAACAACGCCGGGAGGGCCCTCTTCATTCCCCGTGGTTTTGAAGAAAGTCATGGAATTGCCCCCTCCAAACATCCTGGACGGCGACGACGGTGCGTTTAGTGGAGGCAGCGTAGATCTGAAGCATTAATATGATGCAAAACAAGCTCGGACCAAGAATATCCGAAAATATTCCTCTTTTCTGGGTATCTGGTTAGAGGACGCGTTAATCTCCCATATTCTTGTATTTCCTGGTGCACCTTGCGAAGGTGAAGCTGGTACAGCTGCTGGAACATATCGTCCTATTTTGCAAATACAAAAGGGCGACACCAGCAGGCGAATGCTTTCATGTGGGGGTTTGAACCTATGTGGCGAGTAATTTGGTTTATTATTAACGTAACGTGTGAGTTTATGCATTATTGTTGGATATGTGTTTAAGGGTGTTTCTTAAACATATTCAATCATAACTTCCTTCCATTTGAAGAAGTTTACAATTACAAACCAGTCATTTGATGTGTGTCTTTGGCAATGTTGCATCACCTTTTTACTTTAAAAAAAAAAATTATTAATGTGGTTCGACCAGAACGGGTCTTTATGAATCTAAATTCAAGCAAATGTTTTGTCTTAGACACCAACAAGGAAAAACATGGAGATGGTGATGACCTTGGTGGAAGCAGTGATATGGGCCCCTCGGCCGCCTTGACCCCAGCTATTTGGGACAAAACCATTCCCTATGATGGTGAGAACTTCCACTTGGAGTACATGGACCTTGAGGAGTTCCTCATCGAAAATGGCATTGCCTCTTTGCCTGGAGAGGAGCCCACAAAGGTCAGTCCAAATGAAAGTGATTCAAAGACAGAAGAATCAAAGTCGGCTCCGGTGGCCCTGCTCCCCTCTGATGAATTAGATGTGTGCCAGAAGGAAGTTGTGACCATTGCCAGCAGTGACATCATCTGTGATGTTACGACAGGTACACTATTATATTATACACTATTTAAAAATCTCACTTATCAGCTATCATTTTAAGATTGAATGTTATGTTTCTGTGTGTTTTCCCATGGACCCAGAGGTGTCTACAGAGAAGGACAGAGCGACACCAGAGCCCATCAGTCCTGATGATATCGAAATCACTCTAAACTATGAGCCCGATCCCACCGACCTGGTGCTGTCAAGCGTGCCTGGAGGGGAACTTTTTGACCCCCGCAAGCATAAGTTTTCAGACGAGGACCTTAAACCACAGCCCATGATTAAGAAAGCCAAGAAGGTGTTTGTGCCTGAAGAAAAGAAGGTATGCAAACAGGAAAAATGGAATTACTGCAGCCAGCGTTGTTGGTTTCTATAGTTTCTATAGTTTAAATCAAATCATTTATCAGGTTCCATGTGAACAGTTGGTTTGGTTTTTAGAATGCAGTAACTTCAATACAGGTGTGAGAGTTGTTGAACAAAATGTCCTTGAAACCTGAAACACCTTTTTAAACAAATTGAATGCTGCTAGCCAGTGTAAGAGGAGAAGGAGGTTTTTTAAAGCCACGGCACAATATAGCAAAGTCATAGTGACTCGTGCATTTTCCCATACATGTGGTCTGCTGCAGAGCAGATGTTAGGATTGTTTATGAGACATAAGAGCCGGGTTGTCTGCAGTATTACATATCTTGGACAAGCATAAAATTCACAAGATGTGTGATACATGTGTCTTTAAGTCTAGAGTTTACCTTTAAACAGAACAGCGCACCGGTCGCCCTCTGGTGGCATGATGATGTAAATTGTTTTAAATTCAAGTCTGGCCACGATGAGTCGTTATAATAAATTTGTTGTGCCTTGTTGTGGGGAAATTGTCCCCACTGATGCATCCAGACTGAATAGCTGATGACGACTCACTTATTTGTTCTCCTTGTCCCTAGGATGACAAATACTGGCAGAGAAGGAAGAAGAACAACATGGCTGCCAAACGTTCCCGTGACGCTCGCAGGTTGAAGGAGAACCAGATCACTGTGAGAGCAGCCTTCCTGGAACAGGAGAATGCAGCACTGCGGACGGAGGTCGCGGACCTACGGAAGGAATGTGGGCGCTACAAAAATGTCGTGGGGCGCTACGAATCCAAATATGGAAAGTTGTAACAGATTGGATCGCTGTATCAGGAAACTGTAAAATGAAAAAGGGTGGATGTCAATACAGCAGAGTTATCGTTCACTTTGTCTTCTCATGTCGACAGATTAGTGCCGACTTCTACTCCAAAATGGATATGAGTGCATCTTGTAGATTGTAGCAGACTACAAATAACAGTCAGATGGGTTAAAGCTGAGCTGGTAATTAAGTGTAGGAACATTTTACATCTATGCTTCCTAGGTTGGACATATTTAGCTTGATAATATTTTACTAGTGGAATGTGAGCAAGTGCCTGCTTCTGTATGAAAAGGGATAAGAACCCATATCTACAGCAGCCTCTGGCAGATGATGGTGATTCAGAAGAATCGTGATGAATAATGTTGACCTCTCCCCTGTCCGCCTTTCTTTTCTTTTGTAAATTGGTTTTTTTGCTCTAAAGAAGAAATTAGGTCTCTTTAGAGTGGAGCATGTCTCAAGGAATGATTGGGTTGCTATGGTAACCAAGTGACATTTCAGGATGAGAACCTCCACATTTCCTTCCCTGCATTGTCACCATTGTCCATGTGAATGAGGAAATAAGTGCTTCTTCAGTGCACCTCATTTATGGCGTGTACTTTACTACTTTTGCTGAGCTTTGAGATCATTTTGTATTGTTTTTGCTCTTTTCATTTTGGAAAAACTGGGTTTTATCATTTTTAGTTAAGTAGCATTTGTCATACTTTTCAACTTTTTACTACCCGCAGGTCCATTTATATTGTGGATGGTATAATTTTGACAAATATTTGTGACGCTTTTCTAAAATTTGATCTTCAGGGGATTGCAGTGACGCGGTTAAGAAAGATGCCGTGTTCGCTTTACTTTTACGTGCATTTACCACAGAGCTGTCTCAGTGTAACTGCTCCATGTCTGTCACTTGACCATTAGCATTTGTTGCATTGTTCATGTTTTTAAGGACCCATGTGTAGCATTCAAATGCGTTTAAAAATTTTGAATCATGGTACATGAAATTGACACATTTTAAAGCTCTTCACAACCTGGAAGTGTCTGCACGATTATACTGCTCTGACAATTTTAATATCAGGTGGAGGCCGTTCACCTGTCTGCCACCCTTTTATTATTAACAGGTGGTCTCATAAAACTGTTGGGAATGCCGAAAGTTATTTCAGTGCAGTTAGTCTCAGATTACTGGGAGACATTTTTTGCACCCAGGATATGTCTGTCTAATCATGAGACATGTAGTCCGCCTCCTCACTTTTTTTTCTTTTTTTTAAAAAATCTGCCTGTGCTTCCAGTCATAAATCAAGGTCAAGCGTTCTATTTTGTTTAATAAATATTAAAGTTTGCAGTAACTGTAAGGTCAAACTTCTATTTCAAACGGGTCAATTTTTAACTTTGTTTTTAAAAAAAAAAAAAAAAAATCATTTGTTTTTGTAAATATTGGTATTTTCAATGTCATGTCTTGCACACATGTATTAAAGCATCAACCCAGAATTCTTCCTTTCCTGTATTTTTATACAAGTAACAAAGCAAATTTATTAAGTAGAAAAGAGAAATTTATTGACAAGTCAAAAAAAAATCCTTAACGCATTCTTGTTTCCAAAAAACAGCTGACAGGAGAAACTTCATCTCTTCTTGAAACCGTACTTCTTCCTTTCATAAAACAGGTCTGTTTTTGAACTGCCTAAATTGACAATCTTCGGACAACCATCTCGCTGAAAAACAGAAAAATCTGTGAGCAAATTTGTTTCACATCTCTCTAAACACAAGTTCCATCAAGGAAGCAGTCAGGCATGGCATTAAGTTCTTTTTAAACCTAGTTTTTTGGATTATCGGCCTATTGCAGATGATGGACAAGGGTCTGGCTCCAGACCCTCACCTCAGCCTCCTTCCCGGAGAGGCTCCTCTCTCAGCAGTGTAAACTTTTACAAGATAACATGGATGGCATTTACAGTGATCACAATACTTTGTTTTCAACTGAACGTGAAATGTTTCAGGCGCTGACAGGCCAGAGCCAGACATACACAGGCACACATACTGTGGAATTTTCTAGTAATCAGGGGTCACACATGATCATAGCTACAACTCCAGGGTTCATAGTCTAAACTATTTTGAAAGTGGATCTAATGCAGTTATGTCCCTGGCAGACTTACACCTATGATAAATACTACATATAAAAGGTAAAAACATACATATATTTAGGAAAAAACAATGAATATGGAATAATATACACATAGTCCTACATTTGCTTGTTAGAAACAACTGGTTATTGCTTCCTTTAGTAGTGTCTAGGCAAGTTAGTTTAGAAATTTCTGTTGAAGAAATATACGGTACCTTAACCCTAGTTAGACAGTTTGAGTCAAGCATTAATGTGGCAGGCTGGCACAGCCATGTTAAGCGCTACAAAAAAATATTAGACAAAATCAAAACGTGTTCCACATTTGAGAAGGTTTTTGTGTTACAGTTTTGATTAACTATAAATCCACGACAGATCCACCTCCTCCAAAAGTGTCAACACGATTTCATTTTGTCTCTCGAGCGTGTAGATTTGTTATGTTTGGTATTCCAGATAGGAGAGTTGGTCTGAGAGGATCCTGCACCGGAAGCAGCCCGAGGCAAGAGGTCTGCTTGGTTTGGGTTCGCCTTTTTATTCTACTCAGATTGTAACACCATGGAAGGATACTCACATCTTTCTCCTGTATGGTGCACTCTTTACAGTAGTATGCATCAGAGACTCCAGGTCCTCCACAGATGACACAGCGGCCCTGGTAGGAGCCATAGTTACACTCATCACAGATGCGCACCAAGGTGCAGGGCCTCACATAGGAATCACAGATAACACATTTGCCATCACCTGGGGAGAGGAGCGGAGTAGATTATCATCGTGGCCCTCAACTGGTTTATAATTAGTAATCAGTAACCCCGACCCTTTACCCCGATTATTAGAAAATATATTATGTTGCACTCAAAACGTACACACAAATGCTGATAGACATTTACTTAAGGTAAATGAAAGCAATGGTGGTGAAAATGTTAAATGTAATAACTTACATTTCTCACAAAGCCTCCCGATTGCTGAAAATGAAAGAAGTCAGTTTAGTCTTGCTAATTTAGAAGGAATAATCTAAATTACGTACACCTCTGCATAAGGTTCACTATAGGATAATTATAATCACTAGGCACAACAAAGCTAAAACCGTGGTCCACGTTATGTCCATTCAATGTTGCTACCGTTAGCATGGCAGCTAATGGCTATAAACACGATAATATGACGACCGTCGTCGCAGCACCTTATTATCAAGTAATTTGCAAAAAATAAATAGGTTGACACGTACCAACACCGGCTTGTTTTCTGCAAAAAATCAGATCTGGATGATGTTTAGCCATGCTGGCTAACGTAACTCAGTCGTTTCTGAGATAGTTGACTTTTGAACCGAAAATTTGGAAATGGAAAAGAGAGTGCTGCCACCTAGCGTCACAAAGAAGAACGACCAATACCCTACTAGTCAAGAGCATTTAGGTCTAGGACGTTATCGACACTTTTTTTTTTTTTACTTCCACATGCATATTTGTTACCTTTAGCTTCATCACGTAACAAATATTTATGTTATTGTTAGCAAAATAAATCAAAAACTTCTGAACTGATTTTAATGACATTTTCAGCTGACCATTAGCCAAGGAAGAGTTTATTACATTCTGATGACCTTCCGAAAGACCTTTGATCAAACCCAGTGGCTGATGACAACGGAACCTCGCATAACCTTGTGTTACGCCTGTCTTTAAAAATTATACTACGGGTCAGAATATATGTCCTGTTATTGTTTCGCGATACAAAATATAGGCTTCTTTGCACAAAATAATGTGTCTAAAAAATGAAATATTCAAATTTGTCTTTATCCTGTCAGTATTATAAAAATAATTTCACCTTAAACTCGTAGAGTTGTATAAAACGTTTCAATTTACGTATAATCAATCGCTTAAAATGGACACTGAGCAACAATAGTCTTATTTTGTTTAATACACACGCTAGATTTATACAAGAGGAACCATAAATATACCGATAATGTAACTGTCCTTAAAGGACCTGCGAGATCACGAACAATAAAGGGGTGACGTCACATCTACTCGACACATCTTTGTCAGTGAACAAAATGGCAACCTACTGTCTCACTGTCGCCCGACTGCAGGTACGACTTGAAATTGGCTATATTTTGTAATATTCACCATCAGCAGAGGCATGTCATTTCCTTAAGTTCCAATGTCATTTTCGCCTGCCTTAAGTGATGTTGTTGAGCTGCCTTCACTGGACCACCCGGAGCAGCTAGCGATCACTGTTAGCTGCTCCAGGTCATCCTGTCCTAATGCACTGAACGCGTTTAGTGCGTAGCAACTAATACAATCTCTGCCTTCCAAAGCGTCTAATGTCTTGTCTTATAAATCAATCACCCTTTATTTAAATTAGCCATTGAATGTTATGCCTATTTTACTTTTTACCTTTTTTCTTTAGTATTTGGTGCGTGATATCAAGGTTAACCGCAAGGTTAGAGCTTTCATTAGGCTATGAAAGCATAGCATAGCAGCAGTGTTTCATACTACATATTAAACTTATTTTGTAGGTAATCGATAAGTGTCTAATGTTGATGTTGTTTTTTAATTATGCAAGAAAAGTAGAAAAGACACGATGATCGGTTTACCCGTGTGTCTCTTTAATATTCAGGCATTGAATGTTTTCAGTTCCTGCTTGAGCTGCACTTTTAGTCAGTTTTTGTCAAAATTTGGGTATTTATTTCTATTTCTATTTAAGTGTTTGCCTAAATAATTGGCCCCACACCAGAAAATAAAGGTTATAAATGTCAATAAGCTGTAAATTCTGCATGCATTTACTTCAGGAATGTTGACTTGGGAATTTGCTTGACAATCAAGATAAGTCGGGACACTAAATCAGCTGATCGGTTGTAGATTCACCAGTTTGTCAACACACTTTGATGAGACACTGTGTTGGCACCTAAGATTCAGAACTTTCTTCTTTGCTTAATATTGTGGTATTTGTGCCTGCTATTCTGTGTGAGGAATTAGGCATTATTACCTAATAAATCAAAGCTTCCAGCAGACAGGCACACATCTACTTCTGTGACTAGAAAGGACAAAACTGATTTTTGTGTTTTTTGAGTTGGCTCTGATTTCTCACATTGTCTCTCTTCAGTTTGCTTTGGGCCATGGTGCCCGTCGTCTTCATGTTTCGGCAGCTTACAGAGCCACGGCCAGTGTGGCTATGAGCCGCTTTGAGCCCACCTCCTCCGTCAACTATGAAAACATCCGAACCAATGTCAACGTTGTCAAAAAAAGGTCAGCTTTCTCCTTTACCAAGTGATTCTGTTTAAGAGAGTTTTTCCTTTGTACAGTGTACATTTATGGAAAAATGGGATGTGTGGCTTTTGTTTGTTTCCCCTGTAATTACCCTCATTGTTTAGACTGGTACACTCTCCTAATTACATGACTACATGAGTAGTGAAACTAAAATTTCCCTTCACGTTGAGATAAAATATACTAAAACTTGACTGAAGAAAATCCTTTCTTTAAAAAAGGCCACATTAAGATCACTTTTATTTGGATCACTATCCATTTTACTATTATTTTTTTATTTTCAAATAAAAAATCCCCAGTCACTTTGGTCTTTCGTGCTCATACCATTATCATATCTCCCTCTGTATTGTATTCTCTACTCACTTGAAACCTTTTCTTGTACCTTGATGTGGAACACTTGCAACTTTCACCCTAGACTCAATCGGCCACTCACCCTGTCTGAGAAGGTCGTGTACGGTCACCTCGCTGACCCCCACAATCAGGATATCGACAGAGGCCGCACATACCTGCGTCTGCATCCTGACCGCGTGGCCATGCAGGATGCTACGGCGCAGATGGCAATGCTTCAGTTCATCAGCAGTGGCCTGCCGAGGGTGGCTGTGCCCTCCACAATTCACTGTGATCATCTGATCGAGGCACAGATTGGAGGAGAAAAGGATCTGGCCAGAGCAAAGGTGAGTGATTCATTGCATTAATCTTTAAAAATGGTATAAACACTTCAGCTTCCACAGGCTTTCATCACAAATTCCATTTCAGGAAATCAATCATGAGGTCTACAACTTCCTGGCCAGTTCAGCAGCCAAGTATGGTGTTGGCTTCTGGAAACCAGGCTCTGGAATTATCCATCAGGTTTTTTAATCACCTGTGTTTTTATGCTTTTTCTACAACTAATTGATATTGGCACGCTAAATGTAAGTTTTCATGCATTAACAGATCATCCTGGAGAACTATGCTTACCCAGGAGTGATGCTGATCGGCACAGACTCTCACACACCAAATGGAGGTGGGCTTGGTGCCATCTGCATTGGCGTTGGAGGAGCAGATGCTGTAGATGTCATGGCAGGAATCCCCTGGGAGCTCAAGTGTCCAAATGTTAGTACAACATATACATGTTAGGAGATTTACCTCAATTTCAGAGGTAAATTCTGGGTGTAAACCTCTGCTTGGGACCTCTTCTAGATGAAATTTGCCTAACCCTGTTGTTTTTTATTTCACCGTGTGATGCTGCTTTACCCACAATCAAAAACGTATTAAAGGAATTTGGTCAGTACTATTGATCCATCATTGTGTGGGATACAGTATGTTTTTATTTATTTAACCTTTATTTCCACAATTTAAATGTTTGAGGACAAATTCTCTTTTTTGGTGGTAGTTATAGTTTTCCTTTTCTCCTTCCTCAAAGGTGATTGGTGTGAAGCTGACAGGTTCCTTGTCAGGCTGGACATCTCCCAAGGATATCATCTTGAAGGTGGCTGGCATCCTGACAGTGAAAGGCGGCACCGGAGCTATTGTAGAATACCACGGTCCAGGTGTTGACTCAATATCCTGTACAGGTAAGGTTAAATAAAAGTAGTATTTCCTGTAAATGATGGGAATAGTCCCTCTCTGGTTGAATAATATGAGTTTCAACTTGGACAGGAATGGCAACAATTTGCAACATGGGAGCTGAGATTGGAGCCACGACCTCTGTGTTCCCATACAACCATCGCATGAGGACCTACCTGAAAAAGACGGGACGTGGAGGTAAAGTGCCACATCAACAGATTCCTTGGGCTTCATCCAAAAATCGATTTCAGTATTAAGGATGGCATTAATGAAGAAATGTCCCACAAATAGGCATTCAAGTGGACTTTGTGACTAATCCATTATTTCTACCCAGATATTGCTGCCTTGGCTGATGATAACGCTGATTTGTTGGTACCAGATGAAGGCTGCGAGTACGACCAAGTCATTGAGATCAATCTGGATGAGGTCAGAACTGCCCCATTCAACCAGTTGCAAACTGATTTCACATAAACTGTTAAAATACACAAGGTAATTTAGAATTTAAATTGCTAAATGTTTTATATGATCTACAGTACAGTAGGTTTGTGTTTGCTATATGGAGGGTTGAATTGTGCGAATATGATGCTTTTTATTTTTTGAGAGTTTAGGCTCGTGTGATTTTGTTTCTTTAAACAGCTGAAGCCGCACATTAATGGACCCTTTACCCCCGACCTGGCCCACCCAGTGTCTGATGTTGGCGCTACTGCTGAGAAGAGCGGCTGGCCGCTGGAGGTTAAAGTTGGTAAGACTTGTTCAGTGGAAAATCATCCTCTTGGTTGCTGGTCCGACCATCTGGTGATAAACATCAGCTTGCTTTACTGTTTAGGGCTGATTGGCAGCTGCACCAACTCCAGCTATGAAGATATGGGCCGTGCCGCCTCTGTGGCCAAGCAGGCTTTAGATAAAGGCCTCAAGTGCAAAGCTCAGTTCACCGTCACCCCTGGATCAGAGCAAATCCGAGCCACAATCGAAAGAGACGGATATGTAAGTCTCTTTGTAACTCCCACTGATCGTTTATGGATTGTTGCATGAAAACTCACTCTTGTATTTCCTAATTCAGTCAAAGATCCTCAGCGATGTGGGGGGTGTGGTCCTGGCCAACGCCTGTGGACCCTGCATTGGACAGTGGGACAGGTGCATTAATAGTGGTAAAACCATTCCGAATTATTCACCTGTTGTTCAGTAGTTCAAACATTCTGTCTTTTCATTCAGGCGCGATGTGAAAAAGGGGGAGAAGAACACAATCGTCACTTCATTCAACAGAAACTTCACAGCCAGGAACGATGCTAACCCTGCCACACACGCGTTTGTCACCTCCCCGGAGGTAAAAATAAGGAGAAATGGGATGTGGTATTAGATTTATAGCCTCCTGGTCACAATGTGGTCCTACGTTCTTTCCATTTCCTTTAGATTGTGACCGCACTGGCAATTGCAGGCACACTGAAATTCAACCCAGAGACCGATTATCTTACAGCCCCAAATGGTGAGAAGTTTAAACTGGACCCACCAAACGGTGATGAACTCCCCGTCCAAGATTTTGACCCAGGTCAGGACACCTACCAGCACCCACCTGCTGATGGCATCAACCTCAAGGTGGATGTGAACCCTCAGAGCAACCGCCTGCAGCTTCTGGAGCCATTTGACAAATGGAACGGGGGTGATTTGGAGAACATGACAGTCCTCATCAAGGTGAGGACAGCTTCTGTCCATTTGTCTTTCACTGTGAGGAGAGGGACAGAAACATTTTACCCCATTACCACAGGTCAAGGGCAAATGTACCACAGACCACATCAGTGCTGCCGGACCTTGGCTGAAGTTCCGTGGTCACCTGGACAACATCTCCAACAACATGCTGATCGGTGCAGTCAACAGTGAGAACGATGCCGTCAACAAGATCAAGAACTACACGACAGGAGAATACGCAGGAGTCCCAGATGTGGCTCGCCACTACAAGGTGCTGACCGCCACCTTCCATCGGAAACTGCACTCATGTCAGTATATTAATTGTCGGTTATACATCTCGTCCATGCAGGCTAATGGTCTGTCCTGGGTCGTTGTCGGGGATGACAACTACGGTGAGGGCTCCAGCAGAGAACACGCTGCACTGGAGCCCCGGCATCTGGGAGGAAGAGCCATCATTGTCAAGAGCTTTGCCAGAATTCACGGTATGGAAATGTTCTTGAATTGGGATCGTTTGAAAGCTGTTGCCTCAGTATTGACACCCTCATCTTGTCTGCAGAAACCAACCTAAAGAAGCAGGGTCTGCTGCCACTGACCTTCAGCGACCCATCGGACTATGACAAGATCCGCCCAGATGACAAAATCTCCATCAGAGGCCTCAAAACTTTCACTCCAGGAAAAGTAAGTGGGCATCACACCTGGAATATCGACTTCTGCAGAGCCATTCATTAATGCCGGTTAGAATTACATCTCGTTCTGGTTCTGTTCAGCCTCTTCATGCAGTTTTGAAGCACAGTGATGGCAGCGAGGAGACGCTGGAACTCAATCACACCTTTAATGAGACACAGATCGAATGGTTCAAAGCGGGGTCGGCCCTCAACAGGATGAAGGAGCTGCAGCACTGAGAGGGAGGAGTGAGGGGAGGGATATGAGGTTGTTGGGGTGCAGAGGCATAAGGAAGATTGCCTGGTTGAATCCCTGGTTGTTCCTTCATCTACACTTGCACACAGTTTGGGGTTAAGTCAGTATAGAATATGATTTTTCATAGACTAAGTGCCAAGCTAATGTTGATAAAGGAACAATAGCAGCCGGTGTGTGTGCTCTCATTTCCCAAACCGTTCATTCATTACTTCAAGATTATTTTCAACAAGGACCGTTGACTGAAATAAATTTTCGTCCATTGTTCTAACAGAAAAAGGGGGGTACACACGCACACGCACACACTCACTAACTTTGACCCAGACGTGACAGCTGTTGTGCCGCTGCTGTACTGGAAGCTGTTCCAACCGGTTAACTCCACCTAAAGGTCACTCAGCTGATCCCAACCGGGGATGCTAGAAAGGCATTCTGGGAGATGGAGGAACACGTGTGATTCAACTGAATATCAGGGTGGCTCTGGAAACAAAAGTAAACTGTCCTATTAATAGAGTCCTTTATAGCTTTACGTGTCGGTGATACAAACTCATTTTGGTTCCGATATACAGATGAATCACTTGTCAGAACGCACCACATAAACTCGTATTTCCAGCATTACCCCTGATTATACCATCTTCCTTGCAAGGTTAAATGCTTCTGCCCCCATTATATTTTTATTTATTGCTTTCCCCTGTAAACACTTCCTCAGTATGATCGCTGCACATTTTACCTGTCTTGAGTGTTTTATCACAACAATGAAATTAGACTTGGAAAGAAGGAACTAATAGAATAAACCAATGTTATACTGTAATAAGCAGAACAGCTTCATGGAGGTAACCAGGTAACACGTGTCACCGCGGTGTTTTCATGATGGGACAACGTGGTTGATTGAATCTAAGATCATCAGTAAATTGTTAGAAATCTAATGAGGTTATGCTAATTTTCTTCTTGTCAAAAGAGTCTACGTCTGTGTACTTTAAATCGTTTGTGTGTTACTTGCTCCCAGATCTTTTCTGTTACAAAGAGAACAATAGACTGTATAATAAAACTCCACAACTATCATTCATGGATGTCGAGCTCTGTGTCATCTGTGGTAGAGTTCAAATCTGGAGGTTCAGTATCTGTTCCCCCTTAAATGTCCAAATGTAACCTAGGACATTACATTTTGTTATAGCATTTGAATGTACAGAATTGAGAGTTTATTATATTTAAACTTAATTTTGTCAGAAATGATAAAATAGTCTGATGAAAAGCAGCATTTTCACCATCTTCATGTTGCACTTAAAACTACAATAAAATGAGCTCCAACATCAAGGCTGCAGTTTTTTCCTGTGATTCTCTGGTGGACAGAGACACGCAGGTGAGGAGTCATTTCATGCCCTTATTAATTTCACTCATTTAACTGCTCAGGACAGGGAAAGAAGCCATGTCCATGGCAACATCTCTCTCAGGTAAAAGAAAAATGTCAGTTCCTGACGCACCTGTCCATATATAAAGCATTATATCATCAATATTACTGCCAATGTTCATCATGGTTCTGTAGCTACATCTGGCTCTGAGGAAGGAGGTAACCCTCCATCTTGGGGCCAGGGCAGTGGGCAACTACTACTAAAATATCCAGATGGGTGTTGAAAGGAACAGAGGTCCTTGGTGGAAGATTATTTTGGGAGAAGGCCCTGAAGGGTCAATAACTTTCTGAAGTTTTGTATGTGACAAAGGAACTGGTTTAACTGCAGGATGTGACTCAAACAATCCGACTACTGACGTGCGCGGATCCCGCTGCTGCCGCATCTTTCACGTTCGTGGGAAGCTCCAGTCCGAGCGTCTCAGCCTGTTCCGCTGATTACAGACACATTAAAATGTCTCCAGACGGAAGACAAAGACCTGAGTGTGGCGGCCTGGAGTCCGCTGTGGGGTTTTTAGCGCAGCCCCCCCCCCCCTCCCGCCCCATCACCATCCCCGCCGCCTCCGTCTCCGTCTCATTCGCTGCCGGCTCTCATCCCGCCCGTGTGCGCCGCATCCATCCCGACATCGACGCACTCTTGTGCGCGCCGCTTTCTCGGCTCTGATCCCAGGATTGCGTCTCGACCCACAAAGCCGGGGAGCGGTGGAGCCGACGCCTGCCTCCCAGCTGATCGCTGCTTTCGGTCGGTGAGTCGTTGCGCAATCGGTCGCTGAAACGCGTGAGTCGACGCGCTGATTCACGCATCGCAGCTTCTTTCTTCCGCGGCGTCGTGCGAGCGTCGCGGGGATTATTCACATATCTGCGCTCACATGTGCGGGGGAATTTTACAGACATTTCGGTGGCATCTTTTTTATTGGGGGGGGGGGGGGGGGGTCCTTTCGCCTTCTGGTGGCCTCAGTGTGAGAACGTTCTGGAAACAATCCGCCTCCAGCTCTTTTATCCATCTGTGAATTATTTATCCCGCAAGAATCCCATTTTAACACACCATACCAGGAAATAGTGTCTCTTTAAAATGTAAAGTTTAAAGACTGTGTGTGTGTGTGTGTGTGTGTGTTGTCTGGTTGACGTGTCTTCCATGCTGATGCACAGGAGCACAGACAGCCTCAGTGGGGCCACTCTTGGCCTTTTGTCTTGGTCCAAAGCCCCCCCATCCCGCCTCCTTTTCCAGTTCACCCTGTCGTTTGCGTCTCTTGTGGGGACTCAGGATGGGGGGGCTGCGCTGATATTTTCGGCCAGCGGAAAAGAACTCGGCTGCCAAAGTTGCTGAATTATTAAAGGCATACATTTCTGCCTGGCTGTCCGTGATTGCCAGGCTGCTCTCTGGTGCCACCCCGGTGACAGACGTGCGCTCATCATCCCAGTGTGACACCAGGCGGAGGATAAACCCCCCAGTCACCCTCCCATTTGCATGGTATTTTTGCTAAGTAGGCTAATCAGGGCGAGGGATTAAACCCTGTGATGATGACGGGATCTTTGTGGTATTTGATGGTGCCAACAGCAGACAAAATAATCCACAGATTCTCTTGTTATCAGATGGTAGAATTTATATCAATTTCCATGCTCGGAGCATAGTTTCATAGAATCTGTGCATCCGTACTGGCCCAAAACGTATAAATTCCAGCCCTGATAGGTTAATATGGTTGTTATTACTAGCAAAACGTCTGTGACCTGTGTGACTGCAGATAAAAAGACAAGGAAAAGTGTCACTTAAGCCGTGTCGGCTACAGGTGGCTTGTGCCAACGCCATATACACGTCTGTTAAACGGGGTGAAAGGTCATCATCGATGACTCACCGTGGATCGTGCGAACTGGAATGGGCAGTTTCCTGGTTACAGCCGCGCTGCTGTGCAGACTCGGGAGGGGGTTGAATCATGGTGTGTTGTGGTCAATCTCAGGTTTCCGTGTCGCCGTCCTTCTGAGCATGTCAGCACCTTGACTTTAGCATTTAGCCCAGAGCTAGCATGACTCTTCAGTAGGCGTCACACACCAGTAACAAAACACCCCTGAAGTTAAAAGTCCAGTGGAATTTGGAGATGAGCACACATTTGTAACGACTGATCGGGGTTTGTAAAAAAGAGCCTCTATCCACACACACACACACACACACACACACACACACACACACACACACACACACACACACACTCATTGCTATATTTAGAGCGGCAGTGAGAGAGCTGCAGTGTAATATTGATCCTGTGGGATTCGCTCCAAACACACTAAAAAGGTCTTTGTCAAACACTCGGATCAGTGCAGAGACGTTCTGAGCCGCTCAGAGGCTTCGCTTGTGCTCCGAGGCTCGCACAGTCGAGTGTGATGACGCTGAAACGATAAAGGCCTCGTAACAGCTCCAGAATAATAAGCGTCAGTGTCACGAGCGCGTGTGTGGTGCACGGTGAGCCCCTCCAGATAGCAGCTTATTGTGTGCATGCGTGCGAGAGGAGCAATCCTATAATGGATGTCAGTCTGGCACAAAAAAGGAAAAAAGGATATTAATGTAATCGAGTGTGACGAGCCAAGCGGGGGCGGGTTCACATCAGCTCGGGACCCTTTCGGATCCAGATCGCAGACCTGGAAATGGTTCCGCTCTCAGTTTGCTCCAGCTTTCAGTGGACAGGACCAGATCTGACCTGAAGGTGTCACCTGTGGCTGTTTTGGTCCATGCAGCTGTGCTTATTTAGGCTCCCGTTTCCAGGCCTTAAAGTAAAAATGTGACTCTGTGACTCCACAAATTCAATTAAACTATTTATTTTCCACCTTTTATCGCAGTCTGCTGCTCTGCCGTGTCCAGGACCTCCTCCCTGACCCCCCCCAGCCACAGACAGTCTGCCATGCAGGAGGTGTGACCCTCCGTCCTCTGTTCTTCGCACACCGTAGACCGAAAACACAGAGAGCAAAGGAACCCCGACACCCCCAGCTGGAAGCAGTCAAGATGTCAGACCCCGATGCCTCTCGACCAGCAGAGCCCTCCTCACTGCCGCTCACCTCCCCCCGGACCCCCCTGCACCTCTCCTTCCCCTTCCTGAGGGAGGGCAGCCAGGTCTGGGAGCGGGAGAGGAAACCGCCTCAGCCCAGAGAGCTGCCCAGCCCACTGCCCACCAAACGCACCCGCACTTACTCAGCGTGAGTGGTGGGGGGGCTTCTGATGTGACGTCCTTCCAGGATAACTGACCCGTCTGTTGTTTCTGCCCCCGCAGGACAGTGCGAGCCAAATCAGGTCCAGTTTATAAAGGAGTGTGTAAAAACTTCTCCAGGTCTCAGGGTCACGGGTTCATACGGCCCTCTCATGGAGGAGAGGACATCTTTGTCCACATCTCTGAGTGAGTCTCATCACAAAGCGGCATCACTTATATCACATGTTGAACTCTATCGATGAGAATAGTGAGCGCCACACTTCTGACACCGGGATTGACCACCGGGTGGCGCTGTTCAGTAGAGAAGTACACGACACCACCTTTGCATTGGTCACGGCTAATTCAGCATTGATTATGTAGAAAACCAGCCACCCAGAAGCTAATTCAATTACTGGTGAAGTGGAGCAAACTGAAGGTAAAATAATTTTTGTCTCTCCGACAGCATCGAGGGAGAGTACGTGCCTATGGAAGGGGATGAGGTCACATACAAGGTGTGTCCCGTCCCCCCCAAGAACCAGAAGTTCCAGGCTGTGGACGTGGTGATCACCCACCTGAATCCAGGCACCAAGCACGAGACCTGGTCTGGTCAGATCATCAGCTCCTAGATCAGAAGTCTTCGGTGGCGGCAGAAGTTTTGATTTCATTTTAGATTTGGTCGTTTCTGAAGGGTGAAAAGTTGTGCCGGGAAGGTGGGGGGGGGGGTCTCGTCAGGAAGGCTCAGAGCTGAGCCCGATTCCACAGGGGCACAACTAGCATTTGAATGTACAAGCATGAATGTTTGATTTGCAGCTTCTCTTTTATTTCTGCCTTTGATTTGAAGAAATATCTTTATCTTTTTCGCAAGAAACAATATCTGCAAATAATTTGGCGAAAGTTGTTTTAGGAAATTGGACCACCCTCCACAGGCAGACAGGTGAGGTCGGTTTTATTTTGATTATGTGACATCACTGCCAAAATTTTGAGGGAGAAAAAAACCTCTACTGGACTGGAGGGGGGGGAAATGACAATTTAGCCATATTGTGTCTGTGTTTACAACAACAGATGGAGAGCATCCAATCCAAAACTGAGGGAAGAAATTGTTCCTGCTGTCTGCCATTGTGCTTGGTTTGAACAGCTGCCTTCATTTCACTGCCTTCAGAAATATCCTCAAGGTCAAAAGCTGTGCAGATGAAAACAGTGATTCTCAAGTGCTCCACTTTTAAGGAACTTCTTCCTTGTTCTTATTGTAGCACTACTGTACTTTTTCTATTAGCTAGGTTTTCAGATTCAGTGTCACTGTAGCCGGCTCCTATGACGGTCTTGGCGGTAGAGACGTTAGCGAGGAGACGCTCTGAAACCAGGCCCGAGGGTGTGGGGTTGGGTGAAGAGGAAAGGAGGAGGAGGAGGAGAAATTGGCAGAGGATGGAGGGATCAATGGACGAACTTCAGCAGAATTGGTTCAAAATGAGATAAAGCACGTAGATGAATGATCATGAGGTTAAAGTCCAATTAAAGTCAGCGGTTCTCTTCCTGTGGTCAGGAAATAAACTCTTTGAGAGTTAGACCAGAATATTGATTCTGCTCTTATATTTCCTACGGGCTGATGCTAAATATGAAGTGCTTAGCTTAACCAGCATAGTGGCTAATAACAGGGAAACAGCTAGCTTAGCATGTGTACTTGGTAGGAATTAATGCGCAGATTTGCTGGAATTAAGTCATCTTTAGATTGTACATTTATTTAATTCTATATATAAACAGTTCAACATTATTAACATGATAAAAAAAAATCTTTAAAGGTAGTGTTGCATTACTGGAGCTCGGTAGAGATAAAATCTACCTCAGTCAGCCAGAGATTCAACACCGGGACCAAAGCTCCACGGTTCAGACACACCCTGATGCTGCCTGGTGATCAGCTGATGCTGGTTGGATAAAATGTGACAACGCTAAAATGCTCATAATGATGGATCCTGATATAATTCAACAGAACTACTCCAATCATATATCAGGCAAAATATTTAGTTTATGCTTGCTGAAGGAACGTACTGACTCTAAATTCAGCACACACACACACACACACACACACACACACACACACACACACACACACACACACACACACACACACTATTAAACACTGTATTTGTAAAAAAAAAAGTGACCTATGAAGTTTTGGCCAAGCCGAGCTAACTGGTTGCTAGTGATGTTCTTCATCTGACTCTCAATAAGACTGAGAACGTTTGTGTTCTTCAAAATTGGCCAGGAAGCATCTCGTTGGAATGATTAAGCTTTAATGGCGAAGTTTTCCACATGTTTTCTATTTCTGACCTTAATAACGGTAGCGTACATGGACAAGAGCGCCACACAGGGAAGGATGTTGCTGATTTTTAGGAGGACATTTAAAGAGATTTAGCACGTTTTGTACGATGAAGCTGTGGGAAAGGTTGAACATCATAAGCTTCCTGATGTATTAAATAAATATTTATTTATTGACTTATTTATTTTCATTTGTAACTATGAGAGAAATGAGGTGTGAGGTTTTCGGTAACCACGCATCGCATTTGTAAGTATTTGTGCAGATGAAGAGCCTATTTGAATACGATGCAGCGTCCACTCATGATACTCACCGTTAGAGCAAAATCTTCAGCCTTTCCAAGCAGTTATGTTAACGTCTTCTAACTATTTTTAAACTACGCAATGTTCAGAATAAGAAAGTTGTTTTTGTCGGCATGTTCTCCACCCTTTTGTCGTGTTCCCTGCGTAGAATGTGTTGGTTCTGTTGGAGCGGCTGTGCAGTAGCAAACGTTGGCGCCTTCAGAGAGGCGTCGTTCTCGCCATGACTGTGATTTAACACCAGTAGTGACGGACTGAACCTTTGCCTCCTTTACTGTGAAGAAATCCTTGAGTTCACATGCACTTTTGTCCAAACACCGTCTACTTTGTCATATAGTTTCAATAAACCCTACCATGGTATCCACACCCCGGCGACGGTGTTTTCTTTGCTGTGGTCGTGTGTTTTTGTCACCGTCAAAAATGTGGGAGTCAAGGTCGCGTTCCTGTTTTAACTCTTCATCACAGCGCAGATTTATGGCGATCGGTGTTTGATATTCACACGCTCGGTGAGCTCTGGCGGTTCAAGGTTCATCTTAATGCCTCTGAGCGTGTGCGCGCGCATGTGTACGTGTGTGAGTGCGTGAGTGTGCGTGTCCTCGTTATTGATAAAGTCAGGACATTTTGGCCGATCCTCCAACCTCAAAGATGTGTTTGAGGTTTAGGACTTGGTTTAAAGGTTAAAGGGTCGGCCTTTAGTGTGATGAATTCTGTCCATTAAAGTCCTTACAAGACTAGAAGTACAAACACGTGTGTGTGTGTGTGTGGGGGGGGGGGGGGGTGTCTCTCATGTAAACGAGTCAGAGAGATTGTGCTCTTTGTGTGAGCGTAAGTTCACAGCAGTGGTTGTTTACCAGGGTGTGGATGCAAGAGGAGTATAAAAACAGCTCTGATTGATCTGTGTGTGTGTGTGTGTGTGTGTTATCAGTTATGACTTTTATGACCTTTGCTCTCATCTATTCTCCTTGCTGCTTTCTTTTCTTACAT
Organism: Takifugu rubripes; assembly: GCF_901000725.2. NCBI lineage: Eukaryota > Metazoa > Chordata > Actinopteri > Tetraodontiformes > Tetraodontidae > Takifugu > Takifugu rubripes. The sequence continues at coordinate 9,950,443 of NC_042285.1, forward strand.
GGTGTCTGTCAGATGTTTATGAGCTTGTCTATGTTTTGCAGCCTGTAGATACACTGTCTCTCACACACACACACACACACACACACACACACACACACACACGGTTAGTTTCTTTTGCTGTTATTTTATTTTACTAGCAATCGTGTAATAACACCAGGCTCCACCCTTTTAAATCGTGTTTGGCATATTTCCACCATCCAGCTGTTCTGTGTTCAGCTTGTACGTCCTCCAGCAGCTGGTAGAAGGTTATATGAGCCACCTTCCTCTCTCGAAAGGTTATATATTAACAAGTCGCCCAGGTGAGCAGCGGCCAGAAGGAATGTGAGCCTGGGAAGGGAACAATCAGAGGACACTGTTGTTTTAAACTTTACCGCTCAGGAATTCACATTGGGTGCTGGATCAGGAGGGTTTTTATCTGATGTGAAGATGGAAAAAGCGAGCTGGTGGTTGCGTTTGTGCGTTCTGGGAATTCTGGCCGCTCTGTGTTCAGCTCTGTGCATGCACGGCTTCACCATAAACGTGATCCTGCTGGACGACGAGGAGGCTCCCTGGAGCCTGAAGTACGTGAAAGGAGAAATCCTGAAGGCGATCGAGACGGACAAGACCCAGAATCCAGAAGGTAAAACAAAAGAAAGACGCTCCCTCAGTTCTGAACTGGAACATGCTGTCACTGAACTAGATGGTAACTGCGTCGTTCTGCATAATTAGTCATAAAATCACCGTTGCAATCAAGCTTGTTTTTTGTGTTAATGAGTGTAAATGATTAATTAGCTGGTGTGTGCCGGGCCAACCATGAAAGAGGCCACCTTCCTAAGACAGAACACACATCAGCCTCCTTTTATGGTTTGATAAGGGGCTCGGGTCCGATGATTTGACCTGCAGCTCCACAACAAGGCCCGTAATGACTTATTCTGGAGCATAACGTGGCGTTTCTGTGTCTGCAAACCACACAAAAGGCCTGAAGTTGAATCTGACGGCTAACTTTGGTGGATTTAACACAAACTTATACGGACATCGAGGCTGCAAGAGCACGACGTGTGAGGGGGTGGAGGAGCTCAAGTCCCTGATGGTGAGCCAGAAAAAGACACGCGTGAGATCCTCAGAGCCTGGTTCTGGGTTTAAAGGCATTGCTGCTCAGAGTGAGGGAGTCACGCCTTTACTTTTGCAGAACTCTCGGAATCTGGGATGTTCTGTGCTCGGCCCGACCTGCACCTACGCTGCCTTCCAAATAGTTGAGTACGTATTCATTTTCTAAACAACGAGAGCAGGAAGAACGTAAAGTTTTGATATTAGGAGACTCTCTCTCTCTCTCTCTCACACACACACACGCACCCACTCTCTCTCCTCCAGTATGGAGAAAGGTCTGAAGCTCAGTACGCCCATCATCTCTGCGGGGAGCTTTGGTCTCTCCTGCGACTACACGCTCAACCTGCAGCGCCTGCTGCCGCCAGCGCGCAAGATCTCCGACTTTTTCATCAAGTTCTGGCCTGAGACCAACAAGCTGAAGCCCGACTGGAGGACGGCCTACATGTTTAAGAAAGACATCAACACCGAGGACTGTTTTTGGTGAGTCTTGTGACGCTTAAGGGCTGGCGTGTGTCCCCTGGCGTCTCCGCGGTGCCGTGGGTGGGAAACGGAGCAGTCTGACGTGGAACCGAGCCGCCTGCTCATGAAAGGCTCATTCCTGTGCCTGCAGGTACATGAACGCCCTGGACGCTGGCAATTTTTCCCAAAAATTCCAGAGAACGGCGCTGTACACCTCTCATCAACTCAATCAAATACTTCAATCGCCTCATAACAGGACAAGCAACCGTGAGTCTGTCTCGCCGTCTGTCTGTGATGTGCGATGTTTCCAGGAACGCTCAGGAAGGTCTCGGGGTGATTTCATGGAACGCTGCACGTCGTGCAGCCGACAGATGTTGGGCTGTGGTCGCCACCATTCGTCTGCACCGTGGCCAGAAGGTCTGCTGTCCAGGTGTGGAGGTTGTGCTCCCGCCCAGGTGGCATCTGTACAGACGTGAGCAGGTTCACACTGAGCACCAGAGGAGACCATCACTCATCTAATTAGGAGCCCAGTCATCCCAAGGAGCTCCACAGACGTTCTCTTGACCCACGAGCTCATTTCTCCTCTCTTCCCCTTGTGTTCTGATAGTTTCCACAAGCTACTGTGTGTAGTCAGTGGGCCTGGATGTTCACCCGGAGTGTTTGTTCTGCAGTGTTCATCATGTGTGGATCACCCCAGGACATCCTGGAGGCCAAGAACGGCACCAAAGGGGCCGACAAAAACGACATTCTGTTTCTCCTCATTGATCTGTACAAGTCAGTCACCAACACTTGCACGGTTCTGCTTTATTAGTGTCGTAAATGATGAAGCAGTAAAGCTCTCAATGATTCCTATCAGCAACATTTTATGGCTCGAGCTCGGAATAGGCTCAGTTTAGGCTTTTCTTTCATGGCCTCGGCTTTAGAAGCATCTTATGCGCAGCCTCTCCTCCCTGCAGTGATCAATACTACACCAACACCTCGTCCATGCCGTCCATGCAGAACGTGCTGGTGCTGACCATGCCCAATACCAGAACGTACAAAATCAACACAGACTTCAACAGCAGCAGCATGGTGAGGATGTCACCATACGCACCCGCAGCGACCCTCCCTTTGCTTCGTCTTCATGTTTTTCACCTGCTTAGAACCTTTTTCCCAACAGTCTTCCTCAGATTTGGTTGCCTAATCCGATCTCCACCCGGTACTCCGTTTAAAATACAAGCTGTTGGATCGCAATACCTCTCGTGTGTCACTGCCGATCGGCGTGTTCTTTAAATGAAGACAAGTAAACAAATGCCAATTTCAAAATCTATTTAGCAAATAGAATCAATTCAAGATCCAAATATGACAGAGCTCTGGGCCAGTTCATAACCCTACAAACAACTGACCCCCTAACTATCCCTTGACCCAGTCTTTTATAGAACAACATATATAAATTATTGATGCTAATTCAGTCCAATCTAGTCCTTCTTCTTGGGTGACCTCATCTTCTTCTTCCTGCCTCATTTGGTGTTGGTGCAGTCCTTCTTCTTCATTGTCTTCCCAGAGGGCCAGGTCAGAGGTCATATTCCTGTCCAGGAACTTATCAATTACCAGTAAATTATGCTGTCATATTTTACGATGGGGGTCTACCACTTCCTGTCTGCCTGGCTCCAACTGTCTAAGCAGTATTCATGTCAAGGAAGGGTCAACTGACTTGCTTATGCTTATTCCTACTAAAGATTATACACTATCCCTAACTTCTAAACTAACTGTAACATAAAACAAAAACATATAGTATAACACATGCTAATAAGATAAAAGATGCTAACAAGATAAAATAATTCTCTTCAAAGCCTGCATTTTTCCCAGATTTAAAATCTTTAAGCCCTTAAAATCGACAATATGGTGCCGATAAGCGCGTAAAGAGCCGCTGCAGGAACACGGGGACACAAATGCAGCTGTTCTCTGTCTGTTTGTCTGTCCACAGATGAATGATTACATAGCAGCGTACCACGATGCAGTGCTGCTGATAGGCCAGGTGATGAGGAAGATCCTCTCAAAAAACGAATCTGATGTTGAAGTGATGGAGTTCATGGACGTGAATTACTTCAGAAACACCTCATTTAACGGTAAGAGAGAGGAAGCACATGTAGTTGATCTCAGGCCTGCTAGCAAGTTGACCTGTGTTTACTTCCTGACTCAACGGCCTCCAACAGCCTCAGATAAGATAAAAATACTGTAATCAGATGAGAACGTTGAGTGTCAGTAAGTGAAGTGTTGGCACATTTAGTATACTGGCAAAACTACAGCGTATGAGAGGTGGGGGGAACTTGACTGATTCACGTCAGTAGTTCCTCTCCTGTCCGTCCGGGCTGCTGTAGAGACGCAGAACAGCAACAGCTCACATATCTCAGACCCCTGACAGTATTTGCAGAAGTAACGGCCATCACAGACTGAAGCAGTCAACAGCTAAATTGTCCCTGTGAGAGGTGAGACGTGCAGATTGGGGCTGCACAGCCTGGCTGGTGGGAACAGTCCTGACTTGCACGTGTCCGTGTGTCTGTCACGTTCTTCCCAGGAAGCGCTGGACACTACAGACTGGACAGTTATGGAGACAGGGATGTGGAACTCTCAATCATTTACACCACCACGGAACTCAAGGTGCTTCCTGTCACCGTTTTACATTTTGAGGACAGGTGAATGAGTAAACACGCTAATGCATTTTTGTCCTCAGTATGAACTTTTATTCAGCTTTGACACCGAGCTTAACATCACCACAGTGGCTCAAAACAATCCTGCCTTCATCTGGGGGAAAACCCTCCCTAATTACATACCAGACAAAGGTACTACACACCAACCGACACCAACACTGAACTGCAGCTATGTTTTGGTAAAGGCTTTTTTGCCTTTCACATCCTCAGAGTCTGCGTCTCACGACATCATCGTCATCGTGCTGGCTGTAACCGTGGTTGTGGTCACCACCATTGCCTTCATCTTCTACAGGTGATTGTTTAGCTACAGAAGCTCATCTGTCTTTGGAGCTTTTAGTGTCCTGATTTCCATAAAAACAATGATATTATCATCTTTTTTCTGGACTGTAATATTGTGTGTGTGTGTGTGTGTGTGTGTAGACAAAACAGGAGGGACCGTATGATCAGGAAGCGGTGGTCTCACATCTCCCCAGACCTCATCAACCTGCTGGAGAACAACACACACAATGTCATCTCTCTTACGGTAAATTTCAGCGAGTACGCGTTTGTACCCCTTTTCTAATGATGTTATTCTTTTTTTTTCTTATATAAAATCTGCAACACATCTCCCACTGAAGAGTGCAAATCACCACCTCAAATGTGTGTTAACACTTCCAGTCCATCAGTTTTTCTTCATTGCTCTCAGATTGAAGACGAAAGGAAGAAGTCAAATTTCACGATCCAGCGTGCGTTCTATGACAAGAAGGTAACAAAAGCAGCATTTTCAGTCAAGCACATGAGAGGATCTGATGCTGTGAACGGGTGCGTGATGCCGTCCGTCATTTACAGATCGTGATTCTGAAGGAGCTGAAACACTCTGATGGTAACTTCAACGAGACCCAGAGGATTGAACTCAATGCGGTAAAACTCAAGCCTTTTTATATGAGCTTCTGTGACGTCACTGACCTCATACGTGGATTCTCCTCTTGTCTGTGCAGCTCCAGCAAATCGACTATTACAACCTGACAAAGTTTTATGGAACAGTGAAGTTAGAGCGGGGTGTGTTTGGAGTGTTTGAGTATGGAGAGAGGGGGTCGCTGAGGGTACGTACCAGCATTATTTGACTGCTGGACAATATTAGAATAAGGAATTAAAGGACACATGCATACAGACATTATTGTTTCTCTTCAGTATGTGCTGAACAATCTGGTTTCTTACCCCGACAACACTTTCATGGACTGGGAGTTCAAGATCTCTGTCATGTACGACATCGCTAAGGTGAGACCGAATAGCATATTTCATCACCCTGATGTGATATATATTCCCCCGTGTGATATGGAAACACATGTGTTCCATCACAAATAAATGACTGACATGTACTGCAGCATTTAGATGACTCTTCCAGTCACCCCTCAAAAATTAGGTGTTAGTATGTTTCTTTCCTTATATCGTGTATTTTAAAATGAATTTCTTAACCTGAAAGTGTAATTTAATAGTAATATAGTCAGTGAAATGGATAACAGTCATTAGCTATAATCCCTTAATAATGAATAAAAAATATTACTTACATTTATATTAAAACTCCGAATTTCCCAGTCTTTCCTGCAGAAGTAGATGCAGTTCATAATAGTAGCCAGTAGGTGTCAGTAAAGCGCTGCAAACCTCTGCAGGGCATGTCCTACCTCCACTCCAGTGACATCCAGGTGCACGGTCGCCTCAAGTCCACCAACTGCGTCGTGGACAATCGTATGGTGGTGAAGATCACGGACTTTGGTTGTAATAGTTTTCTTAGTCCTGGGAAAGGTGAGAACTCAGCTGTTTCTCAGTTTGATTTGGGTCTTGTGTCACTTCATTTTCCACCATTTTCCTTCTTTCCTCCTCCTTCTCCTCTCAGACTTATGGACAGCCCCAGAGCACCTGAGGAAACAGGGAACCTCTCAGAAAGGAGACGTCTACAGCTTTGCCATCATTGCTCATGAGATCGTACTCAGGAAGTGCACTTTCTACACAGAGTCCTGCACCAAAAGAGCCGGTGAGATTGGCTTCACCAGAACCCAAGGAGAGGAAAATGTTTCCATAGAAACAAGCACAGCGGTATCTGAAGTTTTACTTCCCCAATAGAAAAACTGTCCAGGATCATCATGTCGTACTTCAGGCCCGATCTGAACTTTGACACGGCTTCAGAGAAAGAATTAGAGGTGAGGTTACATCAGCGGCCTCTGTAGCGGAGTGTAGCAGGTAACCTTTGTGACCTCTTAGGTGTGCACCTTGATAAAAAGCTGCTGGGATGAGGATCCAGAAAAAAGACCCGATTTTAGGAAGGTGGAAAATTATCTGGGAAAAATCATCAGGTAATGTCCTTTCGTCACTGAACGCGGCGCACGTATGGCCAACGTGAACCTGAGAAAATGTCTTGCAGTAAAATCCACAACCAGGAAAACGAGAGCTACATGGACAACATGATCAGGCGGCTTCAGATGTACTCCAGGAACCTGGAGCACCTGGTGGAGGAGAGAACCGCCCTGTACAAATCAGAGAGGGACAGGGCCGACTGCCTGAACTTCATGCTGCTTCCACGGTCTCGCTATATTTTATCGCACGTGCGCAAAAGCAGCAAAGGTGCTTGACGTCGCCACTTGTGTCCGTGCAGGCCTGTGGTGAAAAGCCTGAAGGAGAGCGGCGTGGTGGAACCAGAGCTGTACGAGGAAGTGACCGTATATTTCAGCGACATCGTCGGCTTCACCACTCTGTGCCAGTACAGCACCCCGATGGAAGTGGTGGACATGCTCAACGACATCTACAAAGGCTTTGACGGCATCGTTGACCTCCACGATGTCTACAAGGTGTTGCCATGGGCAACAGTCAGGACGCTGCACTGTGAACTGTCCAAATGCATTTTCATGCCACGACCGTGCAAAGAAACGGTCAAAATATCGGTCTCGGAACAGAACCTTGTAGAACTTCGCGCACAAACTGAGGGATTAACTGTGAGCCCCACGGGGAGGACGCCAACATTTTTTCCCTCTCTGTTCAGGTGGAGACAATCGGGGACGCCTACATGGTGGCCTCGGGACTTCCCAAGAGAAACGGAAACAGACACGCTGTGGATATCTGCCACATGGCGCTGGACATCCTGCACTTCATGGGGACCTTCCAGCTGAGGCACCTGCCAGGCATCCCTGTGTGGATACGCATCGGCGTGCACTCGGGTAGACGACCTTCCCTTCCCGCCCCCCCCAAAAACATCCGAAAGAAGCGCTGTTTAACTAACAATGGTTCTTGTATTCGTTGTGGATCCAGGTTCATGTGCGGCGGGAGTTGTGGGTGTGAAGATGCCCAGGTACTGTTTATTTGGAGACACAGTCAACACGGCGTCTCGTATGGAGTCCACAGGACACCGTGAGTAGAGGGACACCTCCATCCCAAAGACAACGCACAGTAAAGCTGCAGGCAGTCCACTGATGCAGCGCTTATTATCGACGAGCAACCGAGCAGCCTAATTAGATCAGCGTTGGTGAACGAGCTTGGATGAATCAACCCGGCGATGTCCTTTCATGATGTCCTTCCATGTCCTCCAGCCCTGCGGATCCACGTGAGCGAGCCGACTATAAATATCCTGCAGAGAACAAACTGCAATTTCCAGTACGAGATGAGAGGGGAAACATATCTGAAGGTAAAGACGCCCGAACCTCTGCAACAAACAGATCCCGTGAGTGCGAAGCACTGTAAATGTTTGTCTTCCTGGAGGGCAAAGGCACCGAGACCACCTACTGGCTGACAGGTGAGAAGGGAGAAGACTACAAACTCCCGACGCCACCCACAACGTAAGAGATCCCTCCGTCTCCTCACCTGAGCCCTGAAACACTCACGTTTCAGATGATACATTTAAAAAGTGGGGTTTATATTTTAACTGGAGCTGACAGGATGGCGCGTTTGCAGGGAAAACTTCCAGCGGCTCCAGCAGGACCTGGCCCAGATGATCCTGGCCTGCCTGGAGCGACGCGTTCGCGGTTCCGTCCGGAGAAAGAAGCTCCCGTCCGGTCAGAGCGGGGATGAGGACAAAGGCCAGGAATCAGAAGCCGAGTCCGACGGCAGCCATCTGGAGTACCTGCAGATGGCCAGTGTGGACAACACCCTCAGCACCTTCCTGTAGGAAGAGCAGCGAGCCTCCAGCAGAACCGCAGCAGGTTCTGACACCTGCAGCTGGTCCGCATCTCAACTGCCGACCAGGTGGCGAGGCAGCTGTTCACTTCATATTTTCACCCTCTGCTCCTTAAATGTAGGCAAATGTTGTTTTTGTAATATTTCCACGCAAATCTGTCGTGGAAGAGAGAACGGCAATGACGAGACATGCAAATCGGCATTTTAAAACCAAAGAATAAAGGTTTATTTTTGTTGGTACGTTTGTGACGAGTCATTGACGTACAAAAAACAAACAGAAGGAAAACCCCCGACGCAGTGGATCGCGTCACTGAAGGCGGTCCCGATGAACCCAGCGCAGCGAAATCCCATCACACAGTGATTCTCCCAGGGGGGCCGGGCGGCTTTGAGGCGCTGTGATCGGCGTGTTGTGTGACGACAGCGAGGGGGAACGAGCTCCAGCAACCGAGACAAACGGGCTCCGTTTCTCTTTTTCTCAAACGTGCCCGAAAAAGAAAGAAAGGTCCAGCAAACCAAAGCGAGCATGTGGTCGTGACAACAGTTTCATCTAGACAACAGCATTTGTGTGTGAATACAGCAACAAAACTTCCTCTCTGCACAGTTAAAAGTCAACAGGACAGTCACAAATAGTTCAAAAATAAAAGAAAAACCTCCCCGCCCCCCAACGCTGAGCCTTAAACTCACCATCCATGTGAATAAATTAGGTGCTTAAAAATACAAAACAACAATTAAAAAAAAAGCATCATTTTATACAAAAACAGCTTCAACCTTTGACTGAGGTTGCGTAAAAGTTTGGATCCATTTTGAAAACATGCACTTTTTAACACTTTAAGAAAATTGAAATAAAATCCAGACATTCACAGGAAGAGCGATGGACACGTGCACACTCGTCCCGCACTATCGGGAGGGTTGTGAAGTTTTAGACGCATGATTTTCGTAAACGCTTGAGGGCGACGCCTCTGAGCTCACTGATGTCTTCGCTTTGATGACAGTTCTGCAGAAAATCAAGGCACCGAATGATGTGGATTAAAGGAACAAAGCGCGGACATTACAGTCTGTTGGGTTTGTTCATCACGCCTGGGATCGGCGCACCCAGGATTTCAAACTGCAGCTGAAACCGGACTGCAAAGGTTTAAAAGGTAACTACACGAAAACACTGGCGCAAACTCAGATCAGCCGCATCTGCCTTTCATCTCCAGATGTCTTAATCAAAGGAGGATTTTAAGAAGTTGCCAAACACGAGGGGGAGGATTCATTATCGATTGTCCTATGTTACATCACAGATGTGCGGATACAAATCCAGTGTGCTTGTGCGGCTGAGCTGGACGTTGATGTTCAGTCCGGGGTTACAGCGGAGAGACTTGATGCTTTTTTTCTCACAAAAATAAATAGAATTTCTCCAAATAACAGTCTTTCATCAATGCTCAAACACGTTGCTTCTGTTCTTATTAAAAATAAAAACACTAAACCATCACTGCCCAGTCATTTATCATTGCCTCATGGAGATTAAATGCACATAATGTACATGTTTGTCATGAATAACATCTCGTTTCTTTCTGACATCACCCCTGGCCTTGTACTATTGCTGTCCAATCAAATTGTATAACGACAAATAAAGAATTCTTCTGTCTGGAGAAGTCGTCTACCTTCTGTCTGGAGAAGTCGTCTACCTTTCTCTCCTTCTAACACGGTTTACGTCACAGGCGACGTTAGCGTCTGCTGCTTTCACCTCCTCTGACCGACCGGGTCACATCCGACCCCCCCCCCCCTGCACTGTCAGGCGGGCTTAATTTCTGCCTCTGCGTGGCTGCCAGGTGCCACGGCTGCCGGGGACGGAGGTGTCGGTGTGTGTCCACACTGGGCGGCTCCGTTTTGGACAGCCTGATCGGAATATGAGCATTAATGAGTGCACCAACAGATGGCAGTAGCTAAACCCAGCCGCTAACACATTAGCATAACTGCACCTCATAACTGGCGACATGAGTGTGTGTCGAGTTTGGTAACACACCAGTCTGACTGTTCCTCGGATGATACTAATTAAGACAAAATTCTTCAGGCAGGTTTTTAGGTTTCCTGTTACAGATTAGTTGAGCACCTTGAATCCTCCATCTTGACCTGGATCTTTGGCTATTTTTTTTGGTTTTTTACTAAGCTCAACTACTTTTCTCAGCAACACATCTGAACCTGAACGCACCTGGAATTCCTCAGGATAAAAGTAGCTCAACTGAAAAACAAGATGTATATAATGGTATTGCTGTTGGCCGGTGGCTGATGTTTGTTTCTTAGTGTTTTTGGTCATTTCAACTAGGTTATGCTACAGTTTGGTCGCAGCTCACAGATATGCCTTGTACACGTCGGTAAACTTAGAAACAAGTGACAGATAATCTACATCCGGGCCCCGTGGAGCTGGAAAAGCTGGGAAACAAAGAGACAAGAACAAAAAAACCAGACATTAGCAGGGGAGACAGCCACACCAGGCTCATCAACACACACTTCATAACCTGTTGTGGCTGAGATGGTGATGATAATGGTGACAGAATGGTGAATGTGCAGACGATCGTGGTGATGGCAGACGTGGCAACAAAAGCCCATCGTTAATAACACTGTAAAATAGGACTCCGGCTAATACGGACCTTAATTATTGCCTCGGTTATTCAATGACGTGTTATTTCCAGTGAGCAGAGATAGCGAATGTTCATTACTGCGTTTGTTTTATGTGCGTGTCTTTATTTGTGTCCCAACTGTGTGTGGGAGGTGAGACATCAAACAGTACTGCTGCACTGAAAGGTCAGGGATGTTTCATGGTAACATGAGTCGGGTGTTGCAGTGTCGGGTTACGGAATGACGAGAGCATGTGTGTGTGTGTGTGCTGATGGTTCAAAATGTGGGACGTGAGGTCGTTGCAGGGAGCTGAAATATCTGTGGTTCGCTTGTGCAACTAAAGACATGGATGCTAATGATGCCATGTGCCTTTTTTACGTCATCACACGTTGGATTTGGTTTGGTGTCGCCTAGTGTGACGAATCGGTTTTTAATTGATGCAGCACCGTGAATCAGACACACACACACACCAAAATCTCCCAAGTGTACCCACTAGCACATCTAGAACAGTTCCTCACCCATTCCAGTTTCTCTTGGGAATAAAGACACATGACTCCCTCACTGTCTAAGCCACTCATGTGGTGTGGTATCTCTCCCTCCCTCCTCCTCCTCCTCCTCATCCTTTGTGACTTCGTCCTCCTGCGTGTCTGCCGGCTTGATTCAGCATGACGCCCGGGGAGGAAAACACGAAATAAAGAGGGGGAAAAAAAAAAACATGATGAAAGATGAACATGTGGATGAGAGGCGGTGAGTCGACAGTGAGGAGGGAGGAGGACGATGGGAACGTGGGGGAAAAGGCAGGAAATATTTGGAATTTGAGAAGCAACATGGAGAGATTCGTAAAAAAAAAAAAAAGGCAAGCGGATGAGTTTGTGGATGATATTTGAAGCGTTTAAGATGCGAGAGCAGACAAACACACAGGAATGAGACACAAACACAGCCTGGGCCACCGGACAGGCCCTTACCTTAGTCTTGTGGCTCTGCTCGGTGCCCAAACCAGATCCAGCGGTGTGAAGCTCCTTGGAAACCACGCACAGGAACTCAGCCTGGTCCTCGGTTCCGTAGCTGTACGAAGAGCCGATGTTGACCATCTAGAGGAAGAGCGGCACACGTGTGTACGGAGAGAAACACAGAAGAGAGAGGGACAGAGACAGCGTGAGTGTGGGGAGGACTGAAGAGAGTCCTGAAGACAACAAGCAGCATAGACGGGGGGGGGGGGCACAGACAGCCTGTTCAGATCGGACTTTTCTTAACAGGCGGTTGCTAAGCAGCCCCAGCTAATCTGGAATCTCTGTGGTTTGTGCTACGTGAAGAGAATCCAGCTCGCCGCTTTCTGCAGGTCAAGGGTCACCGAAACCAGGTCTGAACAGGACGTCTGATGTCAAAGTTACACACAGTGGCAGGTGGCGATAGGGGGGGAGGGGGTCGCCAAACAGGTCGCCTTTTTTATTTAATCAAAGCGGGGAGGGCGAGCTGGGGTAGGAGCAAAAATGTAACCGTGTCTCATGCAGTGGAGCTTAGCGCCAAAACAGAGGGCGAACACGGGTCTGAATTTGGTTTCTAGGGTGTAACCGTGGACGTCCTCAGGCTCAGAGCTGAGGACCCGACTACAGCCGACATAAGAACAGTGAAATATGCTGCGCTGGAACTCTTGTTCCAGTAAGAACTGAGAGGCAGCTGAGTATCAATATAGGATCAATACAGGTCTCATTAGAAGTGCTCATGAAAGTGTGTGTTCCTCTGTTCTGTTGCCATTAGCATCACTGGCCTGTGCAATAAAAACAGCAGATAGCAACACTTTGGTAGAAAAGTGCAGTTTAAGTGTGTGTGTTTATATAAAGGTGTTTACTTCAGGTGTCTCATGCAGTGTTGGGTAAATCAAACGTGACCTCTTTAAACAAACTGTGTTACAAATGTGAACGTGTCACTTCTGCAGGTGTCAATTAAAAACGTTAGCAAATCAAAGCGATCCTAAAGTGATTCTGGGAGCACAGACAAGAGGGCTTAGGTCAGGACCAAGGGTTCAGGCCAGAGGGATCACAAGTTTAGGTTCAGCGGCAGCGTGAATCCAACCCACAGTCCAGAGCAGTCCGGTGCGGGGCTTTCGGCAGGGGCGCACGCTGACCTGCTCAAACTTCCAGCCGTCCGACATCGTGGAGACCATCTGGGTCAGTTCCTCCTCCTGACACTGCAACACTCGGTAGACGTGCTTAGGAGGCACCTGCTGGGGGGGGGGGGGGGAAGAGAGGAAGGCGCAGTTTTAATGGCGCAGCACAGCTCTCCTGGCAAATGGAGCTCAATCGCAGCAGCTTGGGCTCCGGTCTTCTAAAGCTTCCATCAGAAGGGAAATAAACACTGCGGCTTCAGATGCGGGAGTTCTATTTTTAGATCTCTGCACCATATTTAACCTCAGGCAAACATTAGCAGCAGCGAGTCTGCTGATGTACAGTAGAGCACAGGGGGAGTAGGAGGACCGTGGCTTTACGTAAGAGTGAGAGGAACCGTCCTGAGAGAAGACCAGAGCGCCGCTTTCTCTACAGGAACAAGACGAATGCAGAAGGCTCCACACATCAAAGTCAGCAGAAGGGTACCTGCGTGGCTTTGGAGTCCCTCTCCACGATTCTGTCCTTGATCAGTTTGATCAGCGGGGTGATATTGTAAAACTCCGCCTCCTCCAGGACACCTTGAATCAGGAAGAATCACAGTGAGTCTCCAGATATCGTCCAAAAGAAGCAGGTCTTCACGTAAGAAGCAGAAGAGTCGAGCACCTTCTTCAGCCAGCTCTTTGTTGTAGACCAGTTTTCCGTGGCGGAGGTAGTTTAGGATGGGGCCAAAGTAGGTCGGGTCTCTGTCGATCACATACGCTCCCGTTTCATCCTGTTATAGAGGGGAACAACACACACACACACACACACACACACACGTTCAATAGCTGCATGTGCTGCAGTCATGTGTTACAAACCACCGTCTTTTCCCCCAGAACAACTGACCTCTTCTGTACTCTGAATATTTTTAGAACAAATAAATAAAATTAAAAAAAATCTCTCCGCCGCGTTGACGACAACACAGACGGGCGATTTCCAGCCCGTGAGCGGAGCGCCGCCAACGCAGACGGGATCCAGGCGGCGCTCTGGCGTTACTGCGCCGCCCTGTTGGCAGCCGGGCAAAATGAACAACTTTGCCTTTAAAAGAAAACCAGGCTCCACTTCCACGCCACTTCTCTCCCGCCTCCGTTCTCCTCCGACCCATCCCGCCCAGCAGCTGGATCGCGCCGACGCCCTGTCCTCGCCCTCGTGACGGCCGCCCGGAGAGCGGCCGTCAAACGGAAGAGGAAAGAGGAAGGGAGCCAAAGAGCATCGGCCGCTCTGTAGCGCTGATGCCTGCTGCTTCCAAAGCCTGTGCCGGGTCTGAGGCCGAGGCTTGTTCTCGTTATGTGGAGCATCACAGGAAACAAAGCGGGCCAAATAAAAACACCTCACGCGATTCAGCGATTCTTTTTAGGCCCGTTTGCTCACCCGGCACCAGACAACGTCGCCTCCAGGAGCGTCTTGTGCGAGCGCTCTCCTACATATGTGACCCCCGTTATAAACGGATAAATACCACACATTTCCTTTTGATTAGAGGGCTTAATAGGCCTCCTGCTTCAGCTAATTACAGGTTTTTGGGCCTCAAATGAATTCACTTGGGGTGAAAATACAGCTCAAATGTGACTGTTTAAGTCAGACAGAAACAAATTCTTCCCGGGAAAGAACTCGTAAAAATGACTCTCCAGGGTTCGGCTGTGGAAACGCCCGAGCGGCCAAACGAAGGACGAGGACGCGGCGTCTCTGTGTTTGTGCACGTGACGGCGCGGCACTGACGCAGGCTGGAAGGCCCCACAAAGAGGCAATTTATAGTCTGCAGACACATCATTATTCACTTGTGGTTGTTTGTCTGTGCTAAAATGAAGTGTGAAAGAGCTGTGACAGCACACACACGCACACACACACACACACCCTTACACTACAAAACAAGCACTTATCTGTTACAACAGATTTTGCAGCGGCTGTTCAGAGACACCCATGAATCTGTTAATGTTCACTTCTTCTAACACACACACACACTCTCCTCCTAGGTCTGTATTTGTACGTGCGTGTGTGTGTGTGTTTACTTGACACAGCTCATATTAAACACCTGACAGCAGGGGAAAAATGATGACACAAGTCCTGACCTGTGCTGGAACGTTCGCCAAAACTGTCAGGTGGAAGCAAGCGTCCCTAAATGACCCGACTTTTCCGATTGTGTTATATCTCAGAGGTGACGAGTCGTACGTCAGACACAACAGCGTGATCCCCCGGGATTATCTATAAATGAAACCCAATGGTAATTACAAATCTATTCTAATACGATTGCGCTGTGCGCGGTACCTGCCCTGTGACACCCGCTAACACCCGCGATGCTAAAGCAGCTCCATTATATAATTGGCTCTGGGCAGCATTAGGCCGTCCCAGGCTGGATTAGAAGCAGATTGTAGCATCTTTGGGTGAGTGGGGGGGGGGGGGGGGGGGGGGTGAAGCTGAGGTGGCGCAGACGGCCCGCGTGTGCGTGGGTTTAAAAACAGACCCGAGAGCACAATCAGGCCAGCACGACTGGATTAAAGAGGACATATGGGCTGAAAAAAGAAAAAAAAATCTGAGCCAACGTCCAAATCACACACGAGGGATTATAATTGGTCGACAAAGTTATTTTGCCCTGAAGCGCTAATACAACGGTGATCGCTGCGCACACGGCAAGAGAGGAGACGTGACCCTTAGTTGGGGAGACTATGATGAACTTAATGAACTTAATGAACGAGCCGTTTGAAGCTCCTTCCCTGCCATTTATGTGTGATTAACAGTGGGAGCTCCTGATGGGGCGTCTCTGCTGGAGGCCATGTGAGACTTCTCTCTCCACGGGGCCCTCGTGGCTCAGCACAGTCATGTGACGCAGGCTGAAACGGTACGCATGCTGGATTTAGAGGTCTGACAAGGCAGATCTGGTCAGGGCGTCTTCGTTATCGATCCATTAAGTCGGCGGGTAGAAACCTGGTGACTAATGTTGCGTGAATACGTGTGTAGATTAACTCTATTCAGGACTTCCAATATTCTGTTACAATAACAGGATATACCTGATAATTGTTATTTTTGAACACAAAAATATTCATTTGTACCAAACAGAAGCCAGTAAACATCACCATTTATACACAACTGATTTATAGCTAATCGTAAACAGCCAACCATCCCATAACTCCCATAATTTGTCTACACAAGCCAACGGCGGGTTGTTGAATGACAACCTCATCTTTTAAGAAACAATCACCTCTTTGGGGACTTACAAATGGCACTTTCACAGGTGGGGTTTAACCCTCTGTCTTCAGCATCGAGTAGAAAAGGGCCACACAGGCCAAAACACCCGCGGCGTGCAGGAGAATCCTGGCACGGCTGCTTATCCTGCTCCGAGAGCAGGAAAACTGCATCATTTATGAGCCACTCAAGCCTGGGAGCGTGTTCAGGCTCCATGTGACCGGGAGCCGCCGTGCAGGTCTCTCAGAGGAAGAAGATGCACGCGTTCGTCCATCTGACTCCAGCTACGTTCACGCCGCGATGCCACGATGCTCCTGCCCACCCGAGGACGGCCCGGAAGACAACCTGCACCTCCAGCCCTCAGATAAAAGCCTCGTGGGTTATTTCACCACCCTGCACTGGAACCAGCAACATGCCGCTGCATGAAACGACACGTTTGATCAAAAAGGGCTCAATCAAGCTTAGAAGAAGACTTAGAAAAAGAATAGATCACAGCGATTAAGGGCAAGTATGGGCCACTGCTGGAATCCCGGTAGGTGTTACTGGTGATTTTCCACAGAAGTCTTCATGTTTGCATTAGTAAGACGGCGTCATGTTAAACTGGACGGGAAACACAATGTTAGATGTGTAAATGGTGACTGTTAAAGATGGAACAAACACAGTGATGGTCAGATTGGATGGTGCCTAATTATGGGGAATATCCACCATTGTATGAAGTCATCCGCAGGTCCAGGTCGGACTCACCGTGTCTGAATGCAGGTCCTGCTGTTGACACAGCCGGTACAGGAATGAGGTTTGCTCCTTTAGAAGCGTCTGCCGGGTCGTCAGGAACACGGTCCCGCCGACGTTCAGCCGAACCCACTTTCCGTTATTTCCCCCGGCCGGGTTGATGACGGAGCCGTTCCCGACGTTCTGCGGCGTCGTCCCGCCGGATTCAGACGCGTTGGCGGTGGTGGAGGTCGCGGTTTCTCCCGCCTCGTTGTCTTTGTTATTGTTGTTGTTATTGTTGTTGCTGTTGTGTCCGTAGCAACCGGGGTGCGACGACGCCGCGCCGACGTCCGCGGCTCCCCGCTGGTCGTCCGCTGTAGCTGCCATTTGGAACCAGAAGACGGACTGTCGAGGTCGGAGGGAGAAGTTCGTTCGTCTCCGTCCGCCGCGTCTGCCTCGCCGAGCCGACACGCTCCGCCCACTGCCCAAACCCGCGGCACTCACGTGAAGAGTCCGTCACTGAGCAACAGCACATCCGGTTGGTACTTTCAAAACAAGAGGGCTTGAATATTCACTGTTGCTTCGAATTAACAAAGCCAACTTTACCTTTTATTGATCCTGATGATGAAAAAGAATACTAGGATGTCTTTTGTTTTGTTCGATTATTTCCAAGTTAGCCCCGTCCAATCAACAATTATGATTGCATTAAGAACATGTAAAAAGTAAAACATAAAGATTGAATTGGCACATGAAATTAAAAACTATTCAAATAAATATTCGGTTCAAAACAGATGAGCTAGATTGATGAAAAATTAACTAAGTAAAACTGAGTAAAATGGTCGACATTTTGCAGTTTGCTAATAATTAGAAATTGAAGAGGACAATGTGCAAAATTAATATTGCAAACAAAAACAATCTGACGTTTTTTCAACCTACCATTATTTCGATCCATATTATTTAACTGATGGAAATAAAGTGTGTGGAGTATATTTATTTATAAAACGAATGTATGTCTCTGTACAGTCTGTAAAAACCATATTTTATTCTAAACATTTTATAGAACTGAAATGCAAAACTAAAAATTACAATGTTCATTCCTCTCAAAAAAAGTTGAAGATGAACTATTCCATAATTCTAATTAATTTGGGCTGTGAAGTGATAAAAGTCAAATTACGTGGATAAGGATAAAATGAAAAAGCAGATCACCCCAGATGGGACTCGAACCCACAATCCCTGGCTTAGGAGGCCAGTGCCTTATCCATTAGGCCACTGGGGCTTGTTGTAACAGTGAGTCACGTCCAACCGTTACATAGAGACGAGGTTTCAAAAGGACAGCCCGAACCTGCGCCTGCGCAGAATCAATCATGCTTTTGAGATTCAGAGAGCGCTTCAGTACTAAAAGCGATAGCGTTTTAATTTTGTAGTCTATGTATTTTTTGAATTCGATCGAGTCACCATATAACGACCAAGCTATCTTTGTGCCCGCGGACATCTTAATTTAATGTCAGGTAGGAAAAGTATTCACAGCTAGCGAGGAGTATTAGCCACCTAGCATTAGCTCAGCAGTCACCGTTAGCAACAGCAAACATTGTGGTTCCCTAGTATGGTCATCCATACAGATACTGTTCTGCATTAAAACAGATTATTAAGATGTCGCTAAGGATGCCGTTTTTTGGAAACACGTTTAGTCCAAAGAAGATTCCACCGCGCAAATCTGCATCTTTGTCCAGTCTCCATACTGTGAGTTACTGAGACCATTCCTGGCTTTTAAGCAGAATTGTCGTCATCGTTGAGTCTTTGACTTGTTATGACCATGATTTGTCAGTTGGATCGGTCAACAAGAGAAGTGGAATTGGGCCTTGAATATGGACCTCCTGCCATGAATCTAGGCGGTCAGACACTGAAATTTGAAGACGGACAATGGATAACAGGTAAACAAAGCAGGCGTACAACATCCATGAAGAACCTGCATGAAGCAAGTTCATGTTCCTGTTGTTCCCAGAATCTGGTGGTAATAGTTCTGGTAGAGAAGTTCAGCGCCTTAAGAAGAGAAATCTACAGCTGGAGGAAGAGAACAACCTCTTGAAACTAAAGATTGAAACTCTCCTGGACATGGTAAGACTAGCATCTCTCAGCATGTCTTATAAATGGAATATGGAAAGTAGTAATACAGATATTACACTAAATGCAGTGACATATTTCTGCCGTTCAGTTAACAGAAACTACTGTGGAATATCACCTAATGGAGAAAGAAGTTGAAGATATAAAGAGCCAACGCCAAAGGAAGAAACTGTAAAATGAGTTAAATTAAGTTACAACTGGGTGCTATACACAGCTTGTTAGCTTAGCATAAAATGAAAAGTGAATAAATCACATCTGATATGTATGTTGTCATTTTGTGAGGGACTGAAATATATTATGAGGAAAATGATTTCAGTTTATTTTTTTACAGCAAAGACTAATGTGGTTTTGGTCTTGGCCCTGTTTGTATTTATTACTTAATCGCCATAAACCTATTGTAAAGACATTTTTGTCAGCATTTTGTACACCTGTTTGATTAACAGAAAGTCAGATTTACAACTGAATGTTAGTTTTACTATTTTTATTAAGGATAAATGGGGAATAAAGTGTAGAAATACACAAAATATACTTGTGGGCTGTAGTCTTTTAAAAAAAAAAAAACATCTTCATCATCATGATATAGGAATAACTAATTTCACTATTTGTGCTTCCAGGTCAGTTAATGGTACTGACACTGCACTCAAACCTTTAACTCAATTCAAGCTTCATGAGTTTTAAGCTATTTTCCTGCTAAATAATCACTGGTGATTATTTTACCCATTAAATCAAAACATGCTATTTGAATTACAAAATATTTGTGAAGACAAGTGTGATATATTTTAACTGATCATTGATAAAGAAGACAAAATGTACATAGTGTGTGTGTAAGCCTGTTCTTGCTAACATTTTAAGATGCAGATGCGCTACATGTCTTTGATGAGGGATGTGAAACTTGCAAGAGAAAACCTCCAGAAGTGATCAGAATAGATGCTAGCTGTAGCTACACCATTCCTGATCCACCTTATGTCCTCTAAACTTCCTTAAAGCTCTAACACTCACTCCCATCTGACCTACACCTCAAAGGTCTGTCATTCAGCACCTCTCACACAATCTTGTCTGATGCTTCACTACCAGTTCAAGTGACTTATTCAGTCTTAACCTTATTATCACCAGGTCCTTTCTCCTGCCTGACATCAGCCCTAAACCCTGATGCTGTCTTGTATTTTAAATAGATTCCTCCCTCTGGATCCCACCACAACTTCCCACCCGCCTCCCCTCCTCCCTCCTCCACCTCCCCTCCCTCTGCTGACCTCCCTCCTCCCACCCTTCCACCTTCTACCACCCCCATCCCCCTGCTCTCACCATCTCCACATCCTCCCTGCATCCCCCTGCTCTCACCATCCCCACATCCTCCCTGCTTCACGGCTGACCAGGTGAGGGGAGAACTGAGGAAGCTCCGGCCCCGAAAAGCAGCTGGACCGGATAGAGTCTGTCCCCGGCTCCTCAAGACCTGCGCTGCTGAACTCGGGGAGCCGTTACAACGGGTCTTCAACCTCAGCCTGGAGCTGGGGAAAGTGCCCATCTTATGGAAGACGTCCTGCATCATTCCAGTCCCCAAGAAGAACAGACCGAGTGAGCTGAACGACTTCCGGCCGGTGGCACTCACCTCACATCTGATGAGGACTCTGGAGCGGCTCTTCCTCAACCTCCTCAGGCCCCAGGTGCAGCACGCTGAGGACTCCTTGCAGTTCGCCTACCGGGACAAGGTCGGTGTAGAGGACGCCATCATCTACCTGCTGCACCGAGTCCACTCGCATCTGGACAAGGGGAGTGGCACAGCGAGAATCCTCTTTTTGGATTTCTCGAGTGCCTTCAACACGATCCAGCCCCTTGTCCTACAGGACAAGCTTCTACAGATGCGAGTGGACCCCTTCCTGGTTGCTTGGATCTCCAGCTACCTCACCGACAGGCCGCAGTTCGTCAGGATGAAGGACATCACGTCTGACACTGTGGTCAGCAGCATCGGTGCTCCACAGGGGACTGTGCTGTCCCCCATCCTCTTCACTCTGTACACCTCGGACTTCTGTTACAACTCTGAAATGTGTCACATTCAGAAGTTCGCTGATGACACAGCCATCATTGGATGTATCAGAGACGACCAAGAGGAGGAGTACCGGTGCCTGGTGAGGGACTTTGTTGCCTGGTGCCACAACAACGGTCTGCAGCTCAACACCTCCAAAACCAAAGAACTGGTCATTGACTTTGGGAGGGACCGACCGAGACCTAGACCAGTTCAGATAGGAACGGAGGAGGTGGAGGGCGTGCAGACCTACAAATATCTTGGGCTGTGGCTGGACAACAGGCTGGACTGGACAAGCAACACGAGGCAGCTGTACAAGAAGACCCAGAGCAGGATGTACTTCCTGAGGAGACTCAGATCCTTCAACATCTGCAGGAAACTCCTCTGGATGTTCTATCAGTCTGTGGTCGCCAGCGTCCTGTCCTACGCTGTGGTCTGCTGGGGGGGGAGTGTGACAAAAGCAGACCTCTCCAGGCTGGAGAAGCTGATCAGGCGGGCCAGCTCGGTGGTGGGGATGAAGCTGAAACCTCTGGTGACAGTGGCAGAGAGGAGAACTATTGACAAGCTGCGGAGCATCATGGACAATGACCGCCACCCTCTGCACACTGTCATCCACAGCCAGAGAAGCCTGATCAGCCAGAGGCTGCGCCTCCCCAAGTTCAGGACCAACAGACTGGGGAACTCATTCATCCCCCGAGCCATCAGGCTGTTCAACTCATCACTGGGGGGGAGGAGGGCCAACAGGAGAACTGGAACATTTTTATAGTTTTATATTTATATTCATATTCTATTTTTAATTTATTCTATTTTATTTCTTATTTTATTATATTTTTATTATCTTTAATAGGTTTAATGGGGTGTAATGGTGGTGGGAAATTTTGTAGATGCTTGTAGATCTTTGGAGATGCTAATTTCCCTGGTGGACACCCCCTAAAGGGATCAATAAAGTACTCTTGAATCTTGAATCTTGAATCTCCGTTCCAGATCCCTTTCCACATTTAATTTGGTTTTCCCCCAGATGACACTCATAACCTCAGGCTTACTAATAATAACTCACTTCATTTGTATTCTTCCTTCCCTTATGCTCTAGTTGCTAACTCATGGGCCCTCTCATTCCCCCTACATGAGTTGGTACCAGCAGAAACCGGAAACCAGAAACGCTTCTGAGTAGTTTTCAGTCGTATGCACCTCTTTCTTCTTTGTATTTTCTGTTGAGGCCTTTAGGTAGTTCGCCAGCCCCCTGGCCTTGAAGGGAGCCAGTGAGTCTGACACCTGATTTATCCCTTTTTAAAAAGAAACAGAGCGAAGCATCTGAGACACCAATAGAACGAAGGCTGGAGAAGGAAGGGACATATGGGGGGAAAATGATGAGATGATGCCAGATGAATCCACAATAAAAGCAAATTAAGTAAAGTTAGAGTAAAAGATGGTGTTAGGGATGGACCTTCACTCCCATGTTTTAAACCTTAAAACATGGGAGTGAAGGTATAAAACACAGACAAAAGCAGTTTTTCAGTACTTCTTTGGTACTGCTGGGGGATTGCTCACATTTGTCCTCTGCTGTGCTGCTATTTTGGGGAATAAATGTTTTGGACTTGACTCTCCTGAACTGCTTATTTGGGCTCAGTGCATTTTTCTGATCACGAAAGCGGGGAAAACTCCACGTCACAGGACTAAAGGTTATCAGATTTGGCTTTCACCCCCTGATCTGCACGCCAGTGGACTCATGGATTAGTAAGTGTGTCAAGTCAGAGTCACTGATTAGTTATATACTGCATAAGCACCAAAGTTGTGCCTTTTTATCTTTTTCTTTATAAAGATAAGCATATTTAATGATGATCAAAATCTAGGAAAAAGTTCCCAAGATCCTCAGAAAGCTTGTGCAGAGTTGCAGGAGTTACTTGAGACGATGTTCCAACACTTATTTTCAAGGTATCAACTGTAGGTTTGCGTGAATTGCCTAAAGAATCTTCTCTGAGAAGTAATAAACCTACATCTAGATGTTGGGCATTTGAGGCATAATGAGGTCCATTAGCTTGTTTGCTAATGTTAGCGACAACAAACATTGTGTTTTCGGAGTACGGTCATCCATCCAATATTTATACGATGTTAGGCGTCAGATATATAGGCGGTCAGACACTGAAATTTGAAGACGGACAATGGATAACAGGTCAACAAAGCAGGCGTAAGAGAGGGAATGTTAGACATTGTTCTTCAGCAGCAATGACAGTAAGTTCATTTTCTTGTTCCTGTTGTACCAAGAATCTGGTGTTAGAGAAGTTCAGGCTCTTGAGAGAAGAAATTTAGAGTTAGAGGAAGAGAACAACCTCCTGAAACTAAAGATTGAAACTCTCCTGGACATGGTAAGAATGTAACTCTTCCAGGAATATGGAAAATGGTACTACAGCAGATATTACACTAAATTCATGGACATGTTTCTCCCTTTCAGTTAACAGAAACGTCTGTGGAATATCAGTAAATGGTGAAAGAAGTTGAAGGTATAAGAGCCAACGCCAAAGGAAGAGAGTGTAAAACACATTCAAACCAGGTTAAGCTTGAGTGCAGAGCACAAAATGAGCAGTGAAGAAATAAAGAACATCTCATCTGATGTCATGGAGCATTTTGTGAGGACCTGAAATATATCATCAGGAAAAAGACTTATTTTCTCTCTGTGAGTGTGATTCCGTATTTATTGAAAAAAAAAATAGATGATCAGATTAGCTTCTGATTAATCTGATTAAGTGGTCACCAAAATGTGCGTCCCCCTATTTTATCACCATTAAACTATTCTATACACATTTTATGCCGGCACTTTTGTACACCTGTTTGATGAATCGACGGTTATATTTTCAATTGAATGTTATTTTTGTGAGATTAAATGTATGGCTGTTGTGTTGACTTCACAACAAATGGAAGGTGTTACTGTGGTTCTTTACTGAATCTTATATACAGGCTGAAATACAAGAAAAAAAGTTGAATCTACAAATGTAAACCAATCCTATCAAAATTATAATTTAAAGGTATGAAAATGTCAATTGTGACTTACACCTTTAGTATAATATATACAGTCTATAGGCAGTAACAATGCCTGGTTATATAACATTGTAGCTCTATGATGAACAGCTTGCTGCCTTGTTAAATCTGGCTACCTCCCCTTTTACTGATAGTTGCCTCACGTATTTGCACTCGTTACCCAACCCCAAAATAATCTTCTTTTTCTTCAATATTTTAATCAATATTTTAGGGGGAGCACATTATGAGAGTCCAACAGCGCCTTATTATTTAATTATCCGGTCGTGATATTCAAAAGCAAAGCCGATATTCCAAATGACATATACATTAACCCTTATCTGAAGTGTTTATTAACCATTTGAGAGAGCAAAAATATATGGATGTGAAAGGGATGAGGCTTCCTCATCCAGAGTCGGCGCCGCTGTGGCACTGCGCATGTGCAGAGCCACAGGGTGCCGATTTTGGGTCGGCAGCAAAATTCGGCAGAACACTGGCCGTCAGAAGCTTTGCGGGGGTCAGAAATGTTGCGTTATTGGTGTTGCGTTACCGCGGAATGACATGTACGCCGTGAAATAGTGCGCATGCGCAGAACGCAGGCTGGGAGAGACCGGTGTGCTGGCGACTGAGGAGCTGTGCGCCTTCTTTAGCTCTTTCTTCTTACAACTGTCGCCTTTTTTAAACTTCTACCAGAGTTAATCTGTCAACCAACGTTTGCAATATGCCACGGGGCGGTAAGTTGTTATTTTCGGACATCGTGTTGTTTTTCGAAAGCGAAACTTCGTTCGAACTAGCGAGTGTTTAGCTAAATTACTGCCAATTCCCATTAAACTTGCATATGCTCACCTAGCATGCTAACCAGTTAGCATTTGTCTTTCTACCAGTGTAGATATACAGAAAAATGTATCTACGGGCTATATTCATGTTGTTCAAAGCTTCTGGGTCATCTAATTAAAAACCCTGAATAGCAGCAATAGCTAATTCCTCTCATTTGTGCTTAACACGTCAGTACCATGTGCACTTAGACCGGTCAGCTCGCCTCATGTTTCACTAATCTTGATCTGTTGTCCTGCGAAATATTCACCGGTGATTATTATTATTATTATTAAATCAAGCAGCGGTATTGGGATTCTAAAAGTATTTTCCAGACAGATAAACTATTCTACTTGTCGTGTGCGTCCTAGCAGTGCCTGTAGCAGCATTTACATTTTCCTATAGAGCACATGGATGGATATATGGGTATATCTCTAGCACACACACACACACACACACACACACACACACACACACACTGCCCACAATGCTAGATCTTTAATTACAACCCCCACAGTGTTGCCTGTCAGTGTCCTCCACACTCCTCTGTATTCAAGTCTGTAGCTGTTATACAATGACATGTGTCTGAGTGACAAAATGATGGTGTCTTAATTTTTTCACAGCTCTTTGTACTGTTGTTATCACTGTGGTTACAAGAAGTCTATATAAAGTTGATTTTGCGATGCTGGTGCCAAATCTGTGTTGCAGGGAGAAAAGGCCATAAGGGCGGAGGCAAGAAATTTAGCAACCCTGAAGAGATTGACCGGCAGATGAGAGAGCAGAGAGCCTTGGTAAGTGTCTGTGGTTTGTGTCCTACCAGCTGTGCAGTGTGATGAATATTGGTGTTAACAGGAGAATGGTGCTGGAGCAGAGAAGAAGAGTTCCTCAGAGTCTGAAGAAGGAAGCAGCAGTGAGGATGAGTCTCAGGTGGGTGAACTTGATCAGTTCATCATCGCTCATTAGTTTGACAAGATGCACAATTGTTAAACAGTTTTTGAGTAACTGTGTGTTGTAGGAGCAGAACTATGTTACCAGAATTTTGCATTCACCCCCAGCTCTGTACTCATGGATTACTCTTTTTGCACACAGTACAAGAAGAGGAGTGCAGTGGAGGGACTAATAGAGATAGAGAATCCCAACCGCGTGTCTAATAGGAACAAAAAGGCAACAGAAGTAGACCTTAACGCCACCACTGTACTGTCTCGCAGAGAGAGGTGAGGAGGTGACGCTCCAGCAGGTGGCATTAGTGCTTCATTTGCAACTATCGGAGCAAAGCGTTCAAATCCACAGATGGATATTTGGAGCCGCAGCCATGTGTAGATGAGGGGAAGCAGTGGGTGTGATACTTATGCTGCACCCCTCTTCTCTCCATCAGGGAGGAGCTGGAGAAGCAGAAATCAAAGGAGCTCATCCGGAAGCTCCAAAGTGAAGGGAAGACGGAGCAGGGGAGGGCCGACCTGGCCAGACTGGCCATCATCAAGAAACAGAGGGAGGAGGCTGCCAAGAAGAGAGAAGCCCTGATGAAAGGTGAGGAGATTACAGCTCCGACACGGCTACAAATCCTCTGTTTTACTACGGGACACCGAATAAATTCAAACTGCATCGGTGCCATTTTTATCGTTTTCTTTATATCGTAAAATACATTCTGATTCTCAAAAACTGTCAAAAAACCAAGGACATAAAATGACATTAGCTGTAACTGAGTTAACTGAGTTTTGTTGTTTGTTTTTATACATGTTGGGAATATTTTCTCTTTTTTTCTTGCCAGAAAAAGAAGCTCAAGAAGCCAAAGGAAAACGCTAATCACCTGTATCCACACTCTGTTATGTACCTCAGTCTGGAGATGACGGGTAGGGGACCAATTCAAGTGGGGTCACATCAGGAACACATCCTGAACTTCCTGACCTCTTGAAAGCCAAGAATTAGGGTTTTTCATGATGAAAGATTCCAGTTTGAAAGAAAAAATCATGACATTTAGGGTGAATTTGGTTTTTAAATACAGGTTTTCTTTTCTCCTCCACTGTTGTTTTCATTTCAAAGCTGTCGAATGTCAATTTTATTTACACTTCTCTGCCGATCCAAGTTTACTTACGAGCTGCAGAGAGGATTGAATGAGTGCGTGTGACATTTCTGTGGTGCTTTACGTTCCCTTCTGTGTCATCGGGCTTGGTTTCACCTTTCAGGGTCCCTTCTGTCCCAAAGAGGAGCCACCTTACTCAATTTTACATTTGGTCACCACAGCACTTTGAAAAATGATGGTGTTTCCTTCAGGTTTTACATTTTACTGATGTTATTTATCGTTGTGTGTACTGTACTAAAGTGTGTACTGTACTAAAGCATCAGGAATATCATGTGAATGTCTAAATAAAACCGTCTCAGCATCTGTGGCCTTGTCTGTTCTTGATCCTGGATTAATTATTTAGTTATCTAGTTAGTTTAGATCCTGGAAAGTAAATAACCTGGACCTGCAGTAATGAATCGTTTGGCTCCATTTAGAGATAAATGTGATTATCTTCCATAGTCAACTTTTTACCCAACGTTTTGCAGTTTTGCACATCTTGAATCGTTAAGGTGACACCTGATAACGAGGTAAAAAGACAGAAAAACATGCAAGAAATTGTTGACAATGAGCTGAATTAAATGTTTTAATGGTACCAACAATTATCTGGATACATTTGCTTTATAGATTTACTAAACTCAAGAAAATGATGTCCAACTAATAATCTGATATTAACCAGGATATGAGATAACAATTGCCATGGTAACCATAGCCAACGATGGGGCGATAAACATTTCTGTAAAGAAAAACTGAGTCATAAATTAACTCACAGTTTCTAATATATTTGAACTACATAAAAAATTAATCAATTAAATTTAAATGGAATATAAACGGTGGCGGTTCCACCATGAAACAGACTGAAGTTTTTGAAATACTGATTTCCAATCTAAGTGCGACAGTCTCTCTTCCCCCTCACGTCGGACACTTCCTCATTCAGCGACTAGCACTAGACCCTCCTGAAACGAAAACAAGAAGTGGTGGAACGCCCACATTGCTGTGATGCTTCTGTTGCAGCGGCCCGAGCCTCTGTCGGACGTCGCTGGAGCTGGGGGAACTTCCTGGAGCCAAACACCGTAAAGGTCAAGGTCAGACGTATCATGCTCCGCCAGTCTCTCAGCATCTTGAAGCAGCTCGGCTCTGCCTCCAAGTAAGTTGGATTTGGCTCCGTGTACAAGTTGCTGCATTCAAAATGGAGTTAGAAAAGCCTAAAGTGTTACCTAACGTGATGCCTTACACCGGATACGGAAATTAACTGTATGTAGAATTTAGGGCTTATTTGTGGCTCGTTTCTGGTTTAACGTGATGTCACATTGAAATGCTGTTTGTCACATCAGAAAGTTTGTCAAGGTGGCTCATGCAGTCGCTGGTTCCTCTTTGAAGCGAAGCATGCATTGTTTGGCTGACACAGGCAGGTTCAGCCTCTGTCTGTTGACCACAGAATCTTAATATGTGCTACAGTATTAATAGTCAGTCTATGTACTCTCTTCACAGCTCTTAAATATTAAATGCCGTGAGTCCACAAAAGCCGATATGTGCCGCTTCGGTCCGTTAAAACCCACAAAGCGTGCATCTGCAGCACCTCTCAGTTTGCACCGCTGCTGTGTACAAAAATAACACCCATGCCTGCAGTCGCATATCCATTTGTGCTGCACATTGATGCACCAAATCAGTATCAGTTCACGAGTGGGTGCAGCCCTATAGCTGTTGATAAAGTGAATTTCATTTGGAATTAAAAAAAAAAAAGGTTTTTGTAACAAACCGAAAAAGGAAGGCGTGTGAGGTTTAGTCGGGGATTTCTCTGTGTTTGGAAATTCTTGGTGTTGTTGCCCAAGCGCCTGTGGCCTGTGTGCTAACTGGGTTCCAACGCTGCTCAGTGAGTCACTGTTTTATGCGTGGGCCATGATGGGTGGCCTGGTGGCTCCAGCCATTTTCACTTGTCATGGTTTCCTCTCCTCTCCTCTCCTCTCCTCTCCTCTCCTCTCCTCTCCTCTCCTCTCCTCTCCTCTCCTCTCCTCTCCTCTCCTCTCCTCTCTCTCTCTCTCTCTCTCTCTCTCTCTACCCAACCCCCCCATCAGCAGGAGGGTCCCCCTACACGAGCCTGGTCCTGCTCAAGGTTTCTTCCTGTTAAAGGGGAGTTTTTCCTTGCCACTGTTGCTTGTCTGGGGTTAGGCCCTGGGATTCTGGAAAGCGACTTGAACAATTTTGATCGTAAAAGATGCTATATAAATAAAGAATGATTGATTGACTTGGGTTTAAAACAATCAATGGGGAAATTGGGCATAATCTCTTGCTGATTATCTTCGCCAAACATAGCAGGCGGCTTTTAAAGCCTGTGCAAAACTCTCTGTCTCATTTCAGTTAGACAACTCCAGATCCAACCAAGAACGTTACTGTGCACAGTTATTTGGCAAACTAGAAGAGATTTAATTTACTGAGGCAGCGTCAGGCTCTGTCTTTTCCCTGATGGACACCCCCTAAAGGGATCAATAAAGTACTCTTGAATCTTGAATTGACTCCCTGATAAGTCTGCCCAGCATTAAAGGCCAGGCATATCAGACACCCCCACCCACCTCCCCAGAGGGTTTAAAGAAACAGCCCACGGGAGGATGCTGGGGAGGTGGTGGAATTTAAGCTCCGAACAGCAGCCTGGAGCAACAGAATAGCACAACCTGACAAAATAGCCAGGGCAGCAGGAGGCAGAGCAGCATGAGCAGCATGCAACAAACGCAGCAGCAGCATGGAGCGATCAGGAATGATCAGGAAAATGGGGGGAATTAAATACCTGCCTAAGCAGGAGAGAGGGGCACATGAAGGATCAGCTGATCCGGAATCGGCAGATTTGAAACGTCTGCCTGAACTAGCGCTGCAGACTTCGCATCATGTGTCCCAGCAACACTTGAATGCAACACAAAATAGAAGCGGTGTGCATCGTTTCCACTCAGTCTTCCAATCACAAATGGTGTTAAAAGCTGGTTTTATTTTGCATTCTTCCATGTAATGACTCTTCAACATGAGGCAATAGAGCACATTTCTTATTCAGACATCAAATGTCAACTTATTCCATATGGTGCAAAAAAATGCGATGTCTGTTTTTGAGAACACCGTCAAAAAGTGGTAAGAATATTATCCGATATGATATTTCCCAAATACCATTAAAGCATTTGTTCAGTTGTTTAATGTTACACTTTGGAATATTTAAAAAAGGGGAGCTTTTGGAGTCTTGTTTGAATCACACCTGGTGTTAATATTTCGGTCAGTATTATTATTTTGGTCAGACCTTTTTTCCTCCAACTGGTACTTCAGAGAGCTGGTAAAGTAAGAATATTACTTTATTAATGAGACTTTGACCAAAGGACTGATCATCATAACGTACGCTCCTGCAGGTCGCAAGATGCCACTGAGTTACTGCATGAAGACCTGGTTCTGGTGAGGAAAGAGAGCCTTCTGCTTTTATGTGCAATTTAGAAATAATGAGAAACATTACCAACATGGAATCAGATATGTTTTCTTACATGATATGTTATACAAGTAAATGAATCAATAATAAAAGACAAGCATGTGCCAGAGAGTCCAATCCAGCAGGCTGTTTGACTGAATTTACATGAATTTGTCTGGACTGGGTTTTGTGTCATAAATCCTCTTCTGCACTGAGCAAGTGTGTGTGACTGACTGAAGGTGGAGCAGCGGGTCGAACCAGCCAAGAAGGCAGCTCAGCTCATACACAAGAAGTTGCAGGGCTGCATGCAGAGCCAGTCTGGGCTGGAGGCGGAGAAGCGAATGGTACAGAAACATCTGCGTCCGTCTAATGAGCTCGAACAGATGGTGGAAGATTGTTACGTTCATCCCTGTTTCTACAGAAAAAGCTCCCACTGATGCTGCTGTCCATCAGCATGGCAGAGAGTCTCAAAGACTTTGATGCAGAGTCGTCTATCAGGTAAATCCCATCCAGACAGATTGCCCCAACACACAGACACATTAACTCCAGTCATGCGTAAACCTCATGACTTCTGTACAAGATTAGGCATGATGGTACTGTGGTTTTCAGTTTCGAGTCAAAGAGGACACCACGCCTTTAATGCATCATATGAAACTGCATGCTTGGGAGATCAGCCTTTTGTTTTCTGTACAACACCGCGACCCAGTCGTGGGTGTTACAGATGCTGTGCAGGTGGGTCACGGTGACATGTTTTATGTCCATAAAGCTGGGACAATGGTCTTGAATCACCTGGTGTAGCAGGCTAGCAACAGCTTCAGGGTCATACTCAGCGTGCTCGTCAATTATTATCCAGCTACAGTGGGGCAAAAAAGTATTTAGTCAGTCACCAATTGTGCAAGTTCTCCCACTTAAAAAGATGAGAGAGGCCAGTAATTTTCATCATAGGTATACCTCAACTATGAGAGACAAAATGGGGGGAAAGAATCCAGGAAATCACATTGTAGGATTTTTAATGAATTAATTGGTAAATTCCTCAGTAAAATAAGTATTTGGTCACCTACAAACAAGCAAGATTTCTGGCTCTCACAGACCTGTAACTTCTTCTTTAAGAGGCTCCTCTGTCCTCCACTTGTTACCTGTATTAATGGCACCTGTTTGAACCTGTTTGTTTAACACTATGGCCAAGACCAAAGAGCTGTCAAAGGACACCAGAAACAAAATTGTAGACCTGCACCAGGCTGGGAAGACTGAATCTGCAATAGGTAAGCAGCTTGGTGTGAAGAAATCAACTGTGGGAGCAATTATTAGAAAATGGAAGACATACAAGACCACTGATAATCTCCCTCGATCTGGGGCTCCACGCAAGATCTCACCCCGTGGGGTCAAAATGATCACAAGAACGGTGAGCAAAAATCCCAGAACCACACGGGGGGACCTAGTGAATGACCTGCAGAGAGCTGGGACCAAAGTAACAAAGGCTACCATCAGTAACACACTACGCCGCCAGGGACTCAAATCCTGCAGTGCCAGACGTGTCCCCCTGCTTAAGCCAGTACATGTCCAGGCCCGTCTGAAGTTTGCTAGAGAGCATTCGGATGATCCAGAAGAGGATTGGGAGAATGTCATATGGTCAGATGAAACCAAAATAGAACTTTTTGGTAAAAACTCAACTTGTCGTGTTTGGAGGAGAAAGAATGCTGAGTTGCATCCAAAGAACACCATACCTACTGTGAAGCATGTGGGTGGAAACATCATGCTTTGGGGCTGTTTTTCGGCAAAGGGACCAGGACAACTGATCCGTGTAAAGGAAAGAATGAATGGGGCCATGTATCGTGAGATTTTGAGTGAAAATCACCTTCCATCAGCAAGGGCATTCCAAAACATCACTGCTCTAGAGGAGATCTGCATGGAGGAATGGGCCAAAATACCAGCAACAGTGTGTGAAAGCCTTGTGAAGACTTAACGTTTGACCTCTGTCATTGCCAACAAAGGATATATAACAAAGTATTGAGATGAACTTTTGTTATTGACCAAATACTTATTTTCCACCATAATTTGCAAATAAATTCTTTGAAAATCAGACAATGTGATTTTCTGGATTTTTTTTTCTCATTTTGTCTCTCATAGTTGAAGTGTACCTATGATGAAAATTACAGGCCTCTCTCATCTTTTTAAGTGGGAGAACTTGCACAATTGGTGACTGACTAAATACTTTTTTGCCCCACTGTATGTTCATGTAGACAGGCAGCAAATATGTTTACTTATGCTTTTGCTCTATATTTGGGATCAATTAAAAAGCCTCTGTTGTCAATCGCCTCTGGAATCAGATAGTTATTTTCTGTGGGGTGATTTCATCTCTTCAGGAGAGTGTTGGAGATGTGCTGTTTCATGGAGAAGATGCTGGCTAACATGCTGGCCGACTTTGAGATGAAGGTGGAAAAAGCAGTGCTAGAGCCTCTCAACAAGCTCAGTGAGGTGAGAGTGACTCAATCCACATGTTCACAGAACCACAATAGAATGAAACATTTTATTTTCTGCATTAGGAGGATTTACCAGACATTCTCAGAAATAAGAAGCAGTTTGCTAAGCTCACAATGGATTGGAACAATGCAAAAATAAGGTAGGACCACCTGCTGCTGTGTTTGAGGGGGCAATAAGTAGAACTGAGATGAAGGAGAGCTTTGTGTCATCAGGAGTCAAACGAGCACTGGTCATCAGGCAAAGCAGGATGGGCTCAGAGAGGAAGTAGAAGAAGCCTGGAGGAGGCTGACGAGCGTCAAGGTATCAGCAGGCCTTTGACGAGATGTTGAATCCGGTGTCAGACCCCTGACCTATCTTTCTGTATCTGTAGGACCAGTATTCTGCAGATCTCTACCATTTTGCAACAAAGGAACAAGAATATGCCAACTACTTCATAAGCGTGAGATGCCGGCTAACACACCGAATCGCGATAATTTGGGAAAAAGAAAGCTCTACGAACAAGCTCGTCCGTCTTTTTTAAAGCACTTCTCCATTCTCTGATTGTAGTTTATCGAATTGCAAGCAGAGTACCACAAAAACTCCCATGAGTTCCTGAGCCAAAACATCAGTGAGCTAAAAGAGAACTTCAGTAACAAAGGTGGAATGAGCTAGCATCTGTGTGTTTTACGTGCTGCTGTCGTCTTGCGTCAGACTCTGACATCCTGTTTGACCCTTCAGGGCCACCGCTAAGCCTCTCCACTCAGAGGGTGTACGGGGAGCCCCTGCAGGCGCACCTGTCTCAAAGTAGCAGAGAGATCGCTGTGCCTATCCAGGAGTGTATCCACATGCTGCTGAGGACGGGCATGAGAGAGGAGGTAAGAGAGAGGCCATCCAATTGAAGAAGATTTGCCTTTCAGTAGCGGTGGGTGCTGCAGCCTCGGTGTGTCGTGTCCCTGCAGGGCCTGTTTCGTCTGACGGCTGCGGCTTCAGTAGTGAAGAGACTGAAAACCTGTTTGGACCAAGGAACGGTGGACCACAGCGAGTTCAGCATGGACCCTCACGCTGTGGCTGGTTGGACTCTTTTCATTTATCATAGTTAATTTTAGCCTTGCTTTTAAAACAAAATGGTCATCTTGATGGCTTGTCTCTGGTAGGAGCCCTCAAGTGTTACCTGAGAGAGCTTCCAGAACCTCTGATGACATTTGACCTCTACAGTGACTGGTTCAAAGCAGCAGGGTGTGTAGATAATATCCACAGTAATAAGGAAGCGCTTGCAAGCTCATCCAGAATGAGATCTTTCTTTGCAGGGAAAAAGACCTGCCAGAGAAGCTGGAGCAGTTCAGAATACTTCTGCAGAAACTGCCGCCTGAGAACTACAATAACCTCAGGTGGGGCTTTGCCTTTGTTGCCCCACAGAATCATGAGAGTGCATGTCAAGTTTGTCCTTTGTGAGCCCTCTTTGGGTAAAAATGTGTTTGAGGAGTCGTCATTTTTACATAGTAATGGACACCACAGAGGACCTGGATCAAACCCGGAGTGTAAGGCTGTAGGATTTGATACCATCTGAGCATTTTAATGGCAACAAAATGATTCCAGGTGGTTAGGTCAAGGACTACAAGCACTCTTCACTAATTATTTCAAACCTAAATATGCCATTACACCAACTACCAACCAGACTTCAAATATTCTTTGGCAGTTCCATTTTTACCATTTACTGTAAATCATGTGTGTTTTTGTTTCTGCTGTCTCTCTGTCAGGTATCTGGTCCAGTTCCTGTCCCTGTTGTCTGAAGAGCAGGCTGTAAACAAGATGACGCCCAGTAACATCGCCATTGTCCTGGGGCCCAACTTACTCTGGCCACGAGCCGAAGGGTGCGGAAGCTGCCCGTCCAAACGCGGGGCAAACTTCTGATCATTCCTCAGCCCTGAGGAATCTCCTCACGTGTTCTTCTCATTTGTCTCAGGGAAATTATGTCATTTGACATGGCCTCGGCTTCTTCGGTCCAGGTTGTGATGGTCATTGAGCCTCTTATTCAGTACAGCTCCAGTCTGTTTCCAGAAGGTGATGCTGGTCATTGTCCTTTTCTACTCTCTGTGCACAGTTCATTCTAGTTTTTCATTTGTTTGTGGCTAAAAAATACATCTACTTACATTAGAAATGATACTTTCAGGATTGAACTCTTCTAAACTTAAGATATTAGCAGTTTTACTACCACTCAATGCCAAATCTTGACCAAAAACTGATTTACCAGGCTGACATGTAAAAATTTCTCCTTGGTTTGGTCAGCTGTATCCTTTGAGATCCCTGACCTTCCCAAGATCCCTGATGGGAATCTGTCGGCCCCTGCTTCCCACACGCTGACGTTAGTAAAAGACAAGGTGTGCAAAACAGACTCCTCTTCATCATCTGTAACATCCAGCAGCTCCTGGAAGCACCCTCCCCTCTCAAAGATGAACAGGTACCGCAGTGACTCTGCTCCGCTATGTTGCCACGCGGCCACAGGTTGGAAGTTTTTCTGATGGTCTGTTGCTGTTCTCGGGCATCAGCGCAGCCTCTCAGGACAGCGACAGCTTCAGGTTGGTGAAATCCAGCTCCTGCAGTCGCAGTGGTACCTCCACATGGGCCAGCCCCGTAACCGAGCCAGCGGCAGCATCCAGTAGCAGCAGCCCCAACAGCGCCGGGACCTCCAGCACATCCGCTGCAAACCACAACCCGCGTCCTCTTCCTAAAGCTACGGGGGCGGTGCCAGACTCAGGTCAAGTCAAGGGTTCCACCCAGAAGCAGGGTTTTGATCAGAGCCGACTGGAGCCCACTCTGGAGGAACCTCCGGACTCTCCTTGTGTGACGGTGCTTACCTCACCGTGGAAACGTAAGCTTCTCTTCATTTTACCTTTGCTCTCAGGTTAATTTGGTGCAACACTTACAGGTTAGTAGCTTTTATGAAAAAATACAGATTATCTGTAAAAAAACGGTACAGCGGCCCGGAACAGCCACGAAACCTTTCTCTTGTGTCACGCTGTTGTGTAACTTCCTGCCGGGGTTCTTTCTTCTATTTTGTTTTTCTCTCAGACAAAACGATGGCTCATCAGAGTCAACAGAGACAAATGAATTTTAGGCCTCAACCAGGAAGTACACAGGAAAAAGGAAGTGTCACACCACTGCCTAAAATATAACTCCAGTGGGTCATGTGTCATCTCGTGCGGCTTGTTGTGGTGGCCCATTGCACCCAAAATGCTCTCAGCTACTTTCTCCTGTCTTTTATGATCAGGGTTCACTCTTTTTTATGTTTTTATGAAGGTTGTTTAAATCTATTAAAACACTTACACAGCTCAGTTCGCCAATGTTGGCTACATCAACGCTAACTGTCGAAGCACATAAATCTGTCACAGGAAACATTTGAGGATTGACTTTATTTAACAATTCTTCCTTAAGACTTTAAAGTAAATGCATTCTTTATTTCATCCTACAGCCAAAACATCTAACCAAGCTCACGAGCAGCTGTCAGTCCAGTACAAAGCCAGGACTCCAGCACCACCTAAACCGCAGGCCCCTCAGCCACCTGCCAGAACCCGGGTGGCTTTGGACACCACCAATTCTCGGCCGATTCCCGCGGCTCGAAGTCAAACAGGGACCATTAAAAAGCCTCCTCCTAAAAAACCTGGTCTCAAAGCCCCAAACTGCCCTCCACCACTTCCTCCACCATCCCAGGGAAATGCTGTTCCACCTGTGGCACAGTGAGGAGCTGAAAAATGGATCAAATAATAACAAACCGTGACATTTTCATCTGACTGAATGAGGTTCCTACCACTGCTGGAAAGTGGTAGGAATGAAGGTCGGAACAGCATGAAGTGACACGAAAGCTGTTCCTTTTGTATTTAACTTTTTAGGTGAACTATCCCTTTAATACTTAGAGCTTGGATAATTGTTTTATGGTTTTTGAAACCAGTATGGTTGTTGTCATTTAAGCCAAACCTGGGAAACACTTTGTATATGAATGAATAATCATCCTTTGAATTAAAAACAGCTTTTATTCAGATTGATGTCATCATTGGTATTGATGGCAGCATACAGAGGTGGTTGCCCTCTTTACTCTGGTGCTCATACTGTAAATACATACTCATACGAGGTCAGCCGACATTGTCATGTATATAAATGATGATTCTTCTATAAAAGCAATACAGGAGTCAGACTTCATAATCAAAAAGGTGCACTGGATATAAAGGAACTGCAGCTTAAATGAACAATTACGGTCACTGTTTTAGGCTTTAGCAAATACCAGTAAAACTTACACACTCAGTACATGCGCATTCATCACTGACATATTCTCTGAGATTCCAGATCTCTCCCTTTTCTCCTTTGACCTCCCTCTTAGTGTATTCCTGAGTGAAAAGCAAAAAAGAAACTGTAGTGAAGGCTGTAAATAATATTCTTTCTTTATAATTGTCTTTTTAGAAACCACAGAAAATTGGTTCTTGTGTGTGAGGAAGTGTTTCCTTTAAGACAATAGTTTCTGGAACATGCTAATTTTGGTTAATTCCTTTAAAAAAGCATTCTTCCTCCCTATCAGCTGCCCTCAGAATGCTACATCCTTAAAGCACGATCGTATAAGAGAAAAAAACAGGAATGGAAAGTTATCCTAAAGGGTGTGGTCTTATACTTTGATTTCATCTTCATCATCCATGTAGCTGTAAGAGGCGTTCTTCTTTGGCTGGCTGGTCATCATCCTCTCTGAATCTGCTGCTGCTCTCCTGCTCTGTCCCTTTAAGTGGCTGACGCCATAGTGGCGTGCAAGCACATCTGTGGCGATCTGGAAACGCTCACTTTCCATCCCCATCTCTGATCTGACTCTTTCAGAAGGACTCATCGTTGGACTCATCGCGGGTTTAACAGAAAGCCCGGCTCCTTCCTCTTCCTCCCACTGCGGACTCCTACCGCCCCCACAGACCTCACCCGGTGGGGAATCCTCATATGAGACAGTAGCCGAGCCCTTCTCTGATCCCTCATTGGTCAGCACACTTGCTGACCCCGCCTCCACTTCCTCCCAAGTGTGGCTGTGTGCCTCCTCTTCCTGTTCCAGGTGGCTGTCAATCAGGCTGAAAACCTCACTCATGAGGGAGGGGCCAAGGTCAAAGTTGAAGGTGTCCAGGGAGGTAAGGGAGGGGAGGGAGTCAGAATAGGCAGTGGTTGTGGCTTTGGGTTCAGAGATCACACACGTAGATAAGATAGCGTCAGCGGGGTCGGTCAGGGAACCACGGTGGATATGGGCAGAACAGGAAGTGGGGTGGGAGATGGAGGGCTCCTGGCGCTCAGCGCGAGAGAGACGAGGCAGCGTAACGAAACCGGATTCCAGACCTGAAGACACAGAATATTCAATCCATCAGGGTCAGCAGGAGACATTCTGCTTAGCAAAGCACAAATCTGAACAAAGCTAGAGACACCTGAAAATGACCTCAAAAAAAGTTCAAAACGTCATCCAAGACTCACAATTCCACACATACGAATAGTTTAATATGAGCCAAAACAAGGATTAAAACAACAATTTATGGTTTTGGAAGGTTACTTGGGGGAAAATTACTTGGCTAGACATGTTTTCCAGTCGTTGCTCGGCAACATCACAGTGACAACCTGTGGTTTTTACCTCTGTTTTTTGTCAAGAGAGTGAAATAGCTTCTCAAATTGTGTGTGTGTGTTTATATTTCTCATCAAAGTCTTCATGCCCAGCTATTCAATTTATTTCAAAAGAACTTTCCTTATCCCAGAGGCCGACTCAGTTCCCACAGTCCTCCAAACAGATATAAACCAGGGAACAGCATAAGACAAGTAATGAAAGACTTTCTTTTAAAATGTTCTCATGCAATCTTCAGCAACAAAATACATTTTGCCAATCGTAGCCCTCCTTAATCTTCAGGCGAATAGGTAAATACGACTCTGGTACAACGTCTTCCCACGCAGTAAATACTGTCGACATTAGATCCAACAGGAGGCAGTGTTCACCAACCTACAGATACTCTGAACTCAAATAATTCAAATGATGCGCTGATTTATTTATATGCAGGCAGGGTATCTCATTTGGCGCCGCCTCTGTGACCTGACTGGGTCAGATTACCTCTCCGCGCCAGTTTTAACGATTCTTCAGAGAACTGTCAGATTTCACTGATTCCCTTAGAGACCAGTGAAACCAGCTGGATTTCTTCCCCGCAGGACTCCGCTTCACACGCTGATAATCTGTATTTTCTTTTTAAAAGTGTGATAATTACAGAGCTGCTGGGTATTTCCTGTGTTGGCTTGGACAAACGCAGAGAGAAGCCTGTGGAACTCTTGGCTAGTGTCAACGCGGGGCATCCAAACAGAGCAACATGCAGCTTGTTCCCATCTCTTTCTGGATGGTTATCGGTGTGAGTCCTGCTGATAATGAACCAAGGTGATTCCCAAGGACATCTGGGGCAAATTTGTCTTGATTACTGGGCAGAACCAATAGATGAGCTCCACACATGGTTCCAACTTCTCTGCAGTTAACTCATTTGACCCATGCCAAAGTGCTTCACTTTGTTTGGACTTATTTAATTTGAAGGAAATGTAGACCTTTAATCTGACGGGCTATTTTTGGGTTTGGTGTGGGGGGGGGGGTGCACTTTCCTAAACGATCGTCTGTCAAAGTAAATGGTATGACATCATATTGAGAGAGTTCCAGACAGGATCTGCTTGGATAAGCTCCCACGGTTCCCATAACTCAAACCAGGAACAAGCAGCAGTTAAGAGAAGGTGGTTTTGGTTAGTTTTAACGAATGACAGACAGAACGGAGCATAAAAAAACAAAAGGAATTACTTTGGAACACAAAAATCTTAATTGTATGAAGGTATTCTTCCCTATTTGACAGTCTAGTAAATGTAGAGGTAAAGTAAAATGTAGGACATCACTGAAGTTTAGATGCATCCACTCACCATAAGAGCTTTTCCTTCCTTCTGGTGTGCTGTGACAACCTGGGAAGAGCACTTTGGTGGTGGGACAACCGTTTGGCATGTCGATGTCCAGCCTGGGAAGAGAGATGGCGTTTTTGATGATGGGAGAGATGGTGGGAGGCGGCGGCGACAGATCCTTGGAGGCCTCTCTGGGTCTGTTGTCGGAGCCCCTCCTGATCTGCCGCAGTGCCCTGGAGAAGAACGCTCCGATCTTATTGTCTGGGTTGGACAGGGAATCTGTCTCCCCGTTGCTCCCGTTGGCCATGCCGCCATGGTTGCTGAGGAAGGAGGTGTCCCCGAACGCGTCACCACCTCGGCCCACGTGCATTGTGTGGCGGAAGTCCCCGAGGGGGGGACTGATCATGTCCAGTGTGAGGTCGCCTTTGAAACGACGCTTGCTGTGGGAGTGTGACACCAGACCTTTGAGGCCTGACAGCTTTTCCTGAAGATTCATGATCAGAAGAGATCAAATCTTGAAATTCAGCATGAAAAATAGTCCAAATGAAGTGCAAAAACAGGCAGGAAGTTCCACTTTTCTTTGTTTAGCCAGAGGCGGTGTAATCCGGGTAAATCAGGTTATTTTGTAAGGAAAAAGCTGTTGAAGGAGTTGATCTCGGGTGCACAGCAGCAAATTTTTCAGGGCTATTATCTGAGTTTATTATGAGCAGGCCAACCTCTGTCCCAGTTTCTGTTGCCTGTAGTTACGCATGGATAGCTGAGTTAAAGGAGGACTATTTCAGAGCTCTGTGCAGTTGTGTTCCTGGATGCAGCGTCCAGGAGTGCGGTCAGGTTGCCTGGTTTCCCCAACTGGCCTCAGGCTTTGGCTTTGCAGACATCGACTCACAAATAAGGCCAGCTGTAAATTGCTCTGCGGTTGCACCGTGGAACCATCTATTGAAAGCAAAAATGGAAATGTTTAAAATACACATATGGACCTCTGTGATGTTCAAGGTTTCTTGGAGAAACAGAAACATTGGCAGTTTATTATGCAGAAACGTTACCGATGTTACTCCAAAGGCGCTTCTTTCCTTTGGTTGTAAAGTAAATCTGCTTC
Source organism: Takifugu rubripes (assembly GCF_901000725.2). Classification (NCBI taxonomy): domain Eukaryota; kingdom Metazoa; phylum Chordata; class Actinopteri; order Tetraodontiformes; family Tetraodontidae; genus Takifugu; species Takifugu rubripes. Next base: position 9,991,380 of record NC_042285.1, read on the forward strand.
CATTTCTCTGCAAGTTACAAGAATTCTGCGTTCCGAAAGTCCACTGGCCCGGAACAATCTAAATATAGACCTCAGGTCACTCCTCTTGTGCAAGAATGTCTGATCAAACCATTGAGGGACAATTGTGCTGTGTTTTCTGGGAATTCCTGCTTCCATTTTGTTCAGCTGTGAGGTGACTCTCTGAGGTGAAGGTGACACTGATTCATTTCTCTTTTCAATGTGACTTATCGTGCTGTGACAGCAGACAGCAGCGATCCCTCAACAGACTAAGATTTGTTTATGAGCTGCCAAAGTATGCTTGAGGAAAAGGAAAAGACAATGATTCTCCTGATAAGATAACGCCGCCGCTGCTTAGGCGCGGGCAGCCGCGAGTGGAGGCCCAGCACTTTGAAACTCAGTAAAAGTCAACATAAAAAAAGAACACTCTTTCTAATATCCATTCTTTTTTATTTATATTTTACTGGATCTGTTTAGTTTTGTGTGCAACACATTTTCAATTTCACCCTATCTAAAGTAAAGCTGTAAACATCAAGAGTGCAGTCAAAGTAGCTTGAGCCCCCTCTAGTGGTGGGTTATAATATGCTATAAGTGGAGCGAGGGTTTTTCTGTCACATAAATGTGTGCATGTTCTATTTGTACAGCATAAGGAAAAACTTTTGGTTCTTTTTATAAGCTTTTCTCCGCATGCAGGAGTCCCTCTGGTCTCATTAATGATGTGCTGTGGGATGGAGATTGCGTCAGGTTCATGGCAGCCCTTCTAATTTTCTGGTGACCGCAGTCAGGGACCCTCCGCTCTGCTTCCTGCAGATTTAAGAGGGGCATCTGGGAGGAAACATGCCACATACCAGCACTGAGCAGAGCCATATCAATGCTCGCAAAGGGACGACGGGGACCAATAAAGTGAGGTGTGAGGTTGAGTCTAATACAGCGTGAGCCTGCTGGGACCTTGAGCACATTCCCATGAACTTCAATAAAGCAACAGGCTGCCTCTTTGATTACATCTTCCCAGTGGTGGAGAGCTCAAACACTTCCCAGTGCTGTCCACTTCCCAAGAGGGAAGTTGTTTTTCATGATATAACGAATAATAATCACATAAAAGCCTGTAATCCTGTAAGACCTTTGATCGCAAAACTCAGGGGGTTGCTCCCTCCGAACCCCCCGATCCAAATCCGCACATATGTTTCTATACTCCTTAACTCTCCTCCTGTCTTTCTGTGCACTTGTTCACATGTTTTTCTGAGATACCTCATTAAAGCAGAAAACACATGGGTTAAATTAGCCTGAAGGTTCTGCATGGCCAAATTAAACATCATATTTTGTCCCTTTAAAGGTACTAATTTAAACGGTAACTACTGAATCTTTGGTATCAATAAAGATATAGGACTTCTTAACTGTACCTTAGATTACCCTCTAATCCTTAATCTCCTCCGTTCCCGCCTGCAGGGCGCTCTGAGGCCTGGCTGGAACCTGTGAGAGAGAAATAATAATTACAACATGAATTTGTTGGAGGCAGATTGAAACTGAAAGGGGGAACGGTGATTTTTAAAGGGAGTAATGATGAAACAATGGGAAAACTACAGAATGACAACTCATAGCCTGAAACAGAGTTGACAGAAGAAGATGGGTCAGAGGATATGAGGGGGGCAAAATCATACACTGTAACCTGAATATGTCTAGGTTAGCCTCTGATATTTCCAGTAAATAGGTCATTTTAGCAGGTTACCAAGCTAAGCTGTGAATGCAGTAAATGTTATCCCATCTATGTGGTTCACTTTGTCTATCTAAACCCATCATTGTCACCAAACTGACTGCTAATTTGATCATCTGACTGCTAATTTAATCATCCAAAATAATCTCGTCTCAATCAGCAATGCCGGTATAACTCGGCACTCTAACTTTTCTTAATCCATCTTTTAGTCTCAACTCTTTCCAAATCTAGCTGGGGGAATTTGGGGGAATTTATAGACCAGGTTATACATTACATGTCACAGAGTGCGTACAGTCTTTGCTTGAGGTGGATTTGCTGAATGTAAACCAGAGTAACCACAGTCTGATTGGAGCCGTGTGTGTTTTATGAGTGCAGGAACACATTTCGAGTGACATCGAGAGGCATCCTTGGTCTTTCCAACCTCGGCACTGATTGAAACCACATTTTTATAGTCTGAACTGTCTGATTTCTTTCCCATCCTTACCTTCTAATATTTCTCTAAATTCCTTCTTTTTACCCTCATTGCAAAGCAGCAGCTCTCTATTCAGCCCTCTGCCGTCCTGTTCCTGTTTTTCCTTTCTTTTTCTGTCCCTGTTTTTATCTGTAATTGCTCCCTTCTTCGTCCCCTTTCATTTCTTTTCTTAACTTCAGGAAGACTGGAACAGCTGCTGAGGCCACACAGAAATGCACGAACCCATCCGTCTCTATTTGTAATGGCTTCAGCTCAGAAAATGTTTACTCTGCTCCAGTTTGTCTTGAGCAAAATCAACGACGGACTTTCATCACGCTCCCTCCATTCTCTCGTCCTTCACTCGCTAACCAGGTGAACAAACATACAAGATAAGGCCGCATTTTTGGCGGCAGCCTTTGACTTTCAATTACATTCCTATTTTCACCATCCATGCTCCGTAACCCGGATCCAAGCAAAACAAGGATACACTTCCTCTTTATCCAAGAAAACATTTTCGTGTTTCAACAAAAGTCCTTGCTCTCCGAGGCTCTCCGCTTCCTACAACTACTGGAGCTGGCAATCCCAATTTATCAATGTTGCTTTTACATTTTAGTTCATTTTAGTCCTTCAGCTCACGTGTAGGTTTTGCCTTACTCAACCCACCATCACGAGCAGGAGAAAACCATCCAATGAACAGTTAATTCAGGAGAATATCTTGCAGACAGAGGGCATTTGGACCGAAAATAACCCACCACACACTTTTTGGGGTTTTTTCACAGCTACTTACGATTCTGTAAGCTTGTTAGTAATCACAGGAAACAAGGGAAATAACATAAAATGGGCTGCAGGAGCAACATTGGTGATAATATTTGTAAAGAGAGATGACAAAGGTGGGCTCAGTAACAATAATCACACAAAGCCCAGAAACCCTGAGAAACACTACTGTTCTTCACACAAATTATTACACATTTCCTACTGAACATTGTTTCTTGTACAGAGTCAAAGGCAACAGAGAAAGACTTGTTCAACCCGAGGTAGTGGAACCTCATTATCAATTGTCTGAAAAGTTAACATACAGTTAAACTATAAAGAGTGCAACAAAAAGGCCTTTTTACTTCTGAAAACAAAAAAAAGTATGAAAAGAAAGACATTTCTCTACAACGGACTGCCTAAAATGTCTCAGGAGCCTATAAAAACCATGATAACTACTCTAAAGCTGAGGGAGGCATTTAGAGCGGTTGCCTGTACTTCCCCCACATAGCAGCTGACCTCACAGGGAAAAAAAACGTGACTTGAAACCATTTGGTGACAGCGGACTATGATGGAGCACCTAACTCATCAGGCATAGCAAAGCAGTAAAGAAAAAGTCAGAAAACCTAGAGGTGCGAAAACAAATACAGCATTTGGATTCAGAGTTCACACCTCTGAAACTGACCCTTTTCCTACTTGGTTGCGTCAGTGACACCTAAAGGTCACAAATGTTCCCCCTGAAAGGAATGTCGAACTCAGGTAAAAAAAAAATAAAAAAATGTTCACGCAAGGAACACAGGAACTGTCTGTGGTGTACAAACTGCAGTGTAGTGTCATCCAAGAGGCATGAAGAGGAACTATATTTCACACATGTGTTTATCATCTGCTGCTGGCCGAGCTGAGTGAATACAAAACAGCTACACTAAATATCAAAGTTGGAGCTCAGGAAGTGTATGCTGTACACACATGTGGTCCAAGGAGGCTGACAGGGAGATTACAGAGCCAGTCTGACATGAAAAAGTCCAAAAGGTTTAATTGATCTCTGTAGGTCATTTAATTTGGATTTTTATCCACAATGCACATGTTTTTTTTTTTTGTCAAAGTGGACTTTGGTCGATCAATGTGTGAGTACTGTGTGTGTGTGTGAGTATGGTATTTCACTTGCTGGCCTCCCTCTTGGCCCTCTGGCAGATTGTAAGGGTCAAAAGGCCATCGCCCCCATCTTGTAATGAGCCCAGTGCGACGCTCCCGTTTGTCCCCGTGATTAAACACCTCAAGGGCATCAACTTCAACTTCAATGCTTCCTTCTGCAGCTGAAGCTGACACTGGGGAAGCTAAGAAGATTCGTTTTTGTCAAATAAAAGCGACCTATTTTAAAGCACTGGCACTTTTATTCTGGGATGTAATGGGGAAACAAGCAATCTACTGCTGCTGAATATAAATGCATTCCAGACGAGATTGACTTTTGCATCCAGGAAAGACTCACAAGACCCCCCCTAAATCAAACAACCATGTTAAATATTACCAACAACTGTACCTGCATCAGAAATCAACTAGTCATGTCTTTCTCTCAACACCAGGCGGCTTTAATTCCTCTCAATGAACAATTAATTCATATCGAAATAACAGTCAACTCTTTATTAATTTGTTTCTAACCGTAAAGCAATATCAGTAGAGCTTAACAACTCAAGTTTATAGTATAAAGTACGGAATTGTCTTAGAATGACTGTAAAAAGTCACCAGGCACTGTATGTAAAAAGTCACCAGGCACTGTACTCCATCAGGTTTTACCGATATAGTATTTATAAATTTTAACGTGGCCGTGCGCGGATCACCGAGTCATCGTGAGAGACATTTCGCATAAAACGTATTTAAACTCACCAGATGAGTGTCCGACAATAAAGCCCAATGTGGTTGCTGAATTAGTTTCCCAGTAAAAGAGTGTTTCAGGTCGGTGGTCCGAGCGAGCCGGTGCAGCAGCCGGACAGTCGCGCTGGTGCGCCGGGTGTGTGGAGCGGCGCCGCGCGGAGGAGGATGAGGAAAGGGGCGGGCACCAAATACCAAGGAAACCATGAGAGGGCCACACCGGGAGACCCCCACGCGCCGGTTACTGCAGATGGCGATTAGTCATCGATGCAGCGAGTAATAATACTTTTAACAACAGGACCAGGGGGCGCTGTAAGTCTAGTGTCCTCAGAGTCACAAAGCTACATTCTAGGGTGGCATAAATGTTCACTTTTGGCCAGAGAAAAGAGGCCAGAGCCATCAGGTGCCTGTCATCAGGCTATATCAGCTGAGTATCTGCATTCTGTGGGAAAGTTTTGAAATCTTTCAAGATGACTCACTTTGTTTCGATGAGCTAATCCCATGATCACTTCAGTCCTCAGTGGGTGCTGATGTCCCTCGCTCACATTAGCAGCTCCACTAAATGAAGGCCTTTCTCTGAATAGGCTTTCAGTTTAGTGGGATGTTTATGTAATAATAACCAAATACACTGTGTACATAATAAGATTATGGTTCTGTGTGTGTGCATGCGTGTGTATTCCTGGGATCGGTCATCTTTAAAATGTTCATTACGTGCATTTTTGCATGTTATCATGTAACTGAGGTCCCTTAAAATTCAAACTAAAATGACCAAAATGAAGCAGAGGGAATCACAGTAACAGGTATCAAAAACCTAACAAAACCTCATCAACAGGAATAGAACCATCAACCCCTGGAAGACCTCTAACAGTTCTGCCTACCAATAAAAGCTTGGCGGTGGATTGCACGTCTGCCAACACTCCGGTCCAGCAAAGTGACACCTTAGAGCCCCCTTAGAGCCCCTCCTGGCTTCCATGTTGAGGCTGTGATAGTTAACACGTACGCGGGCACAAGTAAATGCACAACTCAGAAAACCTTTACGTTGTGTGGCATCAAAGGGCTCTCCCACTGTCACTGGAGCCAGACTTAATGCAGCAGTAAGGTCTGCAGCCGTCCCCGTCCAGTTGTCCCTCAATATTTCACACGTTGTTCTGTAATTCACATCTGCTGCACATGTCCCTGTCGGCTAATTAAAGTCCCATTCATCTGAGGCCTGGGCAGTGCCATTGCATTGGAATCTCAAATGATTCATTGTGTGTCTGGTGACTAAAATCCCCTTGCGGCGTTTGCCTTTGTCCGCGTTCGCATTTGGCTTCTTGAGCTGTTATCTGCACTGATTTCAGCACTTAAGCCTCCAAAGATTGTTGCTAAATTCCAAGTGAAAGACACATTTTACGCAGCTCATGCAGTCGCGCAGCCACTGCTTCTTTTCTGCACGGACTCTTTGGCGGTGTCCTCTCCTCTTTTATATCTCCGAGGTGCTTTGTTACCGGCATGTTTGACGTGTCCTGACTTCACACTGCGGCAGATTTACTCTGGAATCCCTGTTTGGATCTGCTGCTTTTCTTGGTTGCTGTGCGTCTGAACAGCCTGTATTATTTGTGTTCATCTGCCAAAGCTGTCATTCTTGTCTTGTGGTGCAGTTCCCAGGCATCTCAACCCCGTTCCTCTCCATGTCCTCTTTTTTCCAAGCTTTCCCTGTATCTGTCCCCTCTCTCCTCCACTCCATCCCAAGATAAACAACCTCTGTTCTGAGGCATGTCAGCTATTTGCTCAAAAGAGCACCCAAGGTCTTGGATGCTGTTCAGGTCTGGGAGGAAAGCCTTCAAAATTTTGTTTTCACATTCTTTTTTTCCCAATTGGTCCATGCTACAAATCTTCTTACAAATCTTTAGCAACTTTAGCCTGAAACACACTGAAATGTTAAGAAAAAGTGCCCCCCCCCCCCCCCCCCCCCCACACACACACACAATTGCTTTCTTAGCCTATTTCTTATCAGTCTCTTGAGGGAGTTACGAACATGGTGTTCTCATGAGTGAGAGCTCTCCGTGTCAAATATCTTTGAGTTACACTCAAACACACAATACACTTCAGGGTTGAACACTCCTAATTTGGCCTTTGGTTATCATTGGGTTTGTTTGGAAAGGCTTTCTCAGCGTAAAGACCCAATGAAGGACGGGCGTAAGCGTGTGTTTGCGTCATCGGAGTCCGTGAGGTGAGATAAGCACGAGAGCGGTCCAATTATTGCTGTATGGGTCGTACTTTTTTCCATCTGTTGCTTGCAGACCCCCGTCGGATCACAATCCTGTCTATCAGTCATGAGCTATGAAATATCTACACTGGACCCAAAAGCTCCAATGTTGATGTTCTGGTACCAAGAGGACATCGTCTGAGTGAGAGAGAGGAACGATGTCAAGGGTTGATGTTCCACCCCATTAACATGCCTCAGATGTAGGTTTGTGACAGCCAGTGTCACCATCTGACATGTTTTTAATCCCTGTCTCTGATTTACTTTCTGCCTCAGGATGTCTAATTTGCTTTCCTGGCCTCAGCGTCTTCGTTTGTGGCTTGCGGATCCTTCCAAGCACAGATGGAAGAGGGAAAATTCCATCACTGACTTCTTCTAGTGGTGTTGTGAGAGTCAGCCGCTGAAGTGAATCACAGCATTTTGCTCAGGAACAATAACTCTCCTGTCAAATCTTAAACGATCAAAAGCCTCATTTTCTTTTTTGGGGGGATTTTTTTTACACATAAATAGCAGTAATTGAGCAATTATGGTGGCAAAAAGGAATGTATTCAAATCTGGCTTGTAGGTTCTGCTCGAGTTATTCTGGTTAGGAGAAGAAATGAGAGTTAGAGCTTTATCAGCTAAAAGCAAGTATGAGGACATGACCTAAAATAATTACATTCTAGCTGTTGTAAACATTAATTACTGTGTAATTAGTACAGTAACAAATGCAAATTTCGAAAGTGAAATGAAGCCTCCACCATGAAGGTAACGCTTGTCCTCTAGTGTAACACGATTTTGGACTCTCAGACTTCTGACCCCATCATCAACACGCAGAAATACATCGTCTGACAGAAAGTGAATCTTCAGGGAGCAGACTGGCACAGAACCCAGATGATTCAGAGAATCGTCTCCCAGAAGCACCTCCTGGAATCATGGCTGCCTTCAAGACAAGAAGAAAGTGGGAAATCTGCCCTGACAGGAGGATTTACAGTAAAACGTAGGAGGCCGAGCAAGCTAGGTGAATCAGCGGAAGACACCCAGTGACTGAGCAGCTCTGTTGAAACAGGATGAATACTTCACAGACAGACAGAATGTGCTACGGCCTTCAGGAAATTACTGCAAACGCCTGCCAGATATGTTGGAAGCATTTCTAGCAGAGCCCAAGATATTCGGTCCAATTAAGTAATTTCGAACTCACTGCTGCAGTGGCTGTGGGCTGTGATGTGTTTTCTTTTCAAACAAAAGACGTTTTTAGGGAACAACGGCCCCTCTGAAATTATACGTAATGGTTCGGAAATGGATTTCCTTCTGTCCCAACTGTTCAGATTAGAGTTGTGTTCGGCATGCGTGTGTTTTTGTAGATTTTACAATGATAGTATGCGCTCTGATCAACACAGTTGAATTATGCCAAAACAGGCTGAGCTCACCATTCAGCATACCATGAGAGATCCATGCAGAGGCCTCCAACAGGCTCTTCCTGGCACCAAAGACACAGATTAAAATCCCTGTTCTCTTTTCCAGCTTCCTTTTGTGAGTTTTGGACACTGATGCAGACAACATACCTGCCAAAGGCTGATTTAACAAGCCGGCTTAATTGAATTCAGATTAATTCAGCCCACTCGGGCTAAATTGTATCCTCTTTCATAATGCACAACTTGAAAACACAGATCAAATACCAGCTTGTAAATCCCGATTCTGCAGCACGATCTGCTCCTCAGACATCAGAATGTTTTAAATTAGGCCTCTCCAACCTTCACCCGGCCGATCTGTTAATTTGACTCCTACAATAACAGCAGCTACTGTGTTTTTTAGGGGCCTGGAACCGAAGGTTCGTCTAGGGAGTCTGGAGTGGACACAGGTGCCTCCTCGCTTTTTCTAAGGCTTCCTCCAGGATTACGTCTTCAAGGGGGACTCTTACTACATAACAGATGGAATAAAACCCCAGAATGTCTTGTATTAATCATATCTGTTGCTTCAAACCTCAGTCTGTCTGTGCACTTGGCAGCATGACCTGTGTGTGAATTTGTCCATTTGCTCTAGTGGATGTAAATATTAATGTGTTTAATGTAAAAGTACTGCAGCAGAGATCCCTGTTTCTGCACAAAAGTAGAAGTTTAATCTATTTTACAGATTGGGACCTGCTGATCAAGACAAGGAGCAACAGTCAGGATGACTTACCTCACTTTACAGGTTTTATTGTCGGTGCAAGCGGAACAACAAAAAGGTCCTACAGAAAAATAGTTATTGGGAAATCTCCCACTGACATATAGTTCCTGTGCTGTTGCATTCCTGCACACACTTCTTGTTTATCGAGTGCCAAGTGTTCAGTAGCTAAACTCTGGAAGGAAATGTAAAAAATAATTTTCTTGTTAAACTTAGGAGATAATTATTTCACGAGCTTGTACAGTAATTTATATTCTGACATCATTATCACATCTGTAACAACTCTCCTGATCCAGGACCTGATGTTGGACCAGACGTGTCTGGTTTCGTAAAAATAAAACAAACCTTTATTTCCAGCCCAAAGAGTTTCGCAGAAGAGGAACAAGTCTAAAAATGTGGAGGAAAAACCAACAGAGTAGGTGCAATCACACCGTACAGCATAAACCCAACGACCATAAGGAACTCCTCCTTTCTTGGTTTACTTTTTAAACCCTCAACCTGTCTGCGCTCCACCCTCCACACCTCAACACCTTCTTCCAGATCCTGTCCATGCATCGTGCGCATGTGTCTCACTTTGGTTTGTTCGGCTGGGATGCCAAGTTGATTAGCTTCCTGGCACGGAAGCCAACACGCAGAGCCAAAGCCGGGGTCCCTCCTGGAGGCCCCGACAGTAGGAGGAGTGCTACAGCCGCCACTGTTTGTTTGCCCTATGTCCTAATTTCCGTGAATTCTGACATGACAGGAAGAGTGTTGGGGAGACGGGACAATGGACTATTGTGTGTCCACTCTTTATTCCATGCAAGGTTTTGACAGGAAAACGCTAAGACACACACTTAACCTAAACAAACACGGCGGCTTTAGTGACAATATTGCGCATTGATCTTACCACTGATTTGTACATATTTGTCTAAAAATGTACAGTTACATATGTGCTGCACAAGTGAATGAACATGTTTCTATGTAGATGACATGTTACTGAGCCCCTAGAGGTGAAGGTTAAGGTCAACAGTTAGCATTGCACTCTGTTAAAAATGATCATTGCTACATAATACTGTAGGTACATACACACACAGACGCACCCCAGGTTGGTCCAGTCTGGCCTTAAGGGTTAAAAAAGCTCAAACTGGTATTTGTGAAATGCCAGCGTTTCTTTTTGGATGAACAGACCTTTAGAAAAGACTCCAGTTGTCACATTTCAGACACACACACGCACACACACACACACACACACACACACACACACACACACACACACACACACATTCAGTGACCTCGGTCACAACTCTGAGGTCGGCTTGGAAACTAGAGATCTCATGTTCAGTGATAGATGGTTTCACAAATGCTTCCAAAAAGATGCAGAGGAAGGGAGGTATGTTGAGGAAGGAAAGCTATTCACAGACTGGAGTTCTGTGCTAGAACTGTGTGTGTGTGTGGGTGTGTGTGGGTGTGTGTGCGTGGGTGTGTGTGTGTGTGTGTGTGTGTGTGTCTGAAAGACAGAGTATTCATTCTCTATGCTAGGAAGGCGTGGCAACAGCTGTGCCTACCTAAACTGAGTTTATTCAGGTAATCCATTACATGTCTGGGTTCAGAACCCCTTCCATAGAGATGAGGGGGACATTTGTGTGTATTTGCATGTGTGTATGACGGTGAAAAAGAGCGAGAGAGAGGGAGAGGTGTGTGAGGAATGTCAGTGTCTGACCTTTGTGCTCTTTGTATATGGATGATTGACCTGAAAGACTACCCATGTCTGCTGGTTTCATTCACACACACACACACACACACACACACACACACACACACACACACACACACACACACACACACGCACACACACGCACACACACACACACACACACACACACGACAGCCTCTTTCTCTGAAGCATGAGCACGAACCTGCAGAGCAAACATTGTTGATGCTGTACAAGTGTTTTCAGAGGTCTGTGGCGTCTGGGCAGGGTGGTGCTGTCAGGTTTGTCTTCCCTGACTCACAGTAATTAGTTCTCAGCAAGTTTTGCCCAAAGGTACCTCAATAGTGCACATAGCAACGGCAGCATGAGTGTGAACAGGGTTTACTTTGCATTTATTATCGCCCAACGTTAATTGTGTTGGTGTTTGTGCTGAGTGAAACCATGGTTAGCTAAAGATAATAGGGTGAGAGTGGTGAGAAAATGAGCAAAATGACACTGAAGCTGCAGCCGCGCCTCTGTGGCTTTGACACCAACAGCATCACAACTGTAGTCATTGAAGGGCGAGCTCTGTGTGTGTTTAATAGCCCAACAACTAGACAGTTTTGCATGCAGCAGGAGCTGGTATGTGCCCTACTGAGTGCTTCATTCTACCATTCCAAATGGTCTCCGGGAGTCATCTGTCCTGGTTTATTTCTGCGTGTGTTTTAATAGGAGGTACAAGTTACTTCAGCAGTAAAAAATCTCTGTTCATCCCTCCAAAGCTCTCTTTTTCCTCCTCTTTGTGCTTCTCCTCTCCGGTCTTGCTGTGGCTGGGTGCCCAGCCACCAGTGGGTAACATTCCTTAACATGAGCGAGTACAGAGAGGAAAAGGACTAATGGAAGGAATGAGAGAAAGAGCCACAGCGGCCTCCTTATATAAAGCAGTCTTATATGTCCTTGACCTCTGTTGCAGGACACTTCGCATTTTCTTTTCAGTAGTTTGGCGCTTTCCCAGCCCATATCCTCATTTTGCCAAAAAACAAACTTTCTGTTTGCACCAGTGCCCACGCGCTGCAACCACGCAGGAGTCCACTTAAACACACGCCACATGCGAATGCCGTGTTTTTCCACAATGGGAAGTGAAGGGCTGTAGTTTTAAGGTAAGTTATGATGCCTCTGTGCTCCTTCTGTGGTGTCAGAATCAAAGATTTGCTGAGGAAGCAGGACGCGCTCCACCCTGCCCTCCAGCTCCTATTTCTTATGTGTGTGTGTGTGTGTGTGTTTTGGGGCTTGTAGGAGCTTGTGTAGCAGTGCAGAGGGCTTTTGTGTGTGTGAGCGTGTGGCATCTCCTCTGGGAAGCAGGATTCAGACTGTGGGTAAGGAGGGATAAAATTTGGCTCAGCAGGCAACAAAAGCCATATTTGAAGAGAGGAGCCACGCATGCAGTTTCTCTTTCAGTCTCTCTTTCGCAGAAGGACGCCTTTCTTGCCTCGGCAGCTGTCTTTAGTGGTTTCATCTAAAAATGAATCTTCCATCTGTGTCAAGTCAAACGCTTCACTCTAAAATCTCCCGATTCCTGCAGGCGACAGGCGCACTTAGCTGCCGGGGATGAGGGGTAAATCAGAGAGTCGGCCTCATCAAATCCGGACAATATGAAGCAGCGGTGTCCTCACAACATATCGGAAATATCCAAAGGATTTATTATTAAGAGCTAAACAAAAGCTCTTCTGAACTGCTCTGCTACAAAGAGGTGTTTTTATGACCCAGTCAGGGTAGATGGGAACTGTGAACTGTGCATCCCAGCGGAGCAGCTCAGTGCCAGGGCCTCGCATATCAGCTGGTCTAAAATGAGGCTCGAACAGGGTTCATAAAGGGACAGCAACAGTGCAATTATAGCCTGTGCATGAGGACTGGTGGGGGGGAAAAATTGCTTTTATTGAGATGAATAAATCCATATGCTGATGATCTGGAGTTCCCTTTAAAATCGTTTAATGCAGAGAAAATGTGCCGATTCATTGCTGCAAAATGATGAGGCCATCTGTCCTTCTGCAAACAACATGTGGAACCTGATGAAGTCAACAGCTTTAGAGCTTTGAGGAGCCCAAAGAGAAATGCATTCTATTTTAATGTTTTGCCCTTTCGCAGAGCAGAGGCCAAACTCAGGAACAATTGCTTCTTTTTTTACACTTGGAGGTTTTTTCCAACTTTATGTTGGCAGGCAGGATTGATGCTTATGTCTGTTTCCCACAGCAGCTATCGCTGATGGAAACCGAGGCTTTGCACGGAGAGATCGCCGTCTGGCTGCACCCGAGACTCCGAAATAGCCAGACCAAAGATATCTGTAAGTATTTACAATTGTGTATAATTAGATCGATGATTTTTAAATGTAGTGGAAAATATTCAGCTCCTTATATGATGACGGTTGAAAGGAGAACAGGCTCCTAAAACGGTGCTGGTCCGCCGCTGGTTTTTTCGAGAATGGAACGAGATTTTGCTGATTTTCATCTGTTCCCCTTCCCCAGATGCTACAGCCAGCAAGTGATTCACTTCAAATTGAGGAATGTCTGCTCGTTGTTTAGTCTTCAGCCTCTCTGGGTTATCACCCCTGACCCAACTCGATCACCAGAACACCTCTGAAACCCACCAGAGATCTGCTTATCTAAACCGTAGAGCACTCAAGTACCAGGATCGGCCGTGCTCATTATTCAAACTCCATCCATCCTCTTCCTCCATCGCAGACCAAACTCCTCGCACCAGACGCTTCTCTTTTCACCAGCGCAGTCTCCAACAGACTGGACAGGCATTTCCTGTGGGCGGGACCTGAGGGGAAGAGGCATTCTTGGGCCAAGCACCTCTACTTCCTGTCTCTGCTAACAACACACTGTCTGGGCCTGTTCTTATTTTACGCTTTACTACTGTAATCCACAGGTCCAGCGGTTGGGGGGGGGGGGGGCTGAAATTTTAATTTTACCACTGTTGTGTGTAAACAATAGCAAGAACCACAAGGTCACAGCGTCAGAAAAACACTCCAAGATATTAAAAACGGAGTGATTATTTAAAAAATGCACGCGATGAGTGTGGCTCAAGATCATCCGGGACATGGGTGATGGCGTGGCTCCGCTCTGGTTTACATGCTTTTTTCTTCCGTTTGTGAAAACAATAAAGTTTGTATCTGTTATCTGTTAAAATTAGCCAAAAATAGCATTAATTTTGTCTTTTGTACAAATAAAGCAAGTTCAAAGGTAAATGTAATAAACGTAATGGATGTAAAAATCAGTATTATTACGTTAAAAATTGCGTTTGCAAAATTTCTGAGATACTTTTTATTACTCTGCGACTCGGGGTTTAAAATCAGATTCGGGTTTGATTCGTGCGTCGCGGCTGCCCCCTAGCGGTGCGTTATCGAGTTGACACCTTTGTGTTTGTTGCAACGAACAGTATTTATTGAGAAGGTCAAAGGGCAAATAACACATAAAAAAATATTAGAATTGCTCAGATGGCACCTTTTTGGTGAAATGCATTCAACAAACCAGTGAACTGAAGGTGTAACAGTGGTATTTCATAAAGAGGCCATTTTTACGGCTTCTTGCAGAGTGAATAGAGGAGTTTAATCTGCTCTTCATACTCGAATCCTGGCCTGTGGGAGAAAAAGAACACCAGTCACCAAGAAGACAAATTTGAAAGGCAACAAAACCAAGGCAGAACAAACATCAGCGACTCTTTTCCTCACCGTCCAGGAGTCTCCAGTATCAGAGGGATGTTGTCCAGTCTTGGCTCATTTACAATGTCCCGGAAGGCCGAGATTCCAATGCAGCCCTTCCCGATATCTTCGTGGCGATCGAGATTGCAGCCCAATTTTCCTACAAAACGTGAGTTGGAGCAGGGAGAGTGAGTGAAAGCTTGTGACCGAACGAACACACCCCGGCGGTCTCTGTAGAGGCCAGTGGAGGTCGTGGACGTACCTTTGGAGTCGTTGAGATGGATGGCTCTGAGGTAGCGGAGCCCCACGTCCTGGTCAAACTCATCAAGCATGGCTTTCACCCCCCCCTCTGCAGCCAGGTCATATCCTAAAAATCCGCATCAATCAGTTGTTACGGTGGAGGTTCGCAAACAGTTCCTTTACCACCACAAGGGATCAATTCTCTTCAGCCGTTAGAGGGCAAACATTGATAAAAGGGGCTTTAATGGGCTGGGGGGGGTAAAAAGACCGTCGCTCACCTGCAGCGAAGGCATGGCAGGTATCCAGACACACTCCCACTCTGCTCTGGTCCCTCACTTTATCGATGATGCTCCTCAGCTCAGAGAACCTGCCCCCCACCGTGCTGCCCTGACCGCTCATGTTCTCCAACACTGGGTTCAGGGGGGAGAAGCCACCATCACTCCGACACACCAGTCATGACAAAACCGCGCGGCAGAATCAGCATTTGACGCATGTGAAAGGACAGCGGCGGCGTGGCGTGAAAAGCGAGCCGCTCCGGGCTGCTGTGCAGCTCCACAGTCAGACGTGTGCGTTTGTTTGAGATGATGCTGTTTGTTCCAGGAGCGATTAGAAATCTGTGCACCACCAGGTGGAGATCCTGAAGATTATGATGTGGATAAAGGTGAAAAGCATCAGTGGTCCCAAATGACGTCTTTGTGCTTACAGAACCGAGCACGCGTGACGCACGTGTGATGTTTTACACCAAATAAAGCTACTGGTGAGTTGCGTCCTCTCGCGGTACCTGTGACCACAGCAGGCACCTGCTGGTGAGCGTGGTTGATGGCTCGTGCTATGTTTTTCACACACTGCTCAGCGGTGATCAAGCCCAAGGAGGAACCAGGGTGGAAGTTGTAGAGCGTGAGGCCCAGGAGGCTGCAGCGGCTCATTTCATCCACCAGCAGGGCCTGACTCTTCTCAAACACGTCTGGGGGGGAGAACAAGGTTGGTTATGGTTGCAGAATCAAGGAAATGAGCACCAAATGATGGAAAACTGATGAATCGGTGCTTAAAAAAAAGCTAAAGCCAGAGCCACAAACCTGGTTTAGGAGAACCACAGTTCATCAGGTAGGAGCCGTGAGGCACGATGTGAGCTGGATCCATCTCATGTAAGGAGCACTGCTCCTGAAACCTGGCTGCAGCCTTCTGGTCCAGAGCAGGTCTCTTCCATGAGCGCTGGGAGCCCAGAAACAGGGCGAAGCAGTTGCCCCCCATCTCTACACAGGACTCCACAGCTTTCCAGATCCCCCCTGCAGCACAAGCGCGCAATTCTGGGTGAATTCTGCTCCAGAAAACCTCCCGAAGTGGCCAAAAACTTTACCTTGGATGCTCACATGAGCCCCGATGTACTTCTTCCCCCTCCGTTGCGTCTTCTTGCCTCCCCTCTTCCCAGCCTCCTTCCCTCCGGCGTCCTCTCCTTCTTCCCTTTTCCTGGCTCCTCTGGTTTTCGGAGCCATGTTTTAATCACCTGCGGGATATGCCGGATATTTAAGTTGACCACGTGTTTCTCTGTGCTGAGTTTGCCTGTCACCAGTTGTCTAAGGTCAAATGCGTCTTAATGCATCCCTCCCGGTAGGAGGCAGCCAGTCAGGGTGCTTCCCGGCTGCTGCCACAGCTCGCTGGCGGTGGAGACGCTTCACGCTGAGCAGCAAAATGGCCGCCCGTCAACCGACTGACACCGCAGCGCTTTGAAATTTAAATTCTTCTGCACACAAGCGTTTACACTATTACAACGTTAGTACTTATTTACAAACCGATAGCTTGTTACGCGTGTATTTCTCCCGTTTGCCACTTACTTGACTTTCCGCGCAGGCGTTGCCGCTGTTCTTGTAGCCTCGACGAATGCCTCAGAGAGCTAAAAAAAAAATCGCACTGAAGCACTTTAGCTAAGCTAGCTAGCACGTTAGCTCTTCTTCATATGTGATTCCTGAGGTGAGTACAAAGTATTGCCAGAGCTAATATCCCTTGTGGACGTTCGTGTAAATGCGTCACAATTAATATGCCATGTTGGTTGGGTTACAGAGCGAACTAACACGTGTGTACTTGTTACTTGCAGCCAGTGTCTGCATTTATGAAGCCTTCGCTAGTTAGCCGTGGTTAGATAGCATTAGCGGTAGCGTAACACTATTAGTTCTTGTGCTTTAGCTGCTGTGGGAATCCGATGTAAGTCCTGTGTTTTCTGCTAAACACTTGACAGAAAACAGAGAGTTTGTCCTAGTTGTGCTCGCTGACGCCTGGCTCGTATTGTTCACGTTAACTTATTCATTAGTGCCGATGGGTGTCTGCGTATTTTACGAGTGATGGTAAAGGCAGACACCGCTCCTGTTAATGTAGCGAACGGCGACACGTTTAAACTCGTCGTTTTTCTAAAGCGTAGAACGTGGTTCGGTCATTAACACCATTCTGGAGTAGTTTCCACAACTTTAATATGTCTTGCCTGCTCGAGATGTCATTTCCATTTAAGCACTAGATAGCTAGCTTAGCAGCTTAGCTAGCGTTCATATGCGGATGAGCCTGGATCGGCGGTGAAGGGATCCGCAGGTACGATTACCCTTATTTTTCATGGTTGCTTCGAACGGCAGGTGTTCGGGTCGTTCTGCACATCTGGCAGTTTGTAAAGGTATAATAATGTTGTGGCCTTCCTGTGCGGGGTTGTGAATGTTTTGGGAAGGGCGTGAGTTCCACCGTCTGTGGCTGCAGCCTTCGGGGGGGGGGGGGGGTCAGGATGGTTTAGAAACGAAACCAGCTCACACAGACACGGCTGATCCAAGTTGATCCAATGTGTTCTTATGTGTTAGAGACCAGCACCTTTCCGGGGTGACGTTCACCTGCTGCATAGCCGTTATGTAAGATGGTGATGATCTTTGCACATTGTTAATTATTAGCATTTCAAACCTGGATGCTTAATTGAAGCAGTTGCAAATGCAATAACCTCTCTGAAGTCCAACTATTTCCAGTTTAAACGCCCTGCACGTTCCTTTTGAAATGCAGATGGCTTTATTTCTCTGGGATGGAGATTTTCCGTGTTTGTTCTGCAGTCATCGTGGTTGAGGATTGTTTTTCCTGTTTTTTATCTGCATTGCTTGTATCAAACCTGTTAAATTACCTGTCCAGGATGTTTCTTATCTCTGGTTACCATGGACACACAAATCAAGAGCCTCATAAACTGCTAACTTGCTCCAATCTGCTTTCCCTTTCCTATGATGGTATAAGAGTTGAATGATCTGCTGGTAGCTTAGCATTATTGTAATATTTAAACATGTATCAAATATCACAGTGCACAATTACTGTTTATTTAGACAATTGGCAAAGGTGCTCCCACCCTATTGACTCAGATACACAGTATATTAAGAGGTAACCTGCAGATGTGGGTAAATGAGTACATTATAAAATCTGCTGACGTATCAATGCATTTTACGTGTGTATGATAGATAAATAGATAGTCTAGGGCTACTACTATCAAAAAAGGTCTTTGATTGTTTTAATCAGAAGTAGTTTGCTTTTACATTTGCGTGCATGACCACAATTCTTGTCGTCCTTTTTTTTTCTAGAAGAAAAGAGTCTCTGGACAGGAACAGTAGTTCATGGAAGACAAGAAAAGGAAGAAGGATGACAAAAGGAAAAGGGAAACCTCTCAGAAGGTGAGCGTGTTCACAGTGACGCGTGCGCCGCTTGTGCTCCTGCAGTCGCTCCCAAGCTGTGGGATCCATGTTGTAAATGTTTAGTAGGAATTTGGGTTCGCTCACTTCCACCTTGGCAATAAAGACCAGAGCTAAGCTCTACACGATGCATCAGAGCGTCGTGGGGGGGTCAATTTGCGAGCGTTGAGCAAAGAAGTAAGAGTTCAGGTGATCGCTGGGCTTTGTTGAGGGTTTCTGAGTGTGTTCAGGAATATTCAACGATCCATCTCTCCCATGAGGGTTCATGATTTATGGTCTTCTGGTCTGTTAAACTCTTGACAAGCCACCTTTAAATCTCCCCTTTGGTCTCACCTGAGGGGAGTTTGGCTTTCTTGTAAGTCACTTCCTTGTTGTTGCACACCAGGCAGCCATCCCTTGGCTTCCAACATCGAATCCCAACGATCACTTCCCCTCATAGCGGAACGACTGGAAACATCAGTGTTAGAAATGAGCACGAGGGAGATTTCACTGAGCAAAAATAGGGTCACGAAAACGAGCAGGATCCAGACCAGAAGCCTGACGAACCTCGCGGCACGACGCCGTGGTGCCTTTGGCCCCCTGAGTAGCATAAATGCTTCTAGCATTTGATTTGGTTGATTTGCCAGTAAATGCGGACATGAATGAATGAATCCGGCTTTAATTCAGATCTAAGCCAGCGACGCCTCGGTCGAGGCTCAGGGGCCGACATTTGTGCGGATGAAACGTCTCAGTTCAAAATGTCCATATTTAATTAAAATGCCTTTTCTCCGCCTAACACAACTGATCCACCATTGTTTCTTTCTGTCTCTCTAGGTCACAGAACAAAAAAACAAAGGTAAGCGGGTGTTCGGCTAACAGTGGTCACGCTATGGACCTGAAATGCAGCGTAGCGGCAGAACTTTAGCTTCTTTTCCCACCTCCTGTTTTAACATCAGCTACATTGGTGACGCTGGGTTCTGTTTTACCTTTCTGCCCCTGCAGTGCCAGAGTTGACCAAGCCGGCATCTGCCCAGCCTTCTGCCCCTCAGATTAGCTCTGCCTCCCACAGCCCTGGACCCACCCCCTCTGCATCCCCATCTCTAGCCACATTGGGCCCTGGCAGTGCCGCCGCACCACCACAAGGAGGCAACAATGCCAAGCGCCTTGCGGGGGCCAACGGACAACCCTGTTCCAACGCTATTTCCTCCCCTTCCGCTAGCGGCCCCAGCCCTGCTGGAAACGGCAGCGCGACCAGCGGCGCCCAGACTCCTCAGCAGCAACCGCGCTACATGCCGAGAGAAGTGCCGCCACGGTTCCGCTGCCAGCAGGACCATAAAGTGCTACTGAAGAGGGGTCAGCCGCCACTGTCCTCTATGCTGCTGGGAGGGGGGGGAGGGGATGGTTCCAATGCAAACATGGCTGCTACTTGTGGTAATTGTTACTATTCCTTTAGATTGGAACGCGGAGGCGTCGTTTCCATCGGAAGTAACGGATCCGGTTTGGTCTTGTTCTCATTGCAGACTCGGTTGCAGCTTCCTCCTCGACGGCCCTCACCTCATCATCAGCTGCTGCTTCTTCTACTACTTCTAATTATGCAAATTCCATGTGGGGGGTGAGCTCTGGCAGCCAGACCTCCTCTCAGGGCAGGGAGAAGGTGATTGTTGACGGCAACGACCTGGAGGAGTGGCCCAGCATCGCTGGCAGCGACGGGGCGGGAGCGGCGTTTCCTGGATTAGGAGGGGGCAGCAGTAACAACGGGAAGCCCGCCAACAGCATCAGTGCCTCTGGCAACCAATCCTCACCCACTTCCTCGTTCTCAGCGCCCAATGAATGTATCCAGTCGTCGAACGGGGCGGCGTGGGGGGGGGCCGCTTCCCAGGGCCACCTCGGTGGCGGGAACGCGGTAGCTGCAGGTGGGCCTCTGCTCCAACAACCCTCATCACTTTCCAAAGCTTCTGCTCTGCCAGGGAGCCATGACGCCAGTGGTCCCACCGATGTCAGCAGCGCGATTCCAGGTGCCAATTTCAATCCAAATGCCAATCCTTCCGCCTGGCCGGCTCTGGTGCAGCAAGATGGGCCCGTTGCTGCAGAAGGACCATCTTCCTTCCACCACCAGGGCCCTGGAGGGGCCGTATCTGCCAACGCTTCTGTTCCCCTGGGCCAAGGGCTAGGAGGCGGAACCATCGGGATGCTGGGGGGGCACCCACCTTTATCTGTGAATCAATCAAGCACCCATCAGCGCCAACTTCACCAAATGCAATCAAGAGACAGAGAAACGGGAGGAGGGAAGTGGGACAGTGACTCAGCGGGACCAAAAATCGCAGGGGGGGACGGTGTTGGAGGGACGGACCGTAGTGTGGGGGGCGGTGAGATGAGCGCGGGAGACCACAACGTTGCCTCCTCTTGGAGAGGACAACCTTCTTACCCTGCAGCTAACTCCAAAACGGGTGCCTCAAAGACTGATGGATGGGAGGGCGGGGGCACATTAAGAGCTGCTGAAGGCGATAACGGAACCTCGGGTTGGGGCTTCCCAAGTTCAACAAGTGGGGCTAACGTTTGGGGCAGTGCTGGAACTGGGGGGAACAGTAGTCAGACCTCTGGAGAATCTCAGGGAGGGTGGGGGTCGTCGGCAGTTGGAGGGGAACGAGGAGCTCCTGGTGGAGATTGGGGTGGGAACTCCACTGGTGCGTGTGGCGTTAATCCGGGATGTGAGAGAGTGGGCGGTGCCAGCAGCAGTAACAGCAGCAGTAGTGGGGGCAGCACAGCTGGCAACGCTCCTGCTACCTCTTCCACTTCCTCCACCGCCACCACCATGACCAGCGCTTGGGACAATCAGAAGGGTGAGGGTGAGACCGGGGAATGGAGCGGCGAAGGAGAGGGACCGGGAGCACAGGGGGGATCTTCGTCCAGTGGTGGGAATTCCAGAAATGGGAGTGGGCCTAACAGCACTCAAGGTCGTACTCGTCGCCCAGCGCCCAATGCTGAGGCTGCCTTACAGAAATTGCTCAATCGGTCTGATCTGGACCCACGCGTCCTGTCCAACACAGGCTGGGGCCAAACGCAGATCAGACAAAACACGTCCTGGGAAATGGAGGACCACGGAGGACAAATTAAAGGTGGATCATCAGCAGCTACAGCAAAACACCCGTCTTGTGTTGGTGGTTCATCTCAGTATTCTGGTGGACCTAAAACCCAGATTACTGATTCCTTTGGTCCTGGATCCAGTTCGTCACTGGTTCCACCAGCAGGTTCCTCTGGAGAGGGCTGGGAAAGCAGCAGCAACAGTAGCAGTAGTGGGGCCTCCCTGTCTGGACGGGCCCCACCATCGTCAGGCCCAAACATCAGAAATCTCGGCGTTTCGCAATCCGGGCCGTTGGCGACAGCGGGATCTGGTATGGGCTTAGGCGTAATACCAGGACACAACCAGCAGGGGAAGTCTACAGGCTGGGGTGGAGGAGGCATTGGGGGTGGGGATGGCCAAGAAGCTAAGGGATGGGGAAAAGAGGAATGGGGAGAGACTAGTAGAGGAAATAGTGGCGGATGGGGGGACCTCGGGCAACAAGACGAAACACTTGGAGGACGCTGGGGTGGAAATCAGCCAGAGAAAGGGACGGGTGGGTGGAAAGACGTGGGAGGGAATGTCGGAGGGAGTGGGTGGGGATCTGTTCATAAGGTTGGGGCAAGAAGAGAGTGGGAAGAGCAGCAGTCAAAATCCCATAGTGGAGGAGGTGAGGATGAGAAAAAAGTCGTAGGAAACTCAGGTGGGGATTCAGGCATGGGTGGTTGGGTAGACTGGGATGACGAGGCTCCCAGGAGAACGTGGGGAGCAGGCAGCACAGGGGGTGGCGGGGCTGGAGGAGTAGGAATGAATGTTATAGGTGGCATAGGGTCGAAACCCCAACAAAATTGGAGTGGAGGGAACAAAATGCACCAAATGCCAAACAGTCTGTCAGGGTCCGTCACAGGTCCACAGGCGCCACTGCAACAGCAACAATCACAGCCCTGCAATCAGCATCCACAGCGACAGCAAGCGTTGGACCAAGGGGCGATGAAAGGTGGCGGGGGAAGGAAACCCATCCCTCAAGCCCAGAGTCAGAACCCAAGCTCAGGTTGGACCTCTGGTCCCATTCCTGGTGGCCCCGGAGGAGGTGGAAGTGGATCTGAACCCAGTGGCTGGGAGGAACCTTCACCACAGTCTTTAAGTAGGAAGAATGAGATCGATGATGGAACATCAGCATGGGGAGACCCAACGCATTACAACTACAAGCCCGTCAACCTGTGGGATAAGAACAGTGCCCCTGCTGGCCAGCAGCCGCATGGACAGGGACAGGCCAAGCAGCAGCAGCAGCAGCAGCAGCCACCACAGCAGCAGCAGCAGCAGCAGCAGGGACCTTCAATGCAGCAGCAGACTAGCAGACAAGCTGTTGGACTTGGAGGTAACAGAGACTTCAGCACTGTACACGGACCTGGAAAAACATCATCTACAGGTCAGTCCCATTATTCACCCTTTAGCTTTTCTTGCCAGATTAACAGCAGCTAATGTTGAGTCAGTTAAACCGAGCGCTTCATTATCTCTTTATAGGAAAGTATTTGTGAATTGGAAACTCATTTAGCATTGTTTAAAATTCTTTGGCACCATTTTCTTTATCGTACTGATGTGAGACGCGTTCAAGTGGCCATTCAAGTGTCAAACGCTGAGATGTCCTCAGATCATTGGTCAAATAGCCCCGTATAAATGATGTAAACAACCTTTGCAATGCACCTCATACTGTTCATCATCTCCTAGCTTAAATCCACAACACTTCCACACCGCCGAACCTTTTTTGGGCACGAGTTCAGTTTGTGTGGGTGGGTGGTGCAGTTGCCACGACCCCCCCCCCCTCCATTTACCCTCCACACCACAGACTTTCCTCTGCTCCACTCTGATTGGTTGCAGCACCCAGAGGACCCGGAGTCACGAGAGCCCTAGATCACGGTAGAACTACAAGGATTTTCCACATCGCGCTATATCGGACCTGCGAGACATCCAGATTTTAACATAACGTATCACCTTGCTACTCAGTTTGTCGAGTAAAGACATTGATTGGGGGAGGAGGCAGCAGCAGTGCTGTGTTTTGGGTGCTTGAAGAAAATCTGGGAGAAAAATGGGACCAGAGTTTGTGACCCAGCGGGTCATATAAGAGGCTTCAGAATCATATGCATGTGTGCTTCAAGTCTGGGATTTTTTGAACGATTTTTTTTGTGCAGCCTTACTGTGAAGTGTCATCTCAAAGTCACAAGTTTAAAAGTTCGAGAATCGCTTTTGGATTTGGGCATTTCTCATCTACAAAAAGTGGAAAAGTGTTTGCTCTCTTCCTGTTTGTTTTATATTTGGAAAATTTGTCAGACACAAATGGTTCAGGTCATGAAGCAGACGCAGAAACAGTGATTCATTTCATGAAAGCAAGGCTGCCCTACTCTAGGTAGCTATGTGAAAGATGAGATGCTCACTCTTGTGACCTGTTGAATGGAGACGTAACTTGAGTGGATCCTGTCTGATAATGTCCTCATCGTTGGGCCACATTAGTGGATCACAAAAGATGCAGAACAACAGCTTGATTAACTATTGCTCACATTTGCCTCAGTTCATTGAGTTGTAAGGTGAAAAAAATGAAAAGGCTAATTTCTTTTCTAGCAGAACTCTTATTAAAAATATCTTATTAAGATTTAGAGGTGTGGCATCTAAGTCGCTGCAGTTCCATTTTTGCTTCAGAAGTCTGCTCAGGTGTTTTGGCATTGAACCTTGGCTATAAACGCTTTCCCTTTCAGAGTTTAAGGATTGTTCACTGCTCTCAGCAACGACCGTTGGCTTCTTCTCATCTAATTCAGGAGGGAAACGGGCCAGTTGCCATTGTATTTCATTTGTAGTTTACATTCTTAGTAGGTCCTGTTCTCGTTTAGATAAACCAAAATGCCTCCAAATCAGGACGTGGCCAGCTCAATATCTAGATGGATTCCACAAAACCCTGAGGGAGAATATCTGGCCATCAGTTTGGGAACTCAAGCTAACACACACTCGGAGTCTGCAGCAGAACAATAACCCGGAACACGGCAGCGAATCCATTGGGGGCAAATTTGTTTTCCGAATGTATACTGTATGAAACTAGCACCTATTCTTATCTTTAGCTTTAGTCAACAACTAAAAGCACCTTTTTGTAAATGCGCCTAGAAGGATTTTACCCCTACAGTTGTGTCCATATGTCTCCAGGTCCATCGGGTTGGGGCGGTACTTCTCCGACTAGTCCTACAGTAGACAACGGCACTGCAGCTTGGGGAAAGCCAAATGATACCTCTGGTTGGGGTGACCCCGATGATCCCGGGGAAAAAACAACAGGCTGGGGAAACCCTTCTCTCAATTCTGTCAAATCTGGTTGGTGAATCTAAGAAAACTTTATGCACTCATAGGGTAACATCAGTATGAAGTGGATAAGAATTCCTCTTTGTCTCAGGTTCAAAGTCTATGCAAGATGGTTGGGGAGACAAAGAGGGCTCTGTGGCTGCCTCTCGTCACTCAAGCTGGGAGGATGATGAAGAAGGAGGCGGAATGTGGAACAGCACAGGCTCCCAGGGAAGCGGTTCATCATGGGGACAGGGAAGCAATGGCGGGTGGAATCAGAGCCATGCTGGGAAGAAGTCGGGCAACAAGGTGACAAATTCTGGGCATTTAAAATAGTGTTTATTCACACAACGTTGACTGAATTACTGCGGTTCTGTTAATGTCTAAGCTGGGTTTTCACCCTCCTAGATGACACTTTACAGTATATATTGTTAACTGATGATGAGGCACATGTTGAAAAATGGATATTGCTACTATCTAAACAGGTTCTCTAAAACCAACATGTGATCACCTCTGGAAACATGTAAAATAAAAAGATTTTCATTTGTTTTGGATTGTGTCAAGGTGAAGTTAGTAATTTGGTAATTAGTAGTTATGCAAGTAGAAAATAAATCTATTTTATATCGAGGGGTTAAAACTCTAATCTGTGTCTTAAATCCTCTTTCATAACTTATTTATTCTGCAAGTGTATATTTGTCTGTCAGGGGCCACTAAAGGCTGGAGGAGGAGACTCCTGGATGAGTCCCATCAACAGACAATTCTCCAACATGGGGCTTCTGGTAAGGTTGAAAATGTCCTAACTTTCCAGTGTTTTTGTGGCAAACCAGTTTAAAATATATATCAATTGTGTGGGTAAACGGAAGCCAAAATAAACCAAAGTTGGGTCTGAAAACAGACAGTAAAATCTGCCCTCCTGTTTTGTACAGAATGACGATCCAAGTGGCCCAAATTTTGACTTGGAGAAGAAGATGGATGCAGAGAAAAGAAGCATGGGGCTTAGCGATTATAGTGGAGACATAAGAAAGGGAGGAAGAGGAGGAGCCATGTCTTATCGACCTGCTGTCTCCAAAGAGGCGCCGTCTGGAGAAAGTGGCTCTTACTATGACAAGGTGATGCCTCACCCATATCGCTCTTTGTCTTTCTTGTCTGTGTCATATCTAGATGACATTTTGTTCTTTCTCACTCTTCTTTATATCCTCTTGTGGCTCTCCTTCATCACCTTGGTTTGCCCAATTTCTCCTTGTCTACCTGTCCCACCCCCTCTTCATCACCACTGAATTTGGTCTCCCATTGGCTTGTCCCTGTGACAGTCCTTTCCTTTGACCAATCAGGATTGGTGCCTTGGAGAGGAGGGTCCTTGCTCTCTGTACTCACCACCCACTGTCTACAAGCCCCATTCCCTCTTCAACCACACTATTCCCTTTAGACAAGTAAGATAGCTCCTTTTGTTTCTGTCCTAATGTTCATTTACATGAGGTTAATGTGCTTTCTCTTTAAAATAATCAAATCCCTAAAGTTTCTTCCCCCGTCTGCATTCTTTTTCTTTGTGTGTGTGTTTCCACTATTATTACATCTTCTTCTTCTTCTTCTGCATTTCATCATAGAGTGGTCACAGTATATTTGGCAGTGGTGGAGGGATGGCTCAGTCAAGACATCAGCCAGGTGTCTCGCCCTTAAACCACTCCCAAGGCATACGAGCGCAAGTGCCTCATCAGTTCCTGTCTCATCAGGTACTAAGAATAGGATGGTCACCCCCATTATGATCTCAAAACACTCTTTATTATTGACCTGGATGAGTATAATCTTATTGTTTTATCTACCAACATACTACAAAAAGAACAAAAATCAGATTAGATTAGGGCTATTAAGTGTTTACATCTTTGTTTATGAATGGAGCCCAATACAGGTATTTTCAGTTTCTAAATTTATTTTTTTTTTTTGCTCCAGGCCTTACATGGACTTTGCATGTGCAACATCTGAGGCAAAGTCTTTGGGTTAAACTAGCAAAAATAGTTTTAGTAAGGGACTGTAAGCCATAATCACACAACATAACAAAAGTTTATATGCTGCTGTGCTGCAGCAAATCAGTGGTGGTAACTTCTGCAAACATTTACTTTTGTTATTTTCTTATCACTGGTAATCTAGAGGACTACACAAAATATAATTATTTGACATGCTGATTTTAAATCTTTTCTTGGGCTTCATGCAGTTAACACGTTACATGCTTTCATAATTCCACATACATGTGTTGACACAGGAAGTGTGTGGGTTAACGTGTAATAAAGTTGGCTTTGGATCCTCTCTACATTGTTGCTTTGCTGTCTTCCATCTCTCTGGGGTGCATGCTGTTTCACATTTGTTATACATGTATGTCAACCCTTTCATTTTCAGCACAGATGGTGTGAACAGTTAATATATTACCATGTGTTGTTTGGTGCAGCATAGCCTTCTGGGTAGAAGCTCGCTCTCTCCTAGTTACCGTGGTCCCCAGAGTCTACAAAATCCCTCTTCAGGTGTTGTTTACTTGCTTAGTTGTTAAGTCTAAAAGGTGAAACCATCTGTCCTTCCCAGGAATTTAATCAATTTCTTTCAGTCATTGTGTCCAAATGGCTTGTTGACACCAGTTTAGAAGAGCGTGAAAACAAATCAGTGCCTCTCTAAAAGAACCCGTAGTGATGTAAGCTAATGTGGATACAGCACTGAAGCATTTTTGTGGTAACAGGTGTGCCTCCCTCCCACTGTGTCTGTTTCCAGGTGCCAGGCTCCATGCTGAAGCAGATGCCCCCTCCCAGTGGGAGCATGGGTGGTGTTGGCAGTGTGGGAGGGGTGGCGGGGTTGGGAGCGGGTGTGTTTCCTCCACAGCTCTCCCCCCAGCATATTGCGATGCTCAGCAGCATCTACCCACCTCACATACAGTTTCAGCTGGTAAGAAAAAAATGCTTTTCAGGATGCTCATAAATGTTGATGGACGTATTTTTCCCAGTCATACCTTTGGGTGCAAACGTTAGCAACGGTGGTGTTTTATTATGTTTAACCAAGCTTTTAAATATTATTACATTTCCACATTGGTTTCTTTACGACAGTTATCTTTATCTGCCCTCTCTTTGCCTTGCATCGTGGTCTCTGTGTTCTGGTCAGGCTTGTCAGCTTCTCCTCCAACAGCAGCAGCAGCAGCAACCACCACAGCAGCAGCAGATTCTGCAGAATCAGAGGAAGTTCATGCCAAATGTGCGGCAGCAAGCTGACCCCCAGCAGGTACACTGGCAACGCAAGATGTTTCTTCTCCTGGGTTGTTTCTGCTTGAGGCTCATCACTTTTTAAAACCTATCTCTGCAGCTGGCCAGGATCATGGCTTTGCTACAGCAACAAAGGCAGCAGCCGCAGGCTGGGGTTTTAGGTGGCAGCTCCAAACTTTCCCCCTCCCACCACGGCGGGGTTGGTGGAGGAGGTCCTAAACTGCCCGGCGCTGATACTCTGCTCCATCCAGGCCTGACAGGGTCTATAGCTGACATGCACCAGAAGAACCTTGGACCCTACTCTGGTTGGCGCTTGTTTCCTACACTGAGTTTTCATTTTCTACAAAGATGCTGCTCTCATCTCCAAATGTTTGCTTTCCATAACCTTCGTACAAGCAGGGTTTGGATCTGGAGTCAGCCTTCCTGGTCTAGACCTGGGAGGATCCATGGGTCCGAAGGATCTAGGCAATCAGCAATCCCGCTTTAAGTGGATGATGGAGGGACAAACATCTCCTGACACTGCCTCACCTGACAATGCATTCCATAAAAATGGTTGGTTGCCTTTTTCCCTTGGAAAATTGTGTTCAGTCCATCAAGGAAAGACAGCATATTTGAGCAGAGTGTCAATAGGATTTAGCGTAAAATCACAGTAAAAAGGTGATAAGTGAACCCATCTGCTGCTCAAAACTGATTGTCTTCACCCTTCAAGGTCCTGTCACCCCTGTGAAGATACCAGGGGGCTCGTCATACTCTCAGTATGACATGATGGTGGGAGAGGGGCTGAGTGACAGCTGGCATCGGACTCCTGGTAACAAAATGGGTACCAAGCTTCCCAGTACACCCAGCTGGCCTCCTGGTTAGTACCAAATGTCGTTTAGGATCTGATAATATTCTTACAAATTGCGGTTAGAGATTTTGTCAATGGATTTTGTTTTCTTACTCAGAGTTCCAGCCCGGTGTACCGTGGAAGGGAGTCGACCGCATCGATCCTGAATCTGACCCCTACATGACCCCAGGGAGCATGATGGGAAATGCAGTGTCCCCGAACCTCAATGATAGTGAGCACCAGTTATTAAGAGATAATTCTGGTGAGTAGTTATCATATAATAGTGGTTTGTTTGTCTTTGTCATTTCAGTTGCATCTATCTGTGTTTCACATTTTGTCTTTTTTATTTTGAAAAACAATTTGATGGTGAATTTGGTTGCAGATTCTACCCCTCCCCTCAACACCTTGCTGCCTTCACCTGGTGCCTGGCCCTACAGTGCCTCAGACAGTCCCCTCAACAATGCACACAACTCAGGTAACGTAACTGTAACCCTCCCCCTCTCGTGTTTATGTGCTTTACCTCTGAATCCATCTCATTACCTGTCCTGTGTTTGCATTTTGTAATGCAAAGTGCTTAAAATTATTATTCACTAAAGCAAGCCACTAAAAACATGCATTAAAAAATGAAGGTAATACACATATTTACTTAAACTAGGGTTGAAATTTATAAAAGCAACTGAATTAGTCTTCTTTGTAATAACATTGGTAGTAGTGGAATTACGTTGTGCATCCCAGCTAGACTGATCTCCGTCTCCCTTTAGCAAAGTACGCAGATCTAAAGACCAGCTGGCCCCCTGAGCCCACTGGACACAAGTCCTGGAAAGCCAGCCGTGGCAGCAGCCAGAACCAGCTTTCCCGTCCACCTCCTGGATTAGGCAATCAGAAACAGCCATCACCTTCTCCGTGGTCGGGAGGAGGCCCTCGGTTTGCTGGTCGTGGATGGGGAAGTGGCTCGAGCACCACCGGTAAAGACTCATTAGACTTTTCATGTTGTCCGGATTTGAACAATGTCCTTTTTTCCCCCCAAGTTAACCACACTCAATCATTCAGTAAATGAAGGTACTCAAGGAAGAGGGGGGGGGGGGCTCAGGTGGATCAGAACAGAAACAGAAACAGCATTTTGGGTTTGGGAACACAGAACCAGACTTTTTTCTTGTGCACAGTTTCAACATGGAGTGACGGCAGTGCTCAGGAAAGCTGCTGGTTGGTGCTGAGTAACCTAACACCACAGGTAATAACAGACATCTTTCAATATTTATTACCCTTTTAGATGCCATTCCTAGAAACGTGTTCTGCCGGTGTCGTGTCCTGTACTCTCACCTCTCCTAATTCATGTCCTACATACACTCAATAGCTCCACTGAATCATAGCCATGACCGTGTGTCCTCTGATTCATCTGCAGATCGATGGCTCCACCCTGAGGACCATCTGCATGCAGCACGGACCTCTGCTGACCTTCCATCTCGGTCTGACCCAGGGCACCGCCTTAATTCGCTATAATTCCAAACAAGAGGCAGCAAAGGCCCAGAGTGCATTGCACATGTAAGATCTCTTTAGAACACCCTTCCTTTGGTAGACTTTGCCCCCCAGACAACCAAGTTTGACCTAAATGCTGCTCATTGTTAGATATGATAGTCAGAGAGGGTTTATTAGCCATTTTACACACTATGCCATACTTGTGGTATTGTTTCTGCCAGTTACCCAAAAGAGATAGCAGGAAGTTTCTGGCTCTAAATGAGAAATTCCTGGCATAGGATGACTTGTGAAACTACAAAATGCTTTTGTTTTTTGGTTTTTTTTATGTTAGTATGGGTGGAGGCAAAAGTAGCTGGTATCTACTGAGTTTTACATGTACCGGGATTTAAACCAAGAACATAATGGCAAATCTTTTCGATTTACCAGGTGTGTTCTGGGCAACACCACCATCTTGGCAGAGTTTGTGAGCGAAGAGGACGTTGCTCGCTACATTGCACACTCCCAGGCAGGAGCGGCAGGAAGCGGTGGAAGCACAGCGGGCTCGGCAAGCTCTGGGCCTGCAGCATCTGCAGTGGGAGCTAATGGTAATGGAGGTGGAACAGGAGGCAGCAATGGGGGAGGAGGGGTCGAAGGTGGTTCCACAGCTGGAGGAGCTGGGCATTCAAGCTCTGGATGGCAGAGCCTAGAGAGCACAGGTAGCACCTCGGACCAGTCCATCACTCAGGGTCCTGGGCTGGGCATCTTTGCACAGTGGAGCAACGGAACCGGGGTGGGCGGAGCAGGAGGCTTGGAGGCCGGAAGGCAGGGTTTGTGGGGTGGCATGGGTGGGATGAGCGGCGCGGGGTACCCCAGCAGCAGCCTCTGGGCGTCCCAGGCACTTGAAGATCGTCACCAGATGGGCAGCCCAGCCTCGCTGCTGCCAGGAGACCTATTAGGTGGGGGTGCGGACTCCATCTGAGGGTCCAGCTGTCACTTGTACTCATTTTACACCCAAGTTTAAACACACGTGTCATACTCGCCGTATATACAAATAGAGATGACACACTTTAATGCTACACTGGTCACCCGTCATGCAAACTCTCAACATCATGCCCCACAGGCTACGTGCAGTAAATGCAGTCATTGTTTTCACACATCAATGCTTAAAATGAAGACAACGGTGAAACTTGAATCACAGGAAAAAGTGAAAAACATCGGACTCTTAGGACTCAACTGGATAGCTCTGTCTTTTTACTCCGTGTCCCACCATCTGCGTTCAGAGACCCAATAACTCAGGCGTGCACCGTAGGCAGGCTCAGCCAGAGTGTCGACAAGTTTAGCTATTGGTGTTTTTAGTGTGCCACGTTTCTTTTTCTTTTGTGCGTCTATTTAATAGTCAAATCTCAAAAATTCAGACTTGCAGACTGAGCCCTCACAAACCCGGCCGGTGTACTTCTGCGTTCTCATGTTCGGAAGCTTGAGAGTGGCGAAGGATCTCGACTTTGTAGGAAAATTTTGGACAGCGTCACACTACTGAGTCAAACGCCATCGGCGACTTCCGAGGTTTGGAAAAGGAGAGTGTTTAGAAGTTGGTACCAACACCTCTACCTTGGTGGAAATTTGCCATCCCATAGGACCCAGGGTAATCTAAGCAAATCAAAACAACATTAGCCAAACTTGCACTATATATGCCTCTTGGTTTGTTGTTGACACAACCACCACAGATCCCTCCACGTTTTGAAAGAAAGCTACAACACAACTACACAGACTTTACAAGGACTCGATTTCTCAACAGCAGTGGCCTTGGCTAACACCCAGTGGACCACCTGTCCGCCATGTCAGCAGCATCACACCTCCTCATCGTTTCCACACCGCTCTTATATTTGACAAGCAAAATTGTAACTCCTTGTTGATGTACATTGGTTGTTTCTGTTTTACAAGAGTGAAACTGAGAGTGTGAAACTTTGTGGAAATCCAGAGATGTCCTTCATTGCCCTTCAAACACTGACCTCGCTATTGTATTTTTTCTTACTCGAGAAATCAAGTTGGTTATTATATATTGTCATGACGTTAAAGATGACTATGATCACTTATTTACTCGCTGTAAAAGGTGCTCTCCTGCCTGCCTGTGCGTGCATGAAAGGAGAAATGACAGTATGACCGAACGGAGGACGTGATGAAGATAATAATGATATCAGGAGTGGCTGTCCTTTCCACGATGTTGAATGTTTCCTGTCCATGAGAGATTCATGAATTGCGTGAGTGTTTATCTTCATGTGTGCGCTTACTTTGGAACACGCGTTGGCTTCAGTCACAGGAGCCGGCGGGTGTCGATCTGACAGCTTGCTTTTGACAGAAATGTGTATGAAACCTTTGCGTGCTTGATTGTTTGGAAATTGTGATATCTAAAGAGTTCAAAAACATTGGCACTATTGCATATGTCTCTTAAGTTTGTTTTTGGTTTTTTTTTTCTTTTTTTTAGCAGCTATGTGTTTTTTGCCAAATGCAATAAGAAAAGTTTTGGTTTTAAAACGAAGCAGCCAATTGAAGGCATTTCTGTTAAGATGCCAAATCCTACCATTACCATGCTGAGCTGGAACAGTGTTTTACAGACACGTTAAAGACATTACCCGCTATATTTTACCACGTTTTTGTTTTGTTATTATGTATCAGTTTAAGTTAAGTCAGTCTTTATTATCACTCCTGTTCAGGATGTTTTCATTATTTCAGATGTTACGAAAACGAGAGGAACCTAATTTAAAGCGATAAAGAACAAGATAATAAAGGTTGAATTGAAGCGTGCGGCGTTTCCTGTCTTCTTTGGTGTTCCTCTCAGTTCGCCTGGTTGCACAACCCATCCTGGGGGGGGGACACAGAGGCCCCCGACGTCCAACCCTTATATTCTTATACCCCTATAACAGCAGCAAGCTGTGTTCATGTGAAGAGTTGTTGGTTACATCTCTTACATACACAAAGGGTAGCTGCAAAACGGATGTGCGTGAAGGCCTCACGTGCACATCCGGCCCATCCTGAGCGCGGATGCCAGCCGTCATCCTCCTTACAGTTGCTTTTTCTCCCTCCGTCGCGTTTGGCGGAAACGGGCTTCCGTCCGTTTGGGTGTCTTTCATTCACGCTGGTGACGCGGTGGCGTCTTTAAGAAAATCTGCGGATGACATCATTGTGCTTGTCAATGGTATAAACTGAGGGTCGGGGGTGTGTGTGACGGAGGGAGGGGGCGCCGGAGCATCCACACCAAACAAGGACCTCACTGTCTCCTTTTGGCGTTTTGTCGTCCCCCCCCCCCACCCCCCCTCTCCCCAGACCCTAGAGACGAACCAACAAACAAAACAAACAAAAAAATCGCGACAGCGTCCAGAGCCGTGGGGTTCGGCTCAGCCTCCCGGAAGTCGAGCCTCTTTTCCGGGTGCGGGACGTTCGGAGCCGATGTTATGAGCGGTCCGAGCCGCGGTCAGTGCGTCGCTGTCCAGGGTCCTGAGTGAGAGAGAGACGGCGGGAGACCTCGGAGCCGGTGAGGCTGGGGGCCGGGGGGGGGGGGGTGCGTGGGCTCCCTTCATCTGTGATAGTGACGCCGTGTGCGAGGCTAATTCAGTCCGGGGAGAGTCACGCCGAGGTGGGAGGTGGGCTTGAGCCCCTACCTGGATGTGGAGGGCGCGGTTGTGGGGATTTTTTTTCCTGGACGTGTGCATGTTTCCATTCATTCGGTTGCCATCGCCTCCTCCTGGTCGCCTTAAAATGGAACACCTCTGCAGCTTTGTGCTCCTCAACAGCCCTCGTTTTGTAACAGCAGCAGCGCAGCATCACAGGGTGCAGCTGCTGGGAGGTTGGTTCATGTGCAGCTTTCCTTCTCCGTGCATGTGAGGTGAACTTGGTCGGCATTTAGTGCACTGTCATCCCGGCGTCTCACCTCTGGGCCACATTTCACCGCTGTTTAGGCGCGATGTGGCTTGAGAGGGGAGATCATGAGTCACTGGGGGTTTCTGCAGACTCCGGGCGAAGATCTGGAGTTCATGTGGAGCCTCAACTACCTTCAAGTTTTGTTGATTTTTGTTTTTGTGAGAGATGCAAATCTCTTCTGCAGCGCTGAATAATTCATGTCATAACTACACTCTAGGTTTTTCAGATGAAATTATTAAATACAACACACACACACACACACACACACACACACACACACATTCTATTCATATTTCAATGACCTATTTCGTTTTTGAGAGCAGAGGTGCATCCTGAATTTCATTTAGTATTCTTTTAAAAATGATTTCATGTATCCTGCAAAATTAACAAATGATTGCTGTTGTCATCAGTGTGAGGTCTAAATACTTCCAGGTCAATAATTACACTGCTGTGGAAAAGCATCTGCCAACTTACCGATTTCTTCATTTTTGTTTGTTAAACTAACATGTTTCAGATCATTGCACAAATATTAATATCACACAAAAGTGGCCCAAGTAATGGAAGTGAGTTTTTAAATGAGTCTTTTATTTTTTTTTAATGGGGGCAAAAATTGGCACAATCTTCTTTCCACAACTTTTTTTTTTTTAACTTTTAGAAGGTTTTGCATCATTATCTGCCACCAATTCTTAATTCTGCTTTCTGTTTTGTTTTTTCTGGACCACTTTATCCCTTCTGATCATTTGAGGGTTCGGTACCTTGCTCAAGGGCACCTCAGCAGTGTCCTGAAGGTGCTGGAGCAGGTCCTGGGACCTCTCCCTACAACCAGAACACCTCCTAAGTTTTGACTGGGCTGGGATTTGAACCCAAACCCTGCACTTCTCACCGCCCACTAATATTGTTCCTTCTTCTGTTTAAAGCCATCCTGAGGTGGTGTTTTTTGGTTCATTGTGTGGCTGCATCACCAAGTGTGCTCCAGCTGGAGGTCACAAACTGTTGGTTGGATTTCCAGCTTTAGACAGCAGAGATCATGTTTCTATCAATGTTTTCAAAGCTTGAAGCAGCAAACGGCCCCAGAGCATCACACCACCACCATGTCTGACTGTTGACATGATGCTATTTCCAACAAACGCTGTTATTTTACACCTGTTGTAACAGGATACACGGTCTCGTAAACAGAATACTCTTTCAAAGGCCTCGAGGATCATCAAGATGCTTCTTGTCAAGCGTTAGACAAGCTTCCGTGTTCTTTTTGGCCCACAGTGGTTTTTATTTTTGCTCAGTCTCTTTCTTATCGAGCCATGAACTCTGACCTTAACTGAGGCAAGTGAGGCCTGCTGTTGTTTAGATGTTGTTCTGGGTTCTTTTATGACCTCCTGCGTCGTCCTTGTGCTCGTGGAGTAATATTGAAAGTCTGACCTAGGAAGGCTCATCTATGCTCCCCAGTTTTTTCCATTTGTGGATAATGGCTCTGACCTTGGTTCAAAGCCATAGAAATATAACCATTTTCAGATTTCAATTGCTTGTTCTTGCATCTTTTTGAATCGCGACGTGTTTCTTTTCTGAATCTGTGAAGCGATGCTGTTTTTGAGTTGATTCTTTTAAAAATATTGTATATCTGTGCCTATAAAAATGTGCATTTTGGTTTGAAGTAAAAAGATTTAGGCATTAATTAACAGCCAGGGCTTGCAGCTACATCTTCTGCGTCACATGATTACAGCAGCTTATTAGATGCGAGCAGCCTCAGCCCAGCGCTACCTGAAGGTAGAGAGGCAATTAGTCAGCGTTGAAGTCAAGTCAGAATAAGGTGAACAGTCAAATTCTCTTCCAGTCTAGTTGAAATGAGGGAAATTTTCATTTAATTTTACCGAAGTTGCTGCTGCCGAGGTTGAGGGTGTTGATGATGCAGCTAGTGTTGGGGATGATGTTGTGTTTGAATGATTTTATGAAGGTTCTTGAGCACTGGGTCAATGGTGTAATTCAATTTAACAATGGATTCAAAGCTTTGATCACCACTTCGGATGTTGTTCGATGACATAAATAAACGCTGACTGATTGACCCTTCGATCCCTTAAGTCTGAAGCTGTTGCACCCCTCTTCTCTTCTTGATGGCTACGCACCAGCAGTGGCTGATAACAGCCGTACTTGTATGTGCAGTGAGTTGAAAATCTGGGGAACCATGGAGCTAAGGGTGGGTAACAAGTACCGGCTCGGCAGGAAGATCGGCAGCGGATCGTTTGGAGACATTTACCTTGGTGAGTATTTAAAGCTGCGGAGTTCAGGAAATTTCACAGACAAGGACTTATTGACCTTATAATCCAACCACATCTGTTTGATTTTTCCAAACAGGTTCCAACATTGCTACAGGAGAGGAAGTAGCCATCAAGCTGGAATGTGTGAAAACCAAACATCCACAGCTGCACATCGAGAGCAAATTCTACAAAATGATGCAGGGTGGAGGTAAGAAGGAGAGGGGAAAGACATATCAGAGGAGGAAAACCATCAGTCTACAAATAAAACATCACATCCATCATTAAAGATGAGGAGATTTTGGTTTTTAAATTGCATCTCCACTGTCTTCTGGCCTCCTTTTCTTCTGCCAACAGTTGGAATCCCGTCCATTAAGTGGTGCGGGGCTGAGGGGGACTACAACGTCATGGTGATGGAGCTGCTGGGCCCCAGTTTGGAGGACTTGTTCAACTTCTGCTCACGCAAGTTCAGTCTCAAAACGGTCCTGCTGCTGGCCGACCAGATGGTGAGTGGGTCAAGTCCTCGGGTCCGAATAACACAGCTAAGGGTCAAAAGCGTAAAACAGTTTCATTAGTATTTCACCAAATGTGTCTGAACTCTTCTTTTACTTGACCAAGATGAACCGGTGTCAACCTCAGACGCAGATTTCAATAAATGGATGTTGCTTTTTGTAAACTGGAATTAAGTGGATGATTGAAAGTCAGAGAATAGATCTAATCCAAACCTCTGAAGCCGATTGAGCCCCCATAGCAGCCCACTCCAGTGGAAACATTAGCTCCAGTTCAGAACACACTGACCTCATCTTCTCCACAGGGGTCAAGTCTGCGCCACTTCTAATAAGCCTCTCTAATCCCTCTTTTTTGTTTTAATTTTACTTGTTTCATCTTTTTGACCCATTTCTTAGCCGCTCAGCCACGTGGACCCTTTTATATTAGCACCGGCTAAAAATCTCTTTTGTGTTGATGCATATTGAGGATGAAAAATAACGTTTTTCATGCCGGTACCTTGTTTTTCGGTTATTAATCTTCCCTAAATTGATCTTCTCCAGATCAGCAGAATTGAATACATCCACTCCAAGAACTTCATTCACCGAGACGTGAAGCCTGACAACTTCTTGATGGGCCTCGGCAAAAAGGGCAACCTGGTGTACATCATTGACTTCGGCCTGGCCAAGAAGTACCGTGACGCTCGAACGCACCAACACATCCCCTACCGGGAGAATAAAAACCTCACGGGCACCGCGCGCTACGCGTCCATCAACACTCACCTGGGCATCGGTGAGCAGAGGTCGAGGTCGGGCCTACGGTCGGGCCTACTGTCGTTCAACTCTGTTTTCTCTACCACAGAGCAGTCCAGACGGGATGATGTGGAGTCCCTGGGCTACGTGCTCATGTACTTTAACCTGGGCTCGCTGCCCTGGCAGGGACTCAAGGCTGCCACCAAGAGGCAGAAGTATGAACGCATCAGTGAGAAGAAAATGTCCACCCCCATCGAGGTGCTCTGCAAGGGATACCCATGTGAGTGAGGAGCGATTTTGGAAGCAAAAGCTGTTGTTTAAAGTTGCGCCTTGTGCCTCTTCCCACATTAAATCCAAATTTCTGCTCCTCCCCAGCCGAGTTCTCCACTTACCTGAATTTGTGCCGCTCGCTGAGATTTGATGACAAGCCAGACTATTCATATCTCCGGCAGCTCTTCAGGACTCTCTTCCACAGACAAGGCTTCTCCTATGACTACGTTTTTGACTGGAATATGCTGAAGTTTGTGAGTTATTTGCCCCAAATTTCTATCTGTCACGACCCTTCGCTTTTGGAAACGATGTCCCGGCACGCAGGTGGAGTCTGCTGTGTTCGTCTGTGTTGCAGGGGGCAAGCAGGACCACAGAGGACGGAGAGAGGGAGAGGAGGGAGGGGAAAGGGGGAGAGGAGCGAGCGGGAGGTGGCCAAAGAGGAGCAGGAGGGCGAGCTTTACCCCCTGCTCCGAACCCTTCAGGAGCCAACAGAGCCAAAAACGAGGCGGACGCAGCTCCATCAAACCCGGCCACGCGTGGAGCCCAACAGTCAGGTGCTGCAGTTGCAGTCGGGTAGAGAATTGCCCTTCAGCAGCTTTAACTTGTGGTAAAGTTAAAGTTACAGTGTGAGCAATAAAAAATGCATCTTTTAAAGTCAACAAGTAGTGAATTGAGGATCTGTTCTGTCACCTGCTGCTGGAGATGTGAAACACTGACAGGGCGGTGTTTTTCATATGTGTGTGTGTGTGTGTGTGCGTGCATGCACAGGTAACCGCTCGCCTCAGGCGGGCAGGGCCGAGCGGGCCGAGAGAGAGAGGAAGGTGGCCATGAGGCTCCACCGCGGAGCCCCGGCCAACATCTCCTCGTCCGACCTCACGCCACGCCTTGACCAATCACGCATCACTGCATCACAGGTAGGAAATGTGACACCGCTCTTATGCTTAGTGGTTTTCTTTGGAAAAAATGTTAGATAGTTTAAACAGTAGATACGGATCACAGTCACTGTCTTTCATTCGGCAGCTCTAGAAAAAAAAAAAAAGAAGATTCTCATCGTCACTCCCGAATCGCTCAGTTTGGCTCTCGGGTTGATTCTACTTAATAATTGATTCAAATTCCCCGACTGGAAAAGAAAATATTTAAGCACTATCTACTCATAATTACCACCAAGATGTTGGGTTGGAGGGTTTTTGTTAGAGTATTTAAGTCTAGACTAATCCACCGGCTCCTCGTGTCACAGAGCCTATTTACAAACCCTAATTGGCCTCTCACTGCTGCTTCTTAATTTACTGGGATTATGTTGTTCCGAAGCAACAGTAGCAGCTATTCTACCTTTAAACACTGTCTTATGATCACAACTCCCTTACTCTTTGACAGCACTATACGCTGCTCAGCGTGCATATGTGTAAAGACCTCAGCACTTTTCTGTTTGGTCAGCTTTACATCATCTTTAGGGCTGCAAAAACCTTCAAACATGTCCGTCTTTCTATCTCAGGTCAGTGTGCCGTTTGAACATCTGGCAAAGTGATTTGCACCTGGCTGGCCTGCAAGTCACTGGCAGGTACTGATGTTTCTTTCACTCACGCACGTCCATATTTTTGCTCTAATTGATTCAAAAGTATTTCTGCTGTCATTTTTATTATTGCAACAAATAATTCTATTCCATCTATAACAATATAAATAATTATACAATACAATGCACAAATTTGATTTACTTTTATGTCAGTAATTGTGATAAAAGATGAGTACTGCTTTTCTAATATTTCAGTTCTATATATACTATTTGAAGGGTTTACATATACATAGATATATTTTAAACATTCTCATTAATGATCATTATTTCTTGTATTTCCAGCATCTG
The DNA here is from genome assembly GCF_901000725.2 of Takifugu rubripes. Classification (NCBI taxonomy): domain Eukaryota; kingdom Metazoa; phylum Chordata; class Actinopteri; order Tetraodontiformes; family Tetraodontidae; genus Takifugu; species Takifugu rubripes. The sequence continues at coordinate 10,031,248 of NC_042285.1, forward strand.
GCAGGGTATCAATACCCCCTATGTTATAAAAGGGTGAATGAAAACATGACTGAGTGGACAGTGGAGGCCGTCCGTGTGTCTGTGAGTATGCTGAGTGAACGTCAATGATGAGGAGAAGCTGAAAGAAACACTCAAACACAGGACAAACAATTTTGGCTGGAGCTGGTAAATATCGGGTCAGGAAACATCAACCAGCCCACCAATCAACAGGCTCAACTTGCAAAAATATACTATATATATAGTATTCTGTTTTATTCTGTGGTTTACAGTTGTGCTTACATAAGAAAACCAGCTAATGCTGGAGAAGTAAATGAGCTGCTTGTGGTGTTTTTGATTATAAATCACTCTGAAAGCAGGAGAAATTAACAGCTCAGCTGAATGTATGTGAGACATGCAGGTGGCTTTCTGTTAGTTCTGTGCTGTTGTCTTAAAAGTTTGTTTTGCTGTTCGCTTTAGCTTTGCTTTAGCTATGAGAGCAGGTCAGATGGAAGAGTAACTAGATTAATTCACAGCAAGAACGGGTCATGGGTCTGAAATAAACGAGAATATATATATATATATAATCCAGCTTGCAACTCCAGGTATGACAAGACTTGAGAAAGCTAAGATCTTGGAGGTGACCAGGCCTGGTGTGCATCTATTCTTTTAATTTAATGTAATGCTCAATGTAAAATGTGTAGATAACTGACAGATGATTTAAAGATGGATTTGGAGAGAAGTGTAGGCTACTTCCTAACAGTTCTGGGGAGAAGTGATCCAGATTTTCAGCAGTTACCTAATCCGGACAAGTGCATGTGTCAGTTTCCAGTGTTGCAGAAAATCAGAGAAGGTTCATGAATCTTTGCAAAACTATTCTTCCCCAAGCCTGTCAGGATGGATTTGATGAATCTGATGTCCTGTACATTTCTCTACCTTGCTTCAACTTTATTACTATGATTGTGTATATTTTCTGAGTCAATAAAATATACACAGCTTGCACGGATGTCTTTCTAGCCTGCTTGACGTTATGAAGTTATTTTGTTTCAGATTTAAACATTACAGTCATTTGGGAGTTGCATTTGGAAACAATCAATCGATGCGCTGATATCAGGCCATGTGGCCCAAAGTAGCTCAATAGAATATCTGAAAATAAAACCCGACATTTTTTTTAATTGACAGAGATGGTGTTATACTTTAAATAAATAAATCAAATAACAAGGGAGGAAGCTTTAAGTCCGGAATTTATGGCCATAGCTCCAAAAGTGGTTGCGGAAAACTGTGGGAGTTGCTGTGTCACTGTGGAGGGCTGAAGCCCAAAATAGTTTTGCGCATGCGCAGTGTTCGCACACAAACCCCTCCCCTTTAATGGTTCGCTCCGTCCAATTGGCTGAACAGACTGACGGACTCTCGGAGTGGGCGGAGCTGTGATGATCGCAGATAATCCCACTGAGATTGGTCAGAAGTCTGGCGAGGGGAGAGACAACAGAGGGTAAAAATACTGAATTTACTGCAGGACCTCGTGAAATAGAGACTTTCGAACACTTTGCACACTTTTGTACGTAAGAGACTAACTCAGTTGTGGAGGGAGAAGCAGACTTTGACATCCATTTAGGACAACATGGATGTCCGGGACACAACGGTGCAACTCTGAGCTGGAATTAAGGCCGTTTCTGGTTTATTTCTGGACGTGAGTTCGTCGAAGGAGCTTTCAAAGTAAGACCAGTCTTTATCTGGTAATTTTCAGCCTTTAAAAGTCTACATTAGTTATTTTCACAGCTAACAAATGTGTCCCCTTTTCAGTTGCAGTTTTTCGGGATCAGATCATCATCAAGTCATCAAAGGTGAGTTCAATTTGGGCAAATTCATTTATTTATGCATCTAATAATCTTCCACAAAACAACGGTGGTAAATTATTTCCGCCACTTTCTGAAGAATAACCTCCACTATATCGGTGCTTGCTGCTGTTTGTCACCGTGAGATCTGCTCATTATAACTGATAATCGCCCCCTGCCTGACCCCGCCACCAATCCCACCCCATCTGCGACTTTTTGTGATTCCTGCCTCTCATTATTCTCCTCTGTGTGTGTGTGTGTGTGTGTGTGTGTGAGAGAGAGAGAGAGATGGTGAGAGCTAAAGATTTTTGACTTTTAAATGAAACTGACAGATGTTCTTTGCACTGACATTGTGTGAACGTGTGCTGATGCATTCACTTCACCTTGTTAATGTCGATCTGCTGATCTCAGACAAACTCTATACAAATGACCTCCTGCCTTGTCCTCACGCACACACACACACACACACAGACACACACACCTACACACACACACAAACAACTGAAGGGCACATCTATTAACTGCTTATTTCCACCTGGTTGTTACTTGTTTTCTCTTTCTTATTACATCAGCCTTTTTCTTTTATCAAGCCTGGCCTAATGTGAGAACTGTTTGTCATTGCACAAGAACAAACACACCCTGGGAACATGTCTGTATCACCCTAGAGACTGATTATGTCCTCTGGATGTCCACTGCATGTCCAGTCATTTTTGGGAGCTCGGTGTTGATATGGCACATGTCGTAGGCGCCATCTTGATTTGTTCAGGTTGCAGGGACGTGATGTCTTATTATGTCTCATTATGTCCCCACATCCAACATGGATGTGAGGATTTGTGCGTGCACATTAGTCATGGGAAGAAAAAGTCACCTTTTACATTAACCGTAACCCTGTAAACTTTAGTCACGCTAAAGCGTGGGAGCAGGTCATGGCATTGTGGGAAATTTCTTTCACAGATACATGATGTACTTGACTTATTCTGGAATGTTGACCTTTCGAACGTGTTTATCCGTCTTCTCATCTTTGATGACACCAGGTTGATGATTGATCGTGCAAATCAATGTCTGGCTCTAAATAAGTGTGTCACAGGATAGTTTTTGTTTGACTTCCAGTGGTTTCTGTGTTCTCACAGATGTCGAGGCTGTGGAGGCGTGATGTTCCCCTCTCAGAGTGGCTTGGGGATGATGCTCCTGCGGCCGCAGCGCCAAGCCTCCCGCCAACGGTGGCCCCGACGGGCCCCAACATCTCATGGATCCCTGAAGCCCCACTGCTGAACCAAGACCAGCCCATCTTCCTCATGACCCCTGCTGCTCAGGCTGTGTCAGGCTTTTTCGTGTGGACGGCTCTCGTCCTCACCTGCCACCAGGTCAGCGTTGCTTAAAACACCAGGTTTTTTTCACCAGGATCCTGCAAACACGCACCTGCCCAGTACTGGAGCTCAAAACACAACCATCGTGGTTGGACATGACCTGCTTATATTGAACACTTAATACTTTATCATCTTAACAAGATCATCAGTCCGTACATATATAATGTTTTAGAAAAGGTGGACCAGCTTAGTGGCTGCAAGACTTGTAGATGTGATTATTTAGAGCGTCTCTGTGTCTGTTCCAGATCTACATGCATCTACGTTTCTACAGCTCACCGAGAGAGCAGCGCCACATTGTCCGGATCCTCTTCATTGTTCCAATCTACGCCTTTGACTCGTGGCTCAGCCTTCTCTTCTTCACCAATGACCAGTACTACGTGTACTTCGACACTATTAGGGACTGTTATGAGGGTAAGGCTTTACTAATGCTTTTTCTGTGGACATCAGTGTATCCACTGATTCACCAGACATTAATATAGGTGGTAGATGCACTGCTTTGCCAAGTGCACAACACCAGCTCGTTCCTAAAGCACAAATTATTAGGGTTGCAACAAACAATTAGCCAAAACGAATCCACTGTAGGATGTGTCAGTTTTGCCATTTCACCCAAAGTTGTATTAAAACAAGGCACGTATCATTTGGAGCTGATTATGTTGGTAACTTTTTTCCCACCTCAATGTGGGTGACATCAGCCGGAGTGTTTCCAACTGGCTGATTTTTGGTATGTGCTCAGCCATCTGTATTGTACAATGTGGGTGTTTTTAGATTTCATAAAGATGACGAAAACAAAAAATATGTTTATTGATATAAACTTGAATCATTGCTCTGGGTTATAGAGAGTAGTTAGCGGTAGCTAACCACCTCCGCTTTGGAAGAGATAGAAATAATCCCCACAAACGTCACTTCCTGTGATTTGTAATCAGTGATGTCACATACAGTCATATAGGGATCTCAGAAGCTCTGTTTATGGTTCTGCTTTCAGCCAGAACATTGCTGTCATATCACTTCTCCAGCCAGACGGCTCTCCTCCACCGTTATTTTGTTCTCCTCAGATTAGGACTTCTTCATTCCCGACACCTCATTTTTTTCTCCCACACTTCCACCACAGTCTCTTGTCTGTGGCATATTTTTCAGTCCCTCTCCTCCTCCTCCTTCTGTTTGCCCAGCTCAGATCTTGGTTTGGTTGGCTCAACCTGTTGCATGGCAACCCCACTCACAAGTATGCCGGGCTGCATCGAAGAATGAGCGTCTCTCAACCAAACTTGCTGAGAGTTGTCCCTCTCCTTGCAGCGTATGTAGGCCTGTTGTGTTGCCACGGCAACCAGTGCAGCCGACACGGGTCCTCAGGGAAGATTTCAAAGAGCAGAATGGCAAACATGCTTTACAGTTTTATACTGATGATTTAGGATGATTAATACTTGTAGGTTGAGGTTTGCCTGGATATTTGGGAAGTGAAACCTTCTGAAAACTATTCTTTTCCTTTATTTTTCTCAGCCTTTGTTATTTACAGCTTCCTCAGTCTGTGCTATGAATACCTGGGTGGTGAGAGTGCCATCATGGCAGAGATCAGAGGGAAGCCCATCGAGTAAGTCTCAACATTGCGCTAACAGCTGGCAGATCCAGAAAGAAACAGGCTAAAGGTAGTTGTGTATTCCTCCTGTCTTTGTCCCTCAGGTCCAGCTGTATGTACGGTACCTGTTGTCTGAAAGGAAAGGCCTACTCCATAGGGCTCCTGCGCTTCTGTAAGCAGGCTACTCTGCAGTTCTGTGTGGTTAAACCTCTCATGGCTGTCATCACTGTCATTCTGCAGGCCTACGGCAAATACAAGGATGGCGACTTCAAGTAAGTTCTTCAAAGTTCCCTAAAACGCCAGCTTTACATAATATAGTTATGTTATCACCATCAGTGCATTTATAACAGGAAGCTGGGGATTATTTTTTCAGTTTTTAATTCCACTTTATTCACAGCAGTGGTTGTCAGAATTAATCTGACCCAGTGCCCTGCCTTTCTTCTGTCTCCTCCTCTCCAGTGTTGCCAGCGGTTACCTGTACGTGACCATCATCTACAACATCTCTGTTAGCCTGTCTCTGTACGCACTCTTCCTCTTTTACTTCTCCACCCGAGAACTGCTCAGCCCCTACAGCCCCATGCTCAAGTTCCTGATGGTCAAGTCGGTCATTTTCCTCTCCTTCTGGCAGGGTAGGCAAACAGAAGCACCGGCATCTTCTCCACATTCAGTAGGATCATTTCCTCTTTGACGTGCTGATGCTCTCCTGCCTATCCAGGCATGTTGCTGGCCATCCTGGAGAAGTGCGGGGCCATTCCACAGATCAACTCTGTGGAGGTGTCTGTGGGCGAGGGGACGGTTGCCGCCGGTTACCAGAACTTTATCATTTGCGTGGAGATGTTTTTCGCAGCGCTGGCTCTGCGCCACGCGTTCACGTACAAGGTCTACATGGACAAGAGTCTGGACTCACAAGGTGACAATCTGAAGGAAGAAGGAAACAGTTTCGCTTGTGTTTGTGTGTGTGAGTGTGTGTACAGCTCTGACGTCTTCTAAAGTTTCTTCCTCTTCTTGTTCATTCCTTTAATTGATTTAATTTTCCCCATCTCTTATCCACCTCCGTTGTTTCTGTCTTGTTTCCGTACATCCACCTTTGTCTCTTTTCATCTCTGCTGCCATTAAAGCACCTGATCCAACCTGTGGACAGTCCGGTAGGTTCAACTCTGTCCCCATTTTATTTCTGGTTTCATTTTTATCTTCATTTACTACAGGTTTGTTTCAGCATGTATGGTTTGTGGGCACCGTGGGCCCCCGTGAACTATAACAGTAACAAAAACAGTACACGCTCTTCAATCCCTCCAGTCTTTTTCCCTTCCTTTTTCTACTCAACTCTTTTTTTAATCTACTGAATTCCCAATTCTTTCCTAAATGAACCATCTATCTTTTCTTTTACTGATTCCCACCATTAGTCTTGCTGTTGAACACTGTCCATTCTCTGATCCTCCATATTTGCCCCCCTTTCTTCTGCCACGCTGTTTATCCTCTGTTCTCCTCCTCCTGCTCTTTTCTTCTCCTGCCACTTCAACCCTCCATCGTCCGCCTCCCTTTGAATCACTCCCCCTCTTGTTTTCACCATTTGATCTAGATTTATTCTCTTTTACACCCTGTAGGTCGCTGTGCCCCAATGAAGAGTATCTCCAGCAGCCTGAAGGAGACCATGAACCCAGGTGACATGGTCCAGGATGCCATCCACAACTTCTCCCCGGCCTACCAGCAGTACACCCAGCAGTCCACGTTGGAGCAGGGGGCGCCACCGCCCGTGTGCCGCAGTGTGGTCAGCAGCCGCAGCGACACGGAGAAGACGCTCCTGCTGAGCTCTGATGATGAGTTCTAAAGCAGACCGAGTTCAAAAACTGCACCTTGGGTGTGTTTTTGTGGCTGTCTGTGAGTGTGAGGACTTTGTTCGCCTCTCCCGGGCATCACATTCAGCGAGGCGGTTTAGGATGATTTGGTATTTTAAAAATGCCAGGAAGTAAAGCAAAATAACAAGCCCGTGATTCTTTTTGGAAAGTTTATGAGTCACATTTACTCAGTGACTCATCTTTGACTTTTTGTCACACTTCAGTTTTGTTTCTCTGGTGATATAAAAACCCAATTCATGTTTTTTTAACGCTCTCCTACTGGAACGAGTGATACGACAGTCTTTTAAAGCCTTAAGAATCAAATATTTAAGTATTTATTTCCATAAATGAAATCTATAAACATTTATATGCAGAGGAAGAAGTTGGTTTCATTATCGCTCATGACTTGAGGTGCAAAGTCATAGAAACTCTATTAATTTATTCTGGAATGTCGCTCACCATGATGGATGCTTAATGGAACCCACATAAAGACTCGCTGATCTGTTATATGGATCAGTGGTGTTAGTGATTTTTGCAGGTTTAGCAGATTATAAACAACTCAGTGGGCAGCACGAGTGATGCAGGGCTAGTCTGGATTACCTCGGATAGGCTTAAAGCCTCGCCGTGCGGAGGGCGGCCGCAGAACATGATGTAGGTTAACTGGATTGAGGTGGGACAGAAAGAGGAGCGTCATTGGGAGGGTCGGGCTAAAATTAGAAGTCTGTTTTCAGTATGGCCTGGCTTCCTGTGTCAGCTGAAACATGTCAAAGCTTCCTCAAATTATCTGCTTTGCCTGTTCTTCCAGAAAGCACATTTTTCTATCGATTGCGCGGGTTTAGCGTCACCGCCAGCGCTGGGAATTTTACACTCCCACTGAGTCATGTGAAAGAATCAGGCTGAGTCTGCCAACATTTTTACAGCCACTTACTTTCACTCTGCTCTGCTGTAGCTGCGTGTGAACAGCAGGGGTCCACGTGGAGGGACGACCTCACAGGCGCTCGTCCGCAAACACGTATTATCAGAAACAGGCATCAGACTGCAGGCATAGTGCTTTCTGGGTAAATTTGATTTAGAAATTCCGCTACTTGTGCACGTACTGGGTTTGTTACTGCATTGCTTTGACCACAACTGAGCTCTATCCAGATATGGCACAAAAGAAGCCCTGTTTATGGAAGCATTTTACATTCATGGTACGCTGTGTATATAAGTGCGGATCAACGTGTGTGGTAACTATTTAAAATGAACCGCACAGTACTTGAAGAGGCTCTTCTTCCTTATTCGGGAGACTGATGTGAATATAAGCAGAGTTCTGCCTACAGGAGCAGCTTTAGTGACTATTGAGTCATTTGATGTACAAGGGAGGAGCACAGAAGTTCTAGTTTTGTATTTGTAATTCACACATTGACTTTTTTTATTTCAATGACTTTGCTATTTGTTTAACGCTGCTATTGTTGCCGCCATTTCACGTAAAATGGACGTCATTAAATAAAATATTAGTCTAAGGTGGAAGTGAAACTCCTTGTTGGTGTTTTTTAAAATTAGGCCACTGTCCATTCGAACAATTTAAAAATAAAACGGCTCTGAAAGTGAGCCGTGCAAACATCAGCAGACGTTACTTGATCTGGGAGTTAAATTGCGCAACACATCCTGGCGTCACATGCCTCCCACAACAACAAACCTTTTATGTACAATATGTACAACATTTATTATAATATATAAAATAGATGACATACTTAAATTTTCACAATAGAAAAAATACAAGTAATAAATACAAAAAAATTGTTTTGCAACCATTACAAAACATCCAGCACAGTTCGACAGATGTTAAAATATCGAGAATAAATGCTTTGCCATACAGATATTCATATAGCTAAATATATGCCTTACATCTTTAGGAGTTATTTGTCACTCTAATGTTTTACAATGCTTTTAAATTATGTTGCTAGCACTACTGAGTGGCTTTTCATGGGAAGAAATGCGCCGTCTCTCTTCCACCTCCTTTTCCCACTATTTTCCCTGACTTCCTCATCTCCATCAGAACTTTGCAGCCTCCTTGTCTCCTTCTCATCTCCACCTGCCTTCTACTTCCACATTTGACATTTCTCGCTTTTTCCTCATTGCCCCCGTGAATCCGCCCATGCAGCCAATTCAGAAATGAATTTAATTTTTCTGCAAATAACAAAAACAATTGTAGAAAAATATCTCTCCAAGAATCCACTATGACAAGCCAGTACAAACACAGAAAAATTATCACACGGTGATATGGCCATTGGCTTTGAGCATATTTCTAAAGACAATAATTAACAGTTTTGTAATCATCATTGCCACACGCCACAATTAGACATGAGAATATCCCCAGACTAGTCATAAGTAAATCATTCTGAAAACATAAGGAATATCACAGCACTTGTTAGCTTGTCTTTCCATAATATCTACCTTTAAATACAAATAAAATATAGAATATATCTCTGATAAATGTCACTCAACAGTTTTGTCTCTAAACAACACACACACAAACATCACATATAACACAGAAGGGGAATGTTTTTTCAGATGACTTGAAGTGACTAAGAGATTCCAACCTGATGCAACACTGTTTTACACAATCTTATCAACATTGTCATCATCTGTTTCTGGGTTTTAAAAAAAGGAAAGTCAGAGCAGAGTGTAACTGCACGCTGGGGTTAGCAAAGCCTGGGGGTGGTGGGTCCTAACTAGTGTATTCCTATTGAAAACCTAAACAAATAAAGTGAGGTCAGAAATTGTATAATTTTAACATCTCTACCTCTAAAACCTCCTGAAACTCCAATATAAGCGGAAGGCACTGCACTGATGCAAATGGACAGACCACCCAAACAATGTTTGTCCTCTCTTTACTTTATACTCTGACAAGAACCTCCAAACTGATCACAGCACAAACTTGGTGGCCTTGCTGAACTTCATACAATGAATGGAGCCACTGGTGCAGGAAGCGACAAATATTTCTGCCATAAGGTCATAAACTGAAGTGAAAAGAGGACCAGGAAGTTCTGAGGCAAACGTACAGTCAAGTTACTAGTCAAGCTTGCTTTAAAGTAACATTTTACACCCCGTGTTTATTGGTGGGGGGACGAGTACCGGGTTTTGGGCATAAGTACATGTAACAACAGTGTGCATCAGTGTTTTAACAGCTCGTTCAAACCCGCTCAGCAGCTTGTGCAAAGATTATCAGGATTCAGCCAAGCAAACTGCTCAGTGAGAAAACTGCATGGAGTGGAGGATGCCTCCACACATCCTTCAGGACTTTAAGCCATTCCTGGACCAAGAAACTTAATAGTACATGTAATCTGTTTGGTGATGTGAATCACTCCGTCGACACTGCATCATTTGCTCTACATTTACTGTGTAATCTGACAGAACCTGCAAATATGGATGACGCGTAATGCAAACAAATGTTCAGTAATGCCTTATGGATAGTCTTCCTGCATGTGTGCTTACTGAATCGAGGATGTACGCTTATGGGTGTAGACGTGTGTGTTTGCATTGCATGTTGTGCGTCCCTCCGCCCCCCCACCCCAACCCCAACCCCTCCTCCAGCTCTTTCTAGGATGGCTCGTGTTCTCTCTGTGACTGAGGCTGTGGTGGACTCTTCACAATGGTGATGACGGAGGCGGTGTTAAGGCGCGGCGCCGTAGCCAGCAGGTGGTCCCCTCCTGCTTCTAAACCTCTCGCAAACCTCTGGAGCGCGGCGAGGCGTGCGCCGAGGCCCTCCAGCTCTTTTCTCATGCCAGCATTCTCCGCCCCGAGCCTCTCCACCTCTCTCTGGAGCTCCATTTTCTGCTTCTCCAGGGCTTCGCGCTGGGACACCCGTTTGACCCGGCAACTGGCGGCGTAGCCCCGATTCTTCAGCGTGCGCCGGCGCTGCTTCAGCTTCTGTATTTCGTCTCGAGACAGGCCGCGCAGGAGGAGGTTCAGCTCCCGTACTGACAGGGACATGAGCTCACTGTCTGACAGAACAGGCATGTTCTCCCCACATTCCTGCTTGATCTAGAGAGGGGGAAGCAGAGGGAGGGAAAATTAAACGTTTCCTGTCTTCTGTAATACGTGGAAGAAAAAAAAAATTGTCCCCCTTGTTACCTTGAGGGCTTTGCTGCTTCTTTCTGTCGTCATGATCAGACGGTCTACCGCGTTTCCCCCGACACAGATGCTGTGGAGAAACAGTAACAGGATACAGAAAGAATTGCGTTATCACATGTGACTGGAGGCATCACGCCGACTGCTCAGACTCCAGTTTAACATCAGCCGTCCGCTCACAAGACACCCAGTCACGCACAATACAGAAAATGAGAGCGCGCACATTTTTTCATGCTTCTTCAAAAAAGACCCTCACATTTAACACTAAAGCAGAAGAAGGAGGGGATTTGAAAGAGAGGTATTTTTCTGTTTGTTTAAATATTAGGAAGTTACTGAACATTCGGCCCTTTGGTTGCTCAAAACAGGTGTCTTAACTAATTCCTTCATCACTTCCTCTTTACACAAAACCAACAGTTCCAACTTTTCATTGTGTTTATATTTCAATTAAAACAACAACAATTTTTTAAGCATTTAGAATGCTCCGTCTCTCCTGACGTCATCTGTTTCAACATGATTCTCTTCTAAAAAGAAATAAAATCAACAGCCCTGGCAAATCTTGCCAGCCTTTGGCCACAAAATGACAGTTAACAACAGCAAGTGTTTATTGTGTCTGCCTACACTGCTGAATTTGGAAATTCTCACACGCTAACTTGACCAGACTGAGTGTCCCTCACATATTTCCCTTGAGGTCAGCTCACAAGTGTTGCTGTGACACTTCATTTCAGCCTCAGCATAAAGTAAGCTGTTTGTGGGTTTATAGGAACAAACTTGAGAAAAATATATATATGGTATATAAAAAAGGGAACACTTCCATATTGTCTTTTTTGGGGTAGTTTTGGTGATCTCTGATAAAGGAGGTTAGGCGGAGCTCTAGCGATTCCTCCCATAGCAGTCATGTAAAAAAAACATAAAATAAACATAAATATTCCAGCAGCTGAATAAACAGAACAAACTAAATTATGTGGTTTTCTATTCAGCATTTGTAAGCTTGTAAGTTAACTATTTCAATGGTAAAATCATGTCTGTTTGCGGTTCAACATCGATATAAATGGTGTTTTTTGCTGACTTTTTGCCTCTTCCTCGACATTATTCCCCTCGGTATCACAACAACATGTAAATATTGTGATGACGTCATTGGGAGACCTTTGGACAGGTAAGAGGGACTTTCCTTGCTTGATAGTGGACCTCGCAGTCATCCCCCCACCACATAAGCAGCTCCCTGGGGTCACATTTCACTTTAATTCCTCTACTACACTCGATTGAAAGGATCGTGTCCTTCAAAAACACGAGTTCGGTGGCGGATTAAGCCCACCTCTGTTCTGCTGGCAATAAACTACATTTCCCGAAACGCGGGATAAATTGAGCAAAGCGGTGGTCTGAAGCTGCCGCCGCCGTTTCGTAAAGTCAGGGTGATTCAGCAATAAACCGTCTGCCGAGCTGCGCTTCGCCTGCCAGTCAGCCCAAACCAAGAAAATACAGCTTATGACCACGTATTTCTGGATTTGGCCAAAACAAACGCACGAAATGGCCCAAGATGCCCACTTTGGTATTTTGTACAAAATACCACACGCCAGCATTTCTCTAACGCTAACTTGTCACACTGGGACGCAACAAGTTAACGAACACAGAAAATGCACTATTTATCTATATACCTAGTATTTAGGAGGCTTTGTAATGACAGATACAGTCTACTGTTGTAATGGTGAGTCTTATAAAACACCAGTAAATACAGCAATCTCCAAAATACGCCCTTTTTACACCGGGAAATGAGCTGGCCAGCGTGGGGTAAAGGCGCCGCTGCTATAGTAAACAGCCATCACGAGCGCCCTCGACATCCATTTTAGTCCGACTTTAAAGCTCCCGTTAAGGATATAATACACCATATAGTCTATATGACCAAGTGTGGTGTCAAAATAAACGACTATGTGTGTATAAATGTGAAGAAACAGCGCTCCGTTACCCCGCTCATGTTTAAGATGCTAATACCGCAGTGATGTTAAGGGTTAGCAGCTAGCATAAATGGTTTCTGACGGAATAAAGAGATTAAAGCAAGCGGCTGCCTCGCGCTTGTTGGCTGGCAAGTCATCCATCGACATACTACACATTTGATTTCTCTGTTTTCAGCAAAGCGGTCAAAAAAAGTAAATGTTAGCATTTACCTGCTTAGACGAAGCGACCCTGACGACGAAATGTCAGTCCACCTTTTCCCGGAATTACTCTGCTGCTAAAGGTTGGATTCTTTCATTCATAAAAAACACAGGCGACAATGACGTCAGGCCGAAAGAATGAAGGCGGAGCAAACCCCGCCCCCGCAGTGTACTCCGAATGGATGTCAACAAGGAATCCCAAGATCCCGTAACTTTTCCATGACCAGAATCTTATTCGCTATTCCAAACCACTTATATTCGACAGGCTTTAAAATACAAACGCTGGGAGATACTTTGGACCACTACACCAGCCCCCCTCGCCAGTAACACTGGAGAACAGACTGTAAACAGTTTACATGCTCATATCCTTTACTATTCATAGTATTATCTGATGACTTTGCATTTTTCATGTTGTCTACATGCAAACTTTCACAAGAAGATATCCAAATGTTTTTAAAAAAAATGTTATATATACACATTGTTTCCAACAAAACAAGCAGGCACTTAAGATATATGAGTTGTCTTCCTTTAACAGAGGCTGTTTAGCTTAAAAATATCGTGACTTATACGCATAGTATAGTTTATACAATATATAGGCATCAATAATGCAAGGTTACATAACATGGTAGGTTGCTTTATGAACAAAGTCCTTCTAGAATCCAGAACATGACCAATAACAATCTGCACTTCCAGAAAAGTTCATCAAAATCTGCTAATTCCTTTTTGAGTTGTATTACAGACAGCCAGGCAGGCGGACGGACGGACCGGCAGACAGACAGACGCCGATTGTCACATAACCTCCTTGGGGAAGGTAAAAAATAGAAACATGGAAAATTTGTTTTGATATTTAGATCAAAATTCCGACTTTATCTTGTTCTACGTTGAGACTTCATTAACTGAGGATGACAGGACAACATGTTGTATAGCTAATGACTTTCATTGGAGTAGTGATTTGCTTTGATAATACATACATGCGCTAATTTATGACACGGTGCAATGAGACAGCCGCTCCTGCAGGGGGCGCGGTCGATACCTTTGAAACGTACATTGTGACCCCTGCCTCGTCTCTGTCATCCGTCTTTGACCCTCTCGCACAGGCAGACATGGCTGCAATCGATGAGCTTTCACCATCTGCGGGGCCGGTGTCTACCCGACCCCCAGAGGACGAGATTGACGACGACGAAGATGAAGATGTAGGTGCCCAATCTGTCTGCCTGGTTCGAAATGTGCATGAAATATTTAGTTGTTTTAATTTTTTTAGCTACCGAGCTATACACATGCCGGCTAACTGATTAGCTAAGTTACCCTGATAATGAGTCGCGTCTTAATGGGATATACCTACAACCGTCCTTCACAACGTGCTAGTATGATTAAACCTAAATTATTTGATCTCCAGTTATTCGACGATAATAATGATTTAACTGTAGATTTTTAAAAGAATAGTACCGTACTGAATCAATGGTACATGTCTGCGACGTCACATCCGAGGTCAGTGCGATGAATTTGACCCGGTCACAAGAAGGAGTTGTATCACCATTAGAGTTATTCTGGGTTAATTAAGCATTCAGATAGTTTCACGAACGCAGGATAGACTTACTAGGTAGAATGGGTTAAAATTAAGTCAGTGACCATTTGATTATAAATGAGTTGTGACATTTTATTGAGGCCATCTTCAGATGTCACACTGAAGGTTTTTGCTCCGTTTCTGCATTTTCTCATTCTGTCCATTTATCTCTACGTTAATGGTTCTAGTGATCTAGTCTTAGAATGTTGATTAGAACCTGTGTACAATTAGCTTGACTTAGTCACTGACCCTTTACTCATAGTCAACTTTGATTAACTAAGACCTCGCTGATCTTTGTTGTTCTCTGCTTTAGTGAAAATCCCCCAGGAAAGGCTTTGTTGATCAGCTTTGCAGCTATTACCTAGTGCCTGTCTTAAGTCAAGTTTCCAACACACTGGTCATTACATGATTAAGTCCAAATAATGTTGAAGAAGATGTAATGCATTCAATGCACTAATTTACTGCATACGCTGGTTGCTTGGGGTTCCTCTCATTTCTGAAATGAGCTTCCAATTTCAGATGGGAGTTCTAACAGTGTAACTGGCATCTTTTTTGGACAGTGTGTTCATCTCTGCTTTGTATATGTTCCTTTTAGCTGGATGAGACACTGGCGGAAAGGTTGTGGGGCCTGACAGAGATGTTTCCTGAAACGGTCCGTACGGGTGCTGAAGTCTCTGCGCAGTACTCAGTCTCACTGATTAAGAAGCTTTACGGGTACATTTCTAAAGTGCTGCAGATATTAAATGAAAGCAAAAATGGCATAAACAGCAGAGTTTAATCACAATGTGAACTTGTTTCAGTTTCTCCCGCACGGCGCTCTGGGTAGGCACTACCTCCTTTATGATCCTGGTGCTGCCAGTTGTGTTTGAGACCGAGAGGCTACAGCTCGAGCAGCAGCAGCTACAACAGCAAAGACAGGTGGGTGAATGATGGTGGAGACCCATCTGTATGTGACAGACTAAAATGTAACACACTTTTCTACTCCTCAATCTGATATAGATCCTGTTGGGGCCGAACACTGGAATGTCTGGTGGGATGCAAGGCATGATGCCTCCTGCACCTGGCAAGATGTGAGAGACAGGAAGGACCAACATGAATTTGAGAGCTGCGGCTAGAGATATGAAGCTGCAGGTCACAAGGAGAGACAGAGAGACCACAGAGGAGAGCAAAGATCCGCTGTTCGAGTAAAAGATTGACGATGGCGATATCGGACTGGCTCCACCTATTGGAGGATGAAGAAAGAAAGTAGGAGGAGGAGTATGTGCTTTTTAAGACCACCTCGCTGTCTCTCCTTACTCCAACACCATGAGACTTTTTTCCTGGAGCACTGCTTCATCTTTTTTTAAGTATATATATCAATGTTCATGTTTTCTTTAGGGCATGTGAGGAAAAAGGTATGTCTTGGTGTTTAAAGTTTAAGGTACACTGCAATAAGTATGCAGATTTTTCATTTGTAAATTGGTTTCATAAACTGTCCAACAGAGGTCCAATGTGTTATGGAACACACAAAATGTATCTCAGATATTCTGTACATCACAGTTTATCTATTCACACTTGTTGGCTTTTATTATTAATTTCTCTTTAACAAAATACATTTTACAATGGAACACAAGTACTTAATTGCTGAAAGACGGTTTGGACAAATGTGGTCATTGCTGTCCTGATATATAAAAATTATAACAATTTTTTTCAATGCCCCAGCTCCATTTTTGGTCATTGTCACTGCAATAATTAAAAACAAGTGTAAACTTTCAAAGTGCTGCATATTTTATTCAGTACAATATAATAAAGCTGCAGAGGTTGAGGCATAATTTCACTATAGTTACTTGTTAAACTAAATTGTACCTTTTACATTAAGAGCAGACTCGGCCATCTGTAGTTGCATTTTAATTCTTTAATTTGGCCAAAAATGTAACTTCCTTCACTCAGACCACAGCTCTGCTACAAAAACATATGGGTAAATTAAATGGTGGATGTAGGTGTCGCAATATACAAACTCAAGTAGGTCGTGTATCTGTGAAAGATACACAGCCCACCTACATCCAAGCGGGCACTATTGTAAATGTACATGAAATAGGTTTTTTGAGGACGGTTCTCCCATAAATCCAGAAGGTGGCGGTAACGTACGAGTTGGGCAATCTCCAAAAACGCATGAGACAAATGGGTTGAAATAGAAGTTGCAATTGTGCGCGATGATGCGTGTTTGGTCAGAGTAAAGTAATGGCATATATTGAAATCCCTATTAAACAGTGAAGAATTGATCGCCAAGAAGAAAGTACAAAAGTCAGACCTGGAGATTGTAACTATGCACTTGGAGGTAAGTGCAAATATTTGTAAATGTATTTGTAATGACAGTGATCTGACTTTGTTGCTCACACAATACTGCACGATAACATAGCATTTCTGATTTTATGTTACTCATGTGCGTCACCATCAGCAAAGAGTTTGGCATCTACAAATACAAACAAACAAATCTCATAATGTGAAAAAGGTGTGCAGGTTATTACCTTTGTAAAAATTAAATGATGGTCTTACTGTGCTGTGGGTCGGTTCTGTTGTAAATTCTGTTGCAGCGGATGTTTGACCCCATATCAAAAGTGAAACAACAAAATAGCAGAATGACCTTGACCTTAAAAGGTAAAATATTAATCCAAATGTATTTATTATTTATTTATTCAAAATAAATTTCAAATGATCAAGGAACTTGTATTGTCACAACAGCCATCATTTACTTTACTAAATAATATATTTTCAAATTATTACTGATCATCTTATTTACTAAAAATATTGATTATCTTTTTAATGGTGTAAGTAGTGCTCCTATCATTGACTAGGTTATTGACTGTGTCTATATGGGAACTTCTGTTTATGTTGAGTACATTGTACTAGAGACGTGGTTTGGTGTGTGATAAATGTTGCAGTTTGAATAATCTTACTAGTGTACACTGTGTTGTTTTGAGCTTGAAAAATAAAATAATACCACCTAACACTCACACGGTATGTTATAAACAAGATTGCCCTCTTCACAAGGCAGACAATATAAATATCTTTAAGATTAAAAATTAAGAGAAACTATTGTTTCCGACGTATGTGACTGTGATGAATATAACAAGTTAATGGGAGGACCCTGGCATCCTATTTTCCTCACGCATGTTAGAGATTAAATTTCAGATGCATCACCAGGACGTTGATTATTTTTATATAAAGGGGAACAACTACTGAGGACAACATTTAACATCTTTCCATCACTGTCGCAGCACATCCGCTCCAGTTTAGTCACCTTCTCTGCAACCTTCAATAGCACAACAAATTATTGGTGATTCTCATTATTTCTGGACAGACAGGCATTGCGGCGCAGGAATTGAAGTACGCGTCTTATTGTCTCATAAGAAAATCATATTACCGCAGTTGTAGTGATGGGTTTTTCCTCAGAAGTAACTTATTACCAAGCCAGGTGGTCGATTCTAATCATATTGATTGTTTACATTACAAAAGCAAACATTTCCCGATTATACACGAATGCGTCAACAACAATCTCACGAGATTCCCGCCAGTTGCATTGCGCACGAGCCCCTTATCCCCTAACTAAAGTTCTATAGTACTAATACTTGTTTATTAAATATATTTCTAAAAGTGTGCCTTTCGGGTCGGAATTGTACCTTTCGGAGCATTTTGGATATTGTAATTTCATGAGAATCGATTTAAATCAGTATAGTAGCGTTGGTTAGGTAATTGACAGCAGTTAGCCAAACATTACTTACATTTAATTTCCATTAAAAATTAAGAGATTAGAATGAAAGCGGCAGAGGACCAGGTTGTGGAAGATGATGCTAGATTACAGGATGACGAGGTGGGTTAACTACTAAAAAATTGAAATTGTTTACCTCTACATAAACAAAGAGTAAAAGTATAAATGAGCCAAAAGCAGTCTATAAGTAAACGATGCAAATATCACTGACAATAAAAGATTATAAAAAAAAAATGACACATGTAAAATACTCCACAGAAATGATTTTCATAGATCTGTGGGTTTGTTTTTTTAACTTCAACTATGCTAAACCTGGTTTTAGCAGCTATATATATGCTTATATTACACTTAATATATTTAATGAAAATAAAATGCAACAATCACTCTACAAAACTACACCACCTACATAATTCGGAATCTCTGTTATTGGATGCAACTATTTTATGTATATTTCTATTTCCTAAATGAATTAGGAATCATTTTTCCAAGACATTGACCTCCTGCAGAAACATGGGATTGTGAGTACAGAGAACATGTGAAACTACTCTTTGTTGTTAAAGAAATAATCTTATAATCTCACAATTTCACACACGTGGTTGAATTACCAATAGGGAGCATTATAGCAGATAAAAACTGTTTTACGTGAACACCTGTGTGACTGCCCTCTTTCAGAATATGGCAGACATCAAAAAGATGAAATCGGTGGGTATCTGCACAGTCAAGGGGATCCAGATGACCACACGCAAGGCTTTGTGCAACATCAAGGGCCTGTCTGAGGCAAAAGTGGAAAAAATCAAAGAGGCGGCTGGAAAGTTGCTGGTAACAGAATGAGTATAGTTGTTTGGCCAACATTCCTGAACTTTTTGAGGAATGAGAATTGTTTTAATTGCATCATTACCTTCCCAACAGAATGTTGGCTTCCAGACCGCCTTTGAGTACAGTGCAAAGAGAAAGCATGTGTTCCACATCACCACTGGGAGCCAGGACTTCGAGTAGTTTTACTTTACCTTTCACATTAAACTAGTAACTTGAAAAACTGATATAAATAGACATACTCAGAAACAAAATCTTGTCATGGGGGTTAATTGTACTAATTGTGAAGGAAAAGTGCCTCATGCAATCTCTTTATCTTCTTTACAGTAAACTTTTGGGCGGTGGTATTGAGAGTATGGCTATCACAGAGGCGTTTGGGGGTAAGATCCATTTTATTCTTAATAAAATATTGCTGTGACTCTACCTGAAGATTGTATTAAAAGTCTCAACATTACTTTATCTTACAGAGTTCCGCACAGGGAAGACCCAGCTGTCTCACACGCTATGTGGTAAAGATGGAACTTTGTAAATGTGGTTGTGGCCTGTTTATTTACAGAACAACATGTGCAAACTTATATTTCTTTGCTGTTTATGTGCAGTCACGTCTCAGTTGCCAGGTGATGATGGCTACTCAGGTGGGAAGGTCATCTTCATTGACACAGAGAACACCTTGTATCCTCAGGATGGTTTTAAAAAGGCACATATACAGTACATTAGTTGGAACATGCAACCGTGGATGCAGATCTCATGTGCAGATTAGTGAGTTAGTTTTTTCCAAATGTCCCTTGACTCTAATTTCAGTCGTCCAGACCGACTAAGAGACATCGCTGACAGGTTTAACGTGGACCAGGATGCTGTGCTGGATAATGTGCTGTATGCTCGTGCCTACACCAGTACGAAACACTTCCTGCTTTTTATCATTGTTATCTGCCTTCTGTAGACGCAGCTGAAAACTGCTGACAATAATGGAGTTTTTATATGTGAATGTTTCACTTTCTGTCATCAGGTGAGCATCAGATGGAGCTGCTGGACTTTGTAGCAGCAAAATTTCATGAGGAAGGAGGAGTGTTCAAACTGCTGGTGGGTGAAGGCAGTAGCATCACATTAGCAGCTTTAAATATTATGTGATGTAGCAGTGTTGTAGTGGCAGCGGTCTGATGTTCTTTATCTCCTGGTTGTCAGGTCATCGACTCCATCATGGCTCTGTTCAGAGTCGACTTCTCTGGTCGGGGTGAACTGGCTGAGCGGCAGCAGAAACTGGCCCAGATGCTCTCCAGGCTGCAGAAGATCTCTGAAGGTGGCAGAATGTGCAGAATCACGTGGCCCAAACACTGTGGCGTGAAATTACGCAACGTTCGTAACCACGACGATGTGTCTGGCGTTGGCCACGTGTCTGTTTCCTTTCAGAGTACAATGTTGCAGTGTTTATCACCAACCAGATGACAGCTGATCCTGGTGCAGGAATGACGTAAGAGTCGGATTCAGTGATTAAGATTAGGCCTTTGAAGACACAATTCTGGCGTTTAAATACATAAATAGTGATGACTAACTTGACAAAAGAGGCTGGGGGAAAAATATTCACACATGTTTCCTCATTTCAGGTTTCAAGCTGATCCCAAGAAGCCGATTGGTGGGCACATCCTGGCTCATGCCTCCACCACCAGGATCAGTTTGAGGAAGGGCCGCGGAGAGATGAGAATAGCAAAAATATTTGACAGGTGCGTCAACAAAGCTTACCATCCATCCATCCATCCATCCATCCATCCATCCATCCATCCATCCATCCATCCATCCATCCATCCATCCAACCATCATCCATCCATCCATCCATCCATCCATCCATCTATCATCCAACCATCATCCATCCATCTATCATCCATCCATCCATCCATCCATCTATCATCCATCCATCCAACCATCATCCATCCATCCATCCATCTATCATCCATCTATCATCCATCTATCATCCAACCATCATCCATCCATCTATCATCCATCCATCCATCTATCATCCATCCATCCAACCATCATCCATCCATCCATCCATCTATCATCCATCTATCATCCAACCATCATCCAACCATCATCCATCCATCTATCATCCATCCATCCATCCATCCATCCAGCCATCCAGCCATCCATCCATCTATCATCCATCTATCATCCAACCATCATCCATCCATCTATCATCCATCTATCATCCAACATCATCCAACCATCATCCATCCATCTATCATCCATCCATCCAACCATCATCCATCCATCCATCCATCTATCATCCATCTATCATCCAACCATCATCCAACCATCATCCATCCATCTATCATCCATCCATCCATCCATCCATCCATCCATCCAGCCATCCATCCATCTATCATCCAACCATCATCCATCCATCTATCATCCATCCATCCATCCATCCATCCATCCATCCATCCATCCATCCATCCATCCATCCAAATATTTGTGTGAAGTTATTTTTTCATATCAGAAATTCAGTGGCCTCTCGTCAACACAGATGCTGCACTGATCTCTGCTTGTTTTCCTTGATTAGTCCTGACATGCCTGAGAATGAGGCCACATTTGCCATCTCTACCGGAGGAGTGACAGACGCCAAAGAGTGAGCTGAGAGCGTGCGCTGTGACCTGCACTGGTTAAAGTTATTTTGGGGCTGTTGCTTTTAAGGGGCTTCAGAAACAGTGTTTGTTATAGATGTCAAATGTTAGAAATAAAGAGAAACCAAACTGGTATGTATTTTATTTTATAAATTAATGAGAATGTTTCAGCTATTATTCAGAAACAATAAATAACAACTAATGTACAGTCGTGGAGCTGTTATTGCAATAAAAATGGTACAAAGCAATAATTTGCTGCTTCCGTCTGTTAACCAATAATCAAAACACACTACAGTAACTGAGAATAACTGAAATTATTGGACCTCTTGATTTTTGCTCACCACTATCTAAACTTTTGTTTTAAGGTTTTCTTTAGAGCACATTTAACAGTAAAGCATTAGATTATATTCAATGGCTGTATTCATAGTGTGAAATGCTGGCTTTGTGTATGACATTCACAGCTAGACTGAAGGTTGTGGTGGTCTCTGGCGTGGCTGTTAGTGACCGTATCCCGAGCACAGGTCTCAGGCTGCCCCCTAGCGGTGGTTCTGAGACCGGCAGCGGCGGGACGCCACTTCTCGTCCAGAACGGGGTCCACATGCCTGTCAAAGCACGGCTTAACACAGCAATGGGCACTTCAGCGAGCGCACCGCTGAGGGTCTAGAACACTTTGGGAGATCAAAAAGATCCCTGGAGGTTATCAGGTTTCCTCGGTGTTGGAAAGCTTGTCCACTCTGGGCAAACCTGTGATGGACCCAGACACAGCCCCGGATTCGTGGGAACTGGAGGAGGATACCGAGGCCCCGAGTGCTGCGGCGGAGCTCCCGACCGCCTTCGCAGCTCTCAACGTGAACGCCAAGCCGTTTGTTCCCAACCCCAACGCCCCGGTCTTCGTGCCCACCTTCCTTCAAGCCAGTTCCGCGGAAATGCCGGCGTCAGGCGGTAGGTGAAGTCCGGCAGCCGGTGGAAGTTAGCCCAAGTTGTTAGCATGCCCGCTAACGCATCCAAGTTAGCCTGTGCTCAGCCCAGACAAGGGTTCTGTTAACGCTTTCTCAACAGGTTGATTCATTCGTGATCCAACGCTACAATGACGCGTTTATAACGCAGACGGGCTCAGAAGTAACCAGTGAAACCTGCCGGTGTTGGTCTCATAAATGCTTATGAAAGTTTGATGATGTGTCCTGTCTCTCCAAAGGTCCCCAGGATCCCGTTACCTACATGGAGGTGACAGAAACAGTCGGTATGTACACAAGCTGCATGTTCAGCTTTTGGTTACTCAGCTGGCTGTCAGACAGCCTGTTACCACAGCACAGGTGTTGCTTAAGGCTCAGGTGTAACATGCTGCTACTGTAGGAAATCCGAGCCAGACCCAATGTGGGGGCCAGATTACAGAGCCCGAGCTCCAGTAGCTGATGTTCTGATTTGCTGACATCTGATTAGGCCTTGGAGATTGTTTTTCGGGACATATATGGATTGGTGGCACTGGTGGACCCATGTGCTTGGGTCACCATCCCTGCCTGAAATAGACACGATGTGTTTACTTAATTACCCATCAAGGTTTGATGTGTGATGTTGTGACTGCATGATCTGTCAGGGTTTTACCTCAGGGGGGGATGCACGCCTTAATTTAGACTATATTTTGTTTTGATTCGTTTGCACGGTGACCCTGCAGTTCTGAGTTATTAACACAAAGAGAATGATGGGACATTTCCAGCGGAATCCATTGTTCCATGCTCGTTTTGGTACTCTGCACTGGTGTACCCACGTCATCACTCTACTGTGGAACTGCTCTATACGTTACAGTGTGTGTGACAGCTAGCCGGCAATTGATGAGGACTGAGAAAGAATAGGCACTATACACGACTGCCGGGATGTATAATTCCACAGTTACGGCTTCCTCTTTAAAGCTCAGTCTGCAGATTTTACTGTATTCCTGTTCCATTGGTTCTGCCCAAAATTTGATTTGTTTGTGGCACTGATTACAAGTGAGCAGAACGGATGCAGCAAGTGGAGCCTTAACTACATCTTATTTATTTAATAGTTATGAATAATTGGGCACAAAATGAACATTGTCCTATTAAAGCAAGTGGAATCACAAGTGTTTAGGTGAATAAAAGAGCAAATGGTAACTCAAAAATTGTTTCTTTCTGACATGTAGGAGCTCAATGTCCATATATTTTGTGCCAATGGGGGAAACTGTGCACGTTCAATTATTCAGCCGTTCTGCAGGCTCTGTCTCGTCTGTAGCAGAGAACTAACAGGTGGCGTCTGTGGTTCCAGCACTGCCGGTGGAGAATGGAAGCTCAGAGGCAGACATGGCTGCCGAAGAGGAGACGTGGGAACTGAAGGAAGAGCCGGGGGGAGGTGGAGGAAGCAGCGATCAGGAAAATATGGCTTCAGGAGTGGGTGGCCGAGAGAAGGCGGACGAGGAGATGATGGAAGAAGAGGAGGAGGAGATGCCAGTGCCTAAGGTGGTTTCAGTGCCGCCAGATGCACCTAAGAAAGAACACGTCAATGTGGTCTTCATTGGCCACGTGGGTGAGTCCCGTTCCTCTGCATGTCCCATTTTTAGTCGTCCATGAGAAATGATCAACACTCACGTTTCTATTTCTTTTATCAGATGCTGGTAAATCCACTATTGGGGGGCAGATCATGTAAGCAATGATTAGAATTATGCTTGTAGATGTGTAGAGCTCAAAAAGGTCCAAAAATAAAGTTTAGACCTTTTAATAACATCTCTTGCTGTAGTGTAGATTTGTTGGTCTATTGAACGTTTGGTTTTGGGGTGAAACTATGCTGCACATTGCAGCAGGCCTCATTCTAGCGTGTGGGCTTCTCCAGGTACTTAACGGGAATGGTGGAAAAGCGAACGCTGGAGAAATATGAAAGAGAAGCAAAGGAAAAGAACAGGGAGACATGGTGAGCTACCATCAGCGCACATTTCTGCTGCGTCTTCGCAGCAAAGTAAAAACCGCAGACTTTATTCTTTCAGGTACCTGTCGTGGGCTCTGGACACCAACCAGGAGGAGAGGGACAAAGGGAAGACAGTGGAGGTCGGCAGAGCTTACTTTGAGACGGAGAAGAAACATTTCACCATCCTGGACGCCCCCGGGCACAAGAGCTTTGTCCCGAACATGATCGGGGGGGCGTCGCAAGCCGACCTGGCAGTCCTGGTGAGCTGGGCGGGATCTTTAAAGCGCCCACAGCATTTTCATTTACACTCTCCATATGATTAGATTAAAATGTTGGATTCTTTTCATCGGTTACGGGTCAGGTCATTTCAGCCAGGAAGGGGGAGTTTGAGACGGGCTTTGAGAAGGGCGGCCAGACAAGGGAGCACGCCATGCTGGCAAAGACCGCCGGAGTCAAACATCTCATCGTTCTCATCAACAAGATGGACGACCCCACTGTCAACTGGAGCCTGGAAAGGTTTTGAAACTCAGCTTATACATGTTCGGCTACAGAGCAGTCTGTCATCTTCATTCCTGTCCTGAAGGTATGAGGAGTGTAAGGAGAAGCTGGTGCCTTTTCTCAAAAAGGTGGGCTTCAACCCCAAGAAGGACATCTACTTCATGCCTTGCTCTGGGCTCACAGGCGCCAACCTCAAGGACCCAGTAGCCGAATGCCCTTGGTACACGTAAGTCACCTCCGTGTTACTGCAGCACAGAACCACAGTCAGGGTCACGATTTGCTCATGCACGGTCGCACATTTGAGCAACAGCAGAGACCGTGAGTGGATTAAAGCCAAGCCCAGACATTTGCTCATCTGCTTTGACCTCAGTCGCTCCTCTTAGTTTTTCAGGCTAAATGATTCCATTTTTGAATTCATCAGGAGCCGCGTAATAATCTGGCAGATAATCAAGCCGTTTCCCCTCCTCGTTTAAGGTTTTCTTTTTTGTTTTTGCATCAGGGGTTTGCCATTTATTTCCCATTTGGACAGTTTGCCAAACTTCACCAGAACTAGTGATGGACCGGTCAGATTACCCATCGTTGACAAGTACAAGGTGAGCAGCTGGACGTTCTGTCAATTTCTCTGACTCACGGGCACGCACGCACGCACGCACGCACGCACACACACACACACACACACACACACACACACACACGTACGCACAGGTGTCTACCTCAGATATTTTTATAGATATAAAAATAATGATATGATATATCTAAAAATTAGGATATATGGGGGAAAAAATGATATCATAGATGATTGTTGTGTACTTTAAGATTATTAAATGGTGGATCTTCTGCCATTTAAGGAGCTGGTTGATATTTTTCTGCTCTGGTTGTTCTCTGAAGGACATGGGCACAGTGATCCTCGGGAAGCTGGAGTCCGGATCCATCAGCAAAGCCCAGCAGCTGACCATGATGCCAAACCGGGTGAGATTCTGTGGCTCTGCTATGTCCCCCTGTTAGACGTCCTGCTGTCAGGGTGGAGAGGAGACCAATGCGTTTCAGTATTTTGACTGATGCTGATCCTAAAAAAATGTTAAAATATGTCTGAATCTGCCCGGGGCAGCACACGGTGGAGGTTCTGACCCTGCTGAGTGACGATGTGGAGACGGACGACGCAACGCCTGGGGAGAATCTGAAGTTAAGGCTGAAGGGAATCGAAGAGGAAGAAATCCTTCCAGGTTTTATCCTCTGCAGCCCCGACAACATCTGCCACTCAGGTCGCACCTTTGATGCACAGGTAAAGACATCAGCCGCAATTACACAGCTGCTCCGGGTTGGCCGCCACGCCTACAAAGAATTGGGTCAAAACAACAGAATTGGGAGAGTTATGCTTTTCAAACTTGTTTCTCGTTGGTCCATTTCAGATCGTCATCATTGAGCACAAATCAATCATTTGTCCCGGCTACAACGCCGTCCTCCACATCCACACCTGCATAGAAGAAGTGCAGATCACAGTGAGTTCAGTTTGGTTTCATCTTCTCTGAAGTGCTGTGGAATCATTTAAACCCTGTTTGCAGGCCTTAATCTGTCTGGTGGACAAGAAGACGGGCGAGAAAAGCAAACTTCGCCCCCGTTTTGTGAAGCAGGAGCAGGTGTGCATCGCCAGGCTCCGTGCAGCTGGAGTCATCTGCCTAGAGACCTTTAAAGACTTTCCTCAGATGGGGCGATTCACGCTGAGAGACGAAGGTAAGGAAGGTAAGGTTCATTCCAAGAATCTACAAACATCCGCGTAATTTTCCATTTTGTCCTTAGGGAAAACCATCGCCATCGGCAAGGTGCTGAAGCTGGTACCCGAAAAGGACTAGAAGCTGCAACGGCAGCCTGCATGAAATTCTTTGCTGCTAAAGAGGCGACCTAAAACCGCTGCGCTCTCTTTAAACACAACTATGCTGATGAGGAGAACAAAGAAAACAAGTGAGGGGACTAAACAAGCATCAGATGAAGCATACAAGACTGAATTTGTTTTTTTCTATCACAAAGAATACGAAGTGAGACCAGTCAGCTTTGTGCCAGTGTCAGCTTTCTCATATTGAGAGCTCAGCTATGCCACTAATGTAGCTACTCGTCCCTTCCTGTGCTCCCCTGGCACTGACGGTGGGCCACGCCAATTGTTGTAGAAAGGAGACAGATGCAGTGTCGATGAAGCAGGGGAGGAGAAATGTTAATGTTAACATTCTGCAGAAAAGCAGGGGTAAGAACACAGTTGATCTCCTTTTTCCAGAGTGAAATTAAGTATCCAGTGGACATTTTAATTGGATATTAATGATTGTTATACCGAAATGTCTAGCTTGGTCTCTGCACATCCCACTAAAGTTTGAGCTCACACACTTCTCAGATGAACAATGGACAGTCACAAACCGACACACGTGGCTATTACACCATTTAAAGTGAAAATAAACCGTCATTCTGCAAGAGAAAGGTGTATTCGTTTTTGTCTTTGACAAAGATTTGATCAGTCACTATCCGGTTTTATCAATGATTTAACTTTTTCTTAAAAAAAACAGCAAACAGCCAAGAATCATTTAGGTAATTCAGTAGATGATGCTTTAGACTTTTAGGGATTTATTTTAATGAAACTGATGTATCTAGGTGACATTTGTGCTCATTCTTATCTAAACGGTTAACCAATCATATTTAGTGGCGAGTCTGAGATATTTACCCGTATTTCCACGAGGTGGCAGTAATGCAGCATATACTTTACCCGTAAATCGCCAAAGAAGAAAGTATGACGCTGTAGGCCCCAACTGCGCATGCGTGACACTAGTTTACACGTGAAGCAGACGGCATGGCAGAAACGGCACAGGTTGAATTGGACCAGGCACAGGTAGGAAGAATAATTAATTTTGGGGAGTATCAATGATCTTTTCAGCTATTGTGAGTGTTAGAACACGGATTGAGTAATCGCTCTTTTAATTGACGGCACACTCAGTGTAGCTGGCCCTTGCTCTTTTGCTAACAAGTAGCTAACATGTACTAGCCTGATTAAAGCGATGAATGGCGGTGTGGTTTTGCATAATTTATGTCTTAACTGTAATGTCTTGTCAGGTTAAAAAGGCCGTCCAAGCCTTACAGGCTTTTTTGAAGACCCAAACCAAGCCGAACCGTCAGCCTCTGCTCTCGGACGACCACCAGCAGTTCGGCCTGCTCTTTACCTTATGGAGGATCCCTCGACGGTCTCAGACCATCCGCATGTGAGTCCAGCAGACAGATGATTACAGGCTAATGTGGCTATTACTCACCAGAACCCCTTTCACTCCTTTATCTCCAGACCCCTGCCTCATAAACATCGAAGTGAAACAGATGATATTTGCCTGTTCACCAGAGATGAGCCCCAGATGACCCCAGAACAGACCCAGAGGTTTTATAAAAGGCTGCTGGAGGAAAAGGGAGTCAGCAGTATCACGGAGGTATAGTCTTGTCTCCGGTGCAAAAATGTGCAACTCAACTGGATTTTAATAATAAGTCTGTTGCTGTGTGTGGATTCTGTGCAGATCATCCCATACAAAGCCCTGAAGACAGAGTATAAACCATTTGAAGCCAAACGGCGTCTTCTAGGTAACTTTGACATGTTCCTTTCAGACGACCGCATCCGCCGCCTGCTGCCCTCTCACCTTGGTAAACACTTCTATGAGAGGAAGAAGTAAGTTTTTCCTTTGTTTTTAGCTACTCTTATACCACGATACATCTGTGTTTTCAGCTGTAGGTTGTGATGCTGCTGTGCAATTATTCTCAGCATTATTTGTTTTATTTAATGATTTTACCAGAGAGCCACTGTGTGTAAACCTGCAGAGCAAGAATTTGGCCAGAGACATCCAGCGCTTGGTCCAGGGTACCAATTTAAAGGTTACCAAGAAAGGCTGTTGTTGGTGAGATCAATTGGTCTGTTAATTGTGTTCCTAATGGAAATCAGTTGTTAACTCGTTGCACCTCAGCAACCCAATGGACTCTGTTAAGTGGTCAGTTTGGGTAACAGATGGTGCTATAGCGATTCACTGTAAATCCAGATGGACCTCCTCTTCCCGTGGAGCCTGTCTCTACACCTTTGACACATTATAATGTTAAGAATGTTCTTTTGACATGATGGTGCACTTGGCCACGTTTGACATGATCTTCCTGTCCTGCAGCATGGCGCGAATTGGCCACTCTGGAATGACGGCAGATGAGGTGACTGAAAACATTGAAGCAGCCGTCAAGACTGTAATGGAAAAAATCCGTATGGTGAGTGCGGAGGACCAGAGGGTGGTTCGTTCTGTGTGTTTGAATACACCCTGGAATATTTTTAGAGTTTTCCCCACACTGTTATCTGACTCTGTTCCATCCATTTTTAACAGGATGGGTCAGTGATGAAGGTCATCCACCTAAAGAGTCAGGAGTCAGTGGCCCTGCCCATCTACAACTCAGAGCTGAGCCACCTCTATGAGCCAACAAAGAAAAAACCCAAAACTTCCAACGGAGAGGTGAGACCAGGTTTCTCCAAGGGCAAATTTAGAACTGTTTGAGTGGGGCTCCTTAGGCCGGGTGGCGCTATATGGTGTGAAAATGGTATTTTATTGAGAGACAAAGGCAATTAAAGCTAATTAATAAGACCTTGTAAATCCAGTCTATTTGATAGCAATGTCTTTTATTTTAATATTTACATCCTCAAATAAGAATATTAAAATATCAAATAATGACTGTTTCCAGGCAACTGAAGCCAAAGAGGAAGTAAAGGATGAAAAGGCAGATGTAAAGACGAAACAGGAAAAGCAAGAGGAGGAAGAAGAAGATATTCCACAGCTGGTTCCCATAGCAACACCTGTTAAAAAGCCTAAACTGAAAGTCAGTTCCCTGCTCCTGTGTTTTTAAACTACCGTAATCAAAAGATTTCAACTGGAATATTGTGCTTGACCTCCTTTTTTCTTTCTCTTCTAACATTTTTCTAGAAATCTTCCAAGAAGCAGCCACTGGAGAAAGCCTCCAGAACCCCTGTGAGGAAGCAGGCGTCCAAAACAACAAACAAACTGACTAAAAAAGCCAGCAAGATGGACTCCAAAGTCAGAAGAAAAGTGCCTAAAGTGAAATGATTCTCTGCCCGTCAGTTTTGCTACATGGACATTTCCTACATATGCTTTTTCCTACAGCAGTTGATGATTTTAGCCTCTATTCCTCCTCTGAGTATAAACCTGAAGGTAAAGGTCCCCAGGAATGATCTTTGAATGTCTTTGTCCCCTGGAAGCTGGCAGCGCGCACCGCTGAGCCACGACATTAAAACCAGTGACGCAGCTCTTGGAAGATTCTGGGTTCAAAGATAAACGGAGCTGCAAATGTTTAAATGTAATAAATTCAATTTCTAAACATGCTACGTTATATGTCCATCACAAGATATCGATTTAAATGTGACCTTATCACTGAAAATCATAAAAATAAACTTTTGGCTCCTGTTAAACATCACTGTTGTAACTTTTTATCTCAGTTTCCATAATAAATTTCATCCATGTGTCAATACTTAACCTGGAGTGGTGTTTGCTGTCATGTGACCAGTCTGGTGTGTGATTATATTAGAAGTGTGCTGCTGCTGCTCAAGCTGCTCACACTTTGTGTTCTTTTGCATCTGTTCCATACAACAGTTGAATGTTCTGGAGGTCCGTGGGTTCACAGTTATCACAGAACAGCAGGTTTCTGTAGGTCTTGTGGAAGAGTATCAGGTGTGTGTGTGTGTGTGGGGGGGGGGATCTGGAAGTACGTGTATCATCCACAGATTCAGTTGTGCAGAAAGCTCACCTCCGCGTGGCCATCAGGGAGGCTACGGGGGCTTAAATGGTAGAAAACCAGGATGTTTTGAGGCCTGGGCAGCTCATTCTCAGGGTGGAGAAATAATGGAAACTGGCCGAGCAAGTTCAGCTCCTGATGGGGGGGACAGACTGTTTCCGGACCCTCACCACTACCCTCCAGGCTGGGCCCACCTCCACAAATCCATCATGATGGTGATGGGGTGTTTGGCATCTGCTGTGGGCGAGCTTGTCTTCCTCCTGGGGAAGGGGGGGGGGGGGTGTTATTATGGGGCTGATTTTGGTGGTGATGGGGTTGGTATGGATGCCCCCACCCTGAGAGAGAAGCAGAGAAGGAAAAGCTACAGTTATGCTGGGAATGACTGTAACACAAATGCCTCCTGATGGAACTTAATCAAGTATATATATTTGGCATAACTACTGTTTACATCCTTTTTAATAGTTCCATACTGCTCAAATGAAATGATTATTGACTCTTTGTATATTTCTGAAATACCTATATGGAAGATTGGGATATATGGGGATTTTCCTGTGCACACATTTTAATAAATAACAATAAACATCCTTTAAGTAGGTTTAACATGAGACACTGGGCGTTTCAGCCCGCCGGTGTTTATGTGGGATTTTCACTTCTGTCAAAGTACATTTTCAGCGTGATTGTTTGACTTGATTTGACCCTTTTTATAACAGGCTGATAACCCTGAGGCAGCTTGTACTTTGGCCGCAGCAGGTTGTGTCATTTCTTTCTCTCAGCCCACACCTGTTGCACTTTCCAACATCAGGATTCAGACAGAACACCGGCCGCCTTCTCGGACTGTCTCCCACACCTGTTTGGACCATGTCTGCTGCCACTGGCTCAGCCCCCGTACAGGTAGAAGTGGCTATGGAGAGGAGCTACAGCGGGGTCGGCCGCTGCATGTGCCTGTTTTGGTTCGCCCTGGCCCACGACATACTCGGCGTCATGGTCATCATGGTGGGGGTGTTCGGAGGGCTCTTCTTTCACGACTTGTTCATCTACGTGGGGGCCATCATCATCTTCCTCAGCCTGATCTGGTGGGTGTTGTGGTACACGGGGAACATCGACGTGCCGCCCAAGGAGCTGGAGGACGATGTGGGATTGATGAAGCTGAAGGAGCACAGAGTGAAACAGCTGGTGAGGAACATGTCGGAGCGCCTCTCCAGCAGGTTCAGGGACTCCTTCAGGAGGAACAGCCAGAATGTCGGAGAGCCCTCCAATGGCCACGACAACACCGCAAACAGGAGTTCAGAGGTGATGGTTTCCACATCAGTTGTATGAATGAAGGAAACGCACCCACCAAATCTGGAGATGATCCTGCAGAGACACCGACCCTGAAGTTCTCTTTGTTCCTGCTCATTTTGCATTTCACTCACTGGTAATAATTAGACAACTTTCACGGCTCGTTCAGATAAGGCTCATATGTCGTTATCTGGCAGATAAGATGGGAACTTTGCATGGCATAATAAAGCGGCTGGGATTTATACAGTCGAGACACGATGACTGTAAATAGACAAATCATTTGTCTGTTACTGTATTTGTGTGAATATAAACATTTTACATTCACACGAATACAGTTCCAGTCTTATTTACACTGTGGATTTTTTTTCACGCTTATTTAATTATTTATTCTACAGATACATATAATATAAACATGCCATTATTTTAAAAAGGTGTCTCCACAAAGCGGAGATTTAACAACGTTAATATTTAAAAACTTGGAAAACACCCTGGCTCTGAGGTCTGTCCCTCACTTTTTTGGCCCAGGGTGTGTTGTGTCATGCTGTCAGCTACTTTTTATTATATTTTATTTTATTATTCATGATTTTCTCTGCATCTTCTAGGTGAGTGTTGTGCCAGTGAATCCTGGATCCTCACATTCATGTTGAAAACTAACCTGAACAACATTTAATACCCCCTGCATTCCCAGTAAGGACTGTTACATCACCAAAAATGACTTGCTGTCAAGTTCCAGAGCCTCATAAATGTATTTTAAAGTTTAACTAATATCCATGAGTCATTTACTTATTCTTAAATTTGGGGTGTAAAAATATTCCATATTGGGACAAATAGCATTTAAATCTGGTGAATTTTGACCCCAGATGGATGCTTCAGGGGCTGTTCTTCAGCCGGATAAACCTGCTGTCTTGGTGTCGTGGTGAGCATGTTTGTAGAGAGCGTCAGTGCTCTGCAGTCAATACTCAGCATGGTTCACTTTATCTGCCAATAATTCTGCTGATCGATTTGGCTGTTTAAACTGTATGATGGTAACTGCTCACTGAATCATTAGAGCAAAGCTGGACAACAGACTGCTCAGTGGTTCTACATAATAATGCTGGATCAACTGTTTGTTCGCCTAAAGATGTAAATGTTCAATTTGTTCCAATTTTTTTGGACAACGCTGACATGAATTATACTGCAAAGTTATTGTATGTGAATGGAGGGAATGACTGGGAAAAGAACTGCACTAAACGTTATGGAATGACAAATTGTGACTTAAATTGTGATTTACTTTCCTTTGTCAATGATTGAATGCATCATTGATTTACTCTGTTGTATTGTTTATTTTGATTTGACTGTGTGACCTATGACCTATTGTTTACATTTTCCAAATGAATTTTGCACAGTAGTTTTTCAGTTCAGCATTTCAATCTATTAGTAATTCTGTTTGAAAATCACTTTATTAAAGACAAAGGAAAGATACAGAACAGATCGTGATATTTTATTTATTGTGAGTTGGTCTGAAAAGGAGAAAATGTTGTTTGTAAGTTGTTATTTTTTCTACCAGTGAAAGCTTTGAGCAACATTCCAATTTTAATTCATTTCCTTATTGTTACTAATGTTTAGAACATAAAAATATCTAAAGGAATTTTTCTCCGTGATATATTTGCTTTATTCTGGCAGGAATCTAACGTGTCACTAGCATGAAAAACTAGTGATCAGAATCTAAGCAAGAAAAAAACATAAGATGCATAAATCTGACCTCTTGTGGTTGAATGTGGTACAGCTGACCAACGACTGGAAATTACTGCATGTTTATATTGAGATTTAAAAATTGTTAATTAAATGTACTTTTAAAAAAAAAAATAAGTGATGCATTTCTCCAAAAAAAACTATTTTGTAATGTGCTTACTCAGAATGTGGATGTCCTGGAGTAGAATAAAAACAGATAAGATCAGATTTACTATATTGTCAATGTACAGAGAACAAAACAAATTTTATGAGAAATCAAGACTGTACTATTCAAAAAAAGAAATGAGTAGAAAGTAAGATTAAATACACGCATTCATCCACCATTCACACTCCCATCTATGCAGTTGACAGACCATAAAACACAAAACCATGCTTTCTTAATTCAACCTTTGAAATTCCTAAACTCTACTTCGAGAAATTTACTCCAATGTTTTACATTCCAAATGATTCATTTCAAACGTTCTAGTTAAATGGCAAAGACACACTTGCTGTCAGGTTGCTGGTAAGTAGCACCTGCTGACCAGCTTCACCACAGGAGCAGACCAGTACTGTGTTCTTATCATGATTCAGCAAACTGGAGCTGGTTCAACATCATCTCACTCCGCAGACAACCAAGGCCGTGCATCTCCTGTGCTGCCTGTTTTCCTGTGTCACGGGTCACAGCCTCCCCACAGTGTTTTATTATATTGTGAGGATGCTTCATCATGTTGAGTGCAACTTCAGAGGCACACTACCTCAGGTTAAAGCTGGTCCAGGCAAAGGCCAACCTCACCATGTCACCTGACCCCAATCAGCTCTAGTGGTGTCACTGGTCAGTTCCTGGTACCTGCGAGACTGTAACCTGCAGGGAGATGCTGAGGTTGTGTGTTCAAGCCTCATCTGGAGCAGCCAGGTTTTACCAGTTAGGCAACTTGTCTCAGTTATTTATGCTGTAAACCCCCCAGAGCAGTGTGACGGGAGCAATAAACTAAGAAAGCTGTGAGCCTACAAATCAAAAGTATTGCCCACTAGTGTTTTGATGCCACAACAGTTACAGCAGCATTTATGACTGCTGAGGCCCGTTGGCTGCCCTGAGATCTTTGTCATGATTCTCAGATTCTCCCTGTTTGGGGGACTAATGTGATTAAGGTGTATGGTGACAAATGCATGTGGGACAGATGGTTTGCATGAGGTTTCTAAACAGAGATCAGGTGACGCATCACAGCGATCAGTGACAGGATATCACGTTTGACCCCCAGCCCCAGTGGTGCTTATACAACAGTAACCTGCAGAGTGATGCTGAGATTGTGAGTTCAAGCCTCACCTGCAGCAGAAAAGTTTCACCAGTACAATTATACAAATAAATAGCTCAAAGAAAAGTGCAGTGACATGTCCAGTAATTTAGCTGCAGGTAAAAATGTGCTGATGTGTTGGATATTAAAATATTTCCTTAATGTGGACAATTGCAGGATTGAAAAACAAGACAAACTAAAGATGCCTTTTAAAAAAACATAAATAAATGATGGAACAAAAGTCATCCATGAAAGAAAATTCTGCTGTCATTTTCCGACTAAGTACATTCAAATTGAATTATTGCAATAGTTATCGAAAAATACAATCAAAGGTATGTTATACTGTTCTGGACAGCACAGATAGTTTCATATTTAAAAGCTATATGTATTTATATATGCATGCTGTGTAAATCAGACATTTTACCTGGAATTTAATTCATATTTGATATTAAATAAATTTTCTGGCACTAAAATATAAAGTAAAACTATTAAAAGTGAATTATGTACAATGTATAGTGTATTTACCATTGATAGACACCTCTTATTTTGTATTATACTCTACAATGCTATGGTATTATGCAATGTTGTACTGTTGTACAGCTATTGCAGTAGAAGTAGTCATTCCATTTTAATTTCAAGCTACATATTTTAATACTGTATATTTTCTGCAATGATCCAGCTGATAAGGAAAATAAGTTACAGAAGTAAAGCAGTTAACAGTGTGCAAAGTTTTAAGAGACCATTATCCACTTCCTCAAATTCGGATTGTTTTGTTTTAATTGTACACATCCACTAGTCAGTTTTTTAATAACTGTTCAAAGTTAATAATGGACTACAACTCCCTTCGCGAACTTCCTCCCATGTGACATGTGTGTGTTTTGTCACGTGACTGCGATACGGCTCAGTCACTTCAGTTCAGCGTTTCAGTTTAGCTCTGCTACTCTCTGCTAACTCATTTCCTTTGCATTTCTCCCCTCAAAACTTCAAATGGGGTTATCTGAATGCACACCCAGGCTAATTTTGTGAGGCGGTTTATATTTCTGGGGGGGGTTTTGTACAAGGTTTGCTTGCCAGGCTGCGGAAGACTGCGAAAACCCTACCCTAACCCTAACCACCGGCAGGCCTCTCTGTTCACCGCGTGAGCATCAGTCTTCGCGCCGCGGTTGGGCGGGTCCAGCTCGGCCACAGAGACATCATGGCCCCGGTGTTTAGCTAGCCTCTGGTCCTCCAGCTGCACCGGGGACAGGTCACATGTTTGACCGTCTCTGTAACGGAGTGTGACAGTCGGGATGAACGGTGAGTTTGGCTATTTTATTCACTTTGCCACTCGTTCAAGTGACATAATTTACTTTGAAACTGATCTATTAGCTTCTGATCTCAGACTCTTGGAAAATGGCTTGTTGAAATTTGAGTATCACCAATGGATATACCACTTTAACAATAGCATTAAAACGTCGTTCTGGAAATTATGTACTTTTGATGCTAAGACAAGTAAATAAAATGACCTGTAAAATTCATTTCTAGATTGAAGCAAATGAAGAACTTGTCTTGCCCATAAATCAACTCACATCATATCCTGATAATAACAACATAATGAAATCAGTGATAAGCATCACTGTCATTACTCTAAAGTGGTTTTGCTCAGCTCAGATGCTGTTCTGTCGGACCAAGTGCTTCTGTCACAGGGATCAACTAAACATGTCAGCAAACTGAATTTGTTTCATGTCAACTTCAGCAGAAACTCAGCAGAGTGATGCCAAGAGACAGCACCTCCTGGAGAGGCTGCTGGACGCTGTCAAACAGGTGAGCCGCCTCATACTTATGGTTTTTTTTTTCCGAAACCACGCTCAATTAAACCATTTTTAAAGTCAGAATATGTTTATAATATAAAAACATTTCATTTTTAAGGATATTTTCATCTATCTCTTTCTGCACCATAAATGATTATTGGTCAACAAAAGATTTGACCAAAATACAGCTTCTAGTTCCTGTTTGTCCTGGGAAACCCCCCCCCCCCACCCCCCCCACCCCCAGCAGTAGAGGAAGTAAAACCATCTGAATCTGCTAATGAAGATATGGCGGGTAGACACCGCATTCACAGTTGCTTACTTTTTTAGAATGGCACAAAGTTGCTCGTTCTCCTGACAACATGTGACTGTAATTACTGTTCCAAATGTTCCAGCCACTGGTCAAACTGTGCTGCTTGAGTTTGCTGTATGTCTGCATCAGCTGCAGTCTTTAGGATCCTGTTTCGTGAGTGCTGACTATTTGGTGAACATTCTCGTGCTTTTCCAGTGCCAAATACGCTTTGGAGGGAGAAAGGAAATCGCCACAGACTCAGACAGCAGGTAAAAGATGCTGCCTGTTGTTATTGTTCTAATTATTTCTATTTTACCCATCATGGGTGATAAAGTAAAACAGCACTATTATTACTGCTTTTATTCTCCATTTAAACTATTTTTAGTTTCAGGTCACTTTTAGCTGTGTATTCAATTCTTGCTTCATATTATACCTCATTTTTTTAGAATATAAAAATGGGACTTTACAAACATGATAAAATACCAGAGATCTGTTAAAACGAATGGTATAATCTGATGAGTGTATCAGTATTTTGCGACCTAGTTATGATAAAAATCGTATTTCCTGAACTACTCAGGTTCGTATATGCATACAGCTCCTCATGCACTACTGTCTCCCCCCTCTGCTCAGGGTCATCTGTCTGTGTGCACAGTTTGAAGCCGTGCTGCAGCATGGCCTGAAGAAGAGTCGAGGCCTGGCTCTCACCGCCGCTGCCCTCAAACAGGCTGCCGGTCTCAGCAGCAAGAACGAAGGAGGTACGAATGCTGATCTCAAAACACTGCTGCTCACTGTTGCCCATGCTCCACTTAAGTGCAAATAAAGTGGCGGCACTTTAGCATTATATTCTAATTCAAATGCATTGATTAAGCACTGAGTGGGTAAACACAAGTTAGATAAAAGGCTCCTCTTTGGCTATGCTTGCTGAGGTCAATTTAAAGGGAAGCATCCTCCAGGGTTTGTCGGGAACTTATAAACTTGCTTTTCAGCTCTACATTGACTCCAGAATTTAAATATATTCTGATTAAGCCAAGTAAGACAATAGAACTGCGGTGTGACATCATCATAGAAATTAAAGTTGAACAGTTCGCTAAATATTGTATGGTACAGCTAAATATGGTACATTTTATAGACTACTAAATCAAATTACAGTTAGATATATATTTTCAAGATACTCAATAATGTACAAAAAACCAAAAATAATCTTAACTCATTTGGGTGTGTGTAATTTTCTATTTCTACCTGCTGGTCTGATGAGATCAGGTCAAATTAGCAACTCAAATTTAGCCAGGCTAAAACTGCTGCTGACCCTCTCATTGTGAAACACACACACACTCACACACACACACACACACACACTCACACACACACACACACACACACACACACACACACACACACGCACACATACATACACATCCTATACCAGAATGTCCTTGCTTTGCTTGTACAACCCCTAAATTTTTGAGGATCACACACACACACACACACACACACACACACACACACACACCCACCCACCTAGCTTGGAGAAAATTGGCTTGTCATGCGTACACTGCTTTCCCCGGCTTCCCGCTCTATTGTGTTTGCCTGTCTGGCCTCAGTCTGTCCCTCAGCTTTAGTCTGTGGTCCTTGTGTGGTGGAGCTGTGTAAAAGCAGATGTCGATCAGTGTTAATAAACGACAGATGATGTGCTGACTAGCGCATATTTAATCGGCCTCTTCTGTTGCTGTTCAACAGAATAAATTATCCACAACTAAAATAAACACAATTTTCTCTGTCTATTTCCTCCTACCAGACCTAACTTTCTGGTTCTATGTGAAGGAGCATCTGAACCGGCATGAACTCCAGCGCTTTTACTCCCTTCGCCATATTTCCTCCGAGCTAGGTCGGGGTCGTGCCTGGCTGCGTTGTGCCCTCAATGAACACTCGCTGGAGCGCTACCTGCACTCACTGCTGGCTGACCGCCCACGTCTGGGGTCAGTAGACTGTATGACCTTTTTTCCCCGCATTGTTGTTGGTGAATTCCCCCAAGTGTGAATTCACAGAATTTATAGTTATAGTCAGATGTCTTTGTTTGTTTTGCCTTTCTACAGGTTGTACTAGTTTAGCTCTCTTCTTTTTTTTTCTAGCAATTACTATGAAGACTGGTCTTTTGTTCTTGATGAAGAGAGGGCAAGTATGCTCCCCACCATGGCGGCAGGTGAGTTCACTAATGCTAAATGATGCTAAATATGTTATTTTACCTTGGTGCGAAGTGCATGCTTGTAGGTACCCATGTTAACAGAGTAATGTTACACATGATGTAGCAATATTAGAGCAGCATGAACACCATGCTGAAATATGTTCTGCATAATTAGCCTGTCATGTTTGCCAATGGTTTCCATGCTGTTTGCTGATGTAGCAGCGAGTATAAGAGCAGCCACAAAGCTTTGGAACGTTGAAATAATTTGACAGCCTTTCAGGTTATAGTCCCCATCTTAAACCCTACTTCAGGTCCACCTCAGTTAAATATGAAACACACCACTGCTTCATTAGTGATGGTTTCTTAACTGGGCTGTACCACTCTCCTTGCTAAGCATGACTGGACTTACTGAGTGCAAACCTTCATACTGAGAGATGTTGATTTTTCTTTCTCCACTTTTTTTCCCACCTAAAAACTCACAAACCACCAAAAAAATGGACATCATTCCCCCTACTCCCTGTCGTGCTGCTCAGGTCTGAACTCCATCTTATTTGCCATCAACATTGACAACACTGACCTGAATGGAGGGTTGAGTCGAGGAGGGGGAAACTCTGTGTCACACCTCCTCAAGGGGTCCACGCAGGGCATCGGCAGCCTGTGGAAAGAGTCGGCTCAGGGTGTCAGCAGCCTTCTGAGAGAGATCAGCACAGCCACCTCTGTGCCGGGCTTCACCCCAAAGGTGGACGACACCTCGGACCCGTTGCCTGTTTTACCCCGCAGCACCTCTGCTGGTGAGAAAAACCAATGCAACATTACTTGAGAATGTTTTTACTAACTAATCAAACTAATAAAATGACTTGTAATGATCATAAATATTATTTTCAGTGACTGCCAATCAAATATGAGAATCAGTTGGTGTCATAGATGAAATTGATGTTGCTGTAAATGTGTAGAACAGGGGTGCTCACATGTTTTCAGCATGTGAGCTACTTACAAAATAAGTCAAAATGATCTACCACCACAAAAATGCAAACCATCTACCGTATTGGCCCGAATATAAGACGGTGTTTTTTGCGTTGAAATAAGACTGAAAAAGTGGGGGTCGTCTTATAATCAGGGTCGTCTTATATTCGGGCCAATACGGTAATTATTTTCAAATGTATTGAGGATTCTTTGTATGTACAATGTATGTTGATGTACCCTGCATAACCGAATGAGCCAATATTGCAAAACACGCATAATAATTAACTATTAACATTTTTTTGTAATTGCCTGAGTTTACTTTGATGACTTGCACTGAATTGAATCAGCCAGGGATGCACAGTCCGGACAGTAGCTGCTGACAGCCAGCCTCAAGCACACTTCCAAATGTTCATCAGTCATGGTGGAACGATATTTGGACTTAATAATCTTCATGTAGGAAAAGGCTGACTCACATAGATGTATGAAAGTGATATGTTTTGGTCTTCTTACTTGGTCCCGCTCCCTCATTCATTTTGATGACCATAAGCTTTAGCGATGGCTTAAAATCAGAGGTAATTCGCTGAATAGCTTAGCGCTTAGCGCCGTTATTTGCCCAAAGGTCAAAATTCAGTTGTCATCTCACTGGTTGTAACGGGACTGCTGATAGGCTGGCACCGTAAGTTCTGCTGCACTTAGTGCCGTTGTTTGCGCCTGATTGGTCACCTGAATGTCAAATCCAGTTGATATACAGGCTGCCCTGGATATCAATCAAGTGACGAGATGAATGATAGGCTGATATTTTTTAATGTCACGCCGCGATCGACCAGTACTACCTCCGTGATTGACGTAATGAGCACCCCTGATGTCGAAGATGCTTTTCAGACGAGACTTTGTGGCATTATAAAGACACAATGCTGTTTATTGTAGCCTTTTTTTCTGAGTTCATTACTTTACTCTTGTCCTAACTAGACTCCGGGCTGAGGAAAGAGCGCAGGAGGAAAAAGAAAATCACCAACATCATTTCCTTCGATGACGACCTGGACGGAGAGGACGAGGAAGAGGGAGACTCTCAAAAGAGCTCTGTATTGAGGAAGAGCCACACGGCTCCTGCACAGAGCAGCGCAGAGGATGGCATCGATCCTCTGGAACCCATCTTCTCCGAGTCCCCGGCCCAGAACGGCACTGCAGAGCCGGGGATCGTCAGCTGGGTGGGGTCGCCCCATCCTTCCCGCACTCCACCCGCCACCTCTCCCCCCCTGCCAGACACAAGGAGTATAGATAACGAGGAGGATGAGGAAGAGGAGGAGATGTACAAACCTCGGACACACACCCAGGAAGAGGAGACGATCTGCTCTGATCAGTGAGTCGGAAGCCGTCAGTTGCGTTCTCAGACCACCCGCCTGGTTCATTAAGTGCAACAAACACAACGTTACTTTCACGATAGAAAGTACTGATATATTTATTTCACGCTGTTAACTTCTTTCGTAAAAAAATGGAATAATTTATGACTGTACCAAGTCATTTGTAGGACCCAAGTGCAGTTTTATTAAGCAGAAACCATGAACAAACAAGCAGCTCATAGTAGCAGTAGTTCACTCTAGGCTCTGCTGGACTCATAAATATGTATATCATACATTGAAAACCAGACCAGATGTATTAAAAAATCAGTGCCGCCTGCTTGTTTTGAAGACATTATCTCTGATCTCCATTGCTAATAAGCTTCTATAAATTCAGCAAATGCAGAATCTGTTTCAATGCTTCTTGTTTTTGTTTGGTTTCATTCCATTCATTATCCTCTCTGTTTTGATCCCTCGAAGCATTGCAGGAGGTAAAGGTATCTTCATTTTATTCTGTGCCAAAAAACACTAGTAAACAGAGTAAACTGGTACTTGTGTTTTTAATCTACCGTAATCTGTTCTGCATTAGGGCAGAGCTGTGTTCCCTCGCTGGAACTGTCCTGATTGGTCAGTCCTCTCTTGTGATTGCTCATTATTATTGTGGTTGCACAGAGAAAATTTGCCCTTTAATAACCACAGTACCAGTCT
The DNA here is from genome assembly GCF_901000725.2 of Takifugu rubripes. Classification (NCBI taxonomy): domain Eukaryota; kingdom Metazoa; phylum Chordata; class Actinopteri; order Tetraodontiformes; family Tetraodontidae; genus Takifugu; species Takifugu rubripes. The sequence continues at coordinate 10,073,584 of NC_042285.1, forward strand.
GACGTCTTCCTGGTTGACAACAATGTGCACAACAACTCTGCACGTGCAAAAGCAGGGGCGTGCCTTAAAGAGTGAAAATTGAAATAAGATAATCAAGGAAGTCTGTTTCTTTAATTGCGGGACTCTTCCTTGTACAGAACAATCTGCAGCACACAGAGGGGTTTGTAAAACCATAAAATGTTTTCTCCTTTTCTAGAGCTGTGGTGGGCAGCCTGTCCAGTGTGTCCACGTGGAGCCCCCTACAGGCCATGACCCCACAGTGCAGTGCAGACATCCTCATTCCTCTGAACCCCAGGGACCGTCAGCCAGGTACCCCCACACACTCCTAAAACAACACCATACTTTCCCACAATCCTGCACCTATACTACTGCAATAGGACACAATATTGGTGCCAAAGCACCAGCTAACACTGTTCTAGTTCAGCTTAATTGTAGGTGCTGCTACTACTGCTCTGTAATCGATTATTTCAGATTCATTTTGTGTTTCTCCTGCCTGTCAGGCTGATTATATGTATTCTTCTTTAATGTAAAACCTTATTTTTCTTCTCCACTTGTATGTTTACTTGAGTGTCTTTAAGAGTTGCTTCTGGCTTGCTCACAGTGATGAGTTCTCTCTCATTTGAAGGTGTGATACGTTCTCTGTTGCTCTGCATCTTTACTTTCGCTTGCATTTTGCCTCAGTGAGCTCAGTGGAAGACTCGGCTGCGTTTCCTGCACAGTGTGACTCGGCGCAGGCGGAAGCAAACTGTGAGAGCGGCGCATCACTGACATTCAAGTAAGCCCTCAGTTCAGCGCGAGGACCTGGAATTTGATTTATGAATAAATTGAACCAGTTGAACCGGAGGTGGAGGATAATCATTCTTTTGTATTTAAGTATGGACTCCAGTCCGCCGACACAGCCCACTATGGTCCCCAGTGAGCCACCAAATCCTGGACTCCCAGAGAGCATGACAGTGGGTGAGTCCTGACTCCTGAGGCTTCCTTCTGCTACGTGCCCAGACTGGTTCTATGTTGGCAGTAACTAGCAGCTCAACTCAAGTTGTGCTTTAAAAGGTTGCTACTTTAAGGACTAGTTGCTAGTTTGTACTGTTAATTTCAAATCTTTCTCTTTAAATCCAAGTCCAAACCAGATCTTTATTGTCAGAAAGTATATATTTTCTTTATGTTATTTTAGATTACTAGATTTTAAAACTTTGTTTTGAATAAACAACACAAGAGATCATAAGAAGACCTATTGCTTAAGCAGTGATACAGTGTTAAATTGTGGGTGTATAAGTGACATTTTAATGAAAACTTGCATTGTGAGAAAAGTATTAATGCGAACGAAATTACAGAACAAAAGAGACACAAAACTAACTAGTCTGTCTGCACGAGATAGTTAAACTGTAACCATTAATCAAGTGTTTTACCCAAGAAACTATTCATTACTGTACACCAGATGGCGCTCTTGGATCAGTGAGTAATTTAATGACTGAGATCGTGTGTGTGTGTGTGTGTGTGTGTGCACCAGCTCTTCCACACACACTTGTTTGTGGAGTGGGACACATTCTTTTTCTGTGAAAACCTGCAGTTTCAAATGTGGATGAATAATTACAGGCCTAAAAGGGTCTTAATAAGCGTGTGACCTGTGATTGTGTGCTCGAGGGGAAGAGGACGAGAAGCACCAGAGGCGAGTTAAAAGGCCTGAAAGCAGCAAGACTGAGACTCTGTCGAATCTATTACATGGTCACACAGTGCTGGTCGGCCAAAAATTGCTGCAGGCAAAAAAAGGTGTGACCTGGAAGGGAGAGTGTGACCACTGAGAAATATTAAATGGCAACAGATCCTCAATCTAGGACATTTTTAGTAACATTGCTGAATCAGCAGCTGTAGCCATCAGTCCCTCAAAGAAAATGAAGCTGAGTGATGTCAGACGTCTCAACGCCTCAGAAAAAAGGAGCGTGGATAATACAGACCTTGAAGCAGCGCTGCATTTATTGGACACAAGGATTTCAGATCTTACCATTGAATGTGTTTTGGGTCGCATCACACCGCATGTGTCCTGATGCTGCTAATGCTGATGAATGATGCTTCTCCTGTCAGCAGCATTTGCACATCTTTTATCTGGTGTTCTAAAGACCAAATGGAGGAGGCCTGTGTGCAGACCTGCCGCACTCTGTGACTCCAGTTGTAGTTTTGGTGGCTTAAAGACGCTTCACATGACGCTTTACTGCAAATCTATAGATGATGATGGACGCACGTAGAATAGACATAGACTTTGTACTCATGTGAAGCATGCTGCATTATTGACATGGTGTATGAAAACGATGGCCCAACTTCTCAAACTGTAGCAGGCATCAATTACACAGCATGCAAGGCCAAGCTGTCCGCTGATTGGTCAAGTATGAAGGCTTTAATTCACGTGGCACCTTGATTATAGCTATTATTGGAAGGATGACGCAAGAGCCTATAGCCCTCAGAGGTGTTTTCTGCTTCATGCACTACTGTCTCTTACATGATTTTGCACATGGATGTATTTAAACATGTGCAAATCCATTTCGCTCTTATGTTTCCACGCCATCCTGCGAGGACAGAAGGGCGTCTGGCTCTACTCGAGTCCCTAATGGATCGTCTGTGGCGCCCGCTGTGAACGCGTGGTCGGGCTAAAGGTCATATTTATTCCTGGCCTGTGGATGTGGAGAAAGGAGCCATTCAAATAATAGACTTCCGCTCTTCTCCTCAGCTCTCTGTTGTGCTCTTCATCGCCCTCCTCCTTCGTTTTCCTCCCCTTCCCCAACCTGGCTGTTATCTCGGGGCTAAAGGAGACCTACTTGTTTCCGGGCGGCATCGATACCTAAATTAGTGATGAAGCACGGGACAATGGTCTTTTGCCTATGCGTGTGTGTGTTTCAATGTGTCTGTGTCTGTGTCTGTGTCTGTGTCTGTGTCTGTGTCTGTGTCTGTGCAGAAAGGGCTAGATTAACTCCTTTTGTCATGGTTGTTCTGTTAGGAAATGCTGGTTGCAGCCTGGTTAGAGAAACCTTCACATGCACCTCGTGTGTAATTATGGAGATTAGTCAGTATATCACCACTCAGCCCAGCCCAGATCCGCCAGATCTTCACCCCAGGAAGAAGATTACCATCAGCCAGAAGCCTTTTGATGGTCACTGATGCAGTTTAATTACCAAGTGTGGTTAAAAGCGCTCGTATTTGATGCATCTTGTCAAATGTCCTCCAAGAAGCATCTTTCCTGTTGGGGTTATTAATCCTTTTGCTCTATAGAGGACATATTTGCTCTGCTGTGATATTTGGATGTTGTTTTTTTTAAAGTAGGTGATTAAAGATGACATTTTATTGATTTGACATTTAAAAAACCACTGGGTTTCTCAGTATTAGCCAGTCAGAACTGTATAAGCCCAGATAAGTCAGATTTTGAATAATTACTGTGAAACAACTCTTCATTTCCAAAGTAGGCAACATGATTCTATTAAACACAGTCTGCCAAAGTCCATAAGAATTCGTTCACTGCCTCTTAAAGTGTGTGTTTAGTATAACTTGAACATTGTAAGCAATCGGTTGTGCATGTACTTCACTGCACAGATCAATAATTATTAAAGATAATTATTACTGATCGAATCCAGAGCTGCATGTTTAAATTAGACAGTATTTAGTCAGGCTTTTCATCACTAAGAATGCAGTATTTCCATCCAGAAGACCCAGATATCAATCAGACCACTCTAGATGGATTTATTTATTATACCACATGTCTCATATTTGCCAGCCTCTACTCCCAACCGTTATTTTCAACATATTGGTTTAATCCAGCAGTGTGGGATTGAGTTTTACTTACGATTGTCGTTAAAAATGCAGAAAACCCACTTTCTCATATTTTCTCTCCAGTGGAGCTCCGTCAGGCAACCGTAGCCATGATGAACAGGAAGGACGAGCTGGAGGAACAAAACGCGTATGTTGAGAAATTCTGCTTCTCTGATGCTTACAGACACGCAGATGTGCTGACACTCTAACGGAAAGATCACAAATGACCTTTCCGTGTAAGTGATGTCACACAGATTTTTAAACTCTAGAATTGCAGTTATTTTTGTCCTGATGTGGGGGCAGTTTTTGTTTTTAGCAGTAAACCGTTGGAGAGAGTCATTTTGTCTTATTTATCAGTGGAAAAGGGCCAAAATAGCACAGAACTGTTACTGACACCTAACGCGCCCGCAGATGTTCATAAATGTCATGATTTCATCAGACCTGATTGTGTTTCCTGCTGTTAGTTATTACAGTTAATGGAGTTAATCCCTGTTTATTCTGACCTAAATGAAAATGCTAGAACAGCAATGTCAACAAATTGTGTATGCAAAAGATTATTCAGTTTAAACACCTGCTGGTGCATGTTAGCGTGTCTGGCCCATTGTTTTCATCATGATATCTTAACAAGGCTTTATTAGTTTAACATCAGAGTTGCATAATTTTACAATATCACAATAGCTTCCTGTACCAAATTAAATCCAATAGCTTTAACGAAACACAACCATCTCTAGTTTTGTAATGTACATTATGTTGTCATTGGTGCTAAGAATACATCCAGCAGCTTGCTCCCTTGCTCGGGGCCTGACTAAATCAATGACATTTCTCTCGATTCCATCTAGCTAAAATTGACTTCCTGTTCTATTTCCCTGCCTGGGTGAGCTAAAACATTTAAAGTATGTTACTCTTCCTGACGGCTGTAGTTTTCATTACTGCTCCTTTTTGGGAATGATTGTAGAAATACAGTCGAAATTGAAGTGCAGGGAAGAGTTTGATTTTTCTCTGTGAATGTGCTCTCTACTCAGAGTTCAAAGGTCACTATCCTTATGCTCATCATTTGCTTCTAAAAGGTTCACATTTTAAAAGTAGTTTAAAAAAAAAAAAATTGGTACAAACATCAACAACACCAAGAGGAAGTCAACAACAAACAAAACAACTAATGCCACCTGCTCTTAGGAAGCGTCAGCATCAGCACTTAGCTTAGCCTAAACCAGGCCAACCCCTCTTCCTGACCCATGTCTTGTTCTGCTGAGACCCTTAAATACCAGGTAATACAACTATTTTCTGTATGTGGGGCATCATTATGATCTGTGTTGCGTGTTCCACAGGTCTCTTCGCAGTCTGCTGGATGGAGAGATGGAGCACTCAGCGGGCCTGAGGCAGGAAACCGATCTGCTGAAGAAGAAACTGGCAGAGCTGGAAGAGAGACACACTGCCAGGATCCAGGCGCTGTCCAGGTGAGCTGAGTATAGAAAGTACGGTCATCATTTCCAAAGGTGCAAACTGGAACGAGTTGACCTCACATCAACTCAGAATGTAACACGGTAGAGCTTCTGCTTCGACTTTCTGCTGAATGATGAGAAGTAATGAGAAACGAGTCCTCTTGTTTTTAAAAAAATAATAATTTAAAAATGTCAAGCAACCCCCTTTTTTATGACTGGCCATGATGTAAACAGTAAATGCTTTTCTCATCTGTTGAAAATTAAATGTCAGAAGTTAATTACACGAATACACCTAGGGCTCTGTAAAATGACAGCAGAAACTTGCTCCCTCATGCATTTCATGGTAAAAATAATAATAAAATTATGCAAATATTTGCAGCCCCTTTAAATAATAAAACCACAAATACTGCAAAAAGAGAAGGAAGAAATAATGAACACTGTCAAGAACAAGCGATTATTAATATAATGAGTCTCACTTGATCTTGATAAGAAAAAGGTCTCATGAACTTCATTTAATCCAGAAATATTGCTGCTAGCAGACGATCACAGTAGATATGAAATGCTTGCAAACACACTGGATTCTCATTGTCCCTCATCTGTTTGCAAAGCCCTCGACGTGCCCTGGATCGTCGGGACTATTTGGGCACCAGCAGGCTTCTGCCAGACGCTCTTTGCGTTTGGAAGACGTATCGCTGTCATCATTGTGTAAATATTGGCCAATGTTTCGGCCCTCGTATGTTTCTATTCTTCCACGTCCATAATGCTGCCATTCTCGCTTGGTGAGCTGCAAGCTAGAAAGGTTCTTTTGCCTGAACAGTGTGAGAGGCGTCCAGGGTAGAAACCAGCTCACTCACTCATGCAGCCCTGTCAGCTACATTTCAGCTTCACAGTGCATGTGTGAAAGGAGATATACTATATGAAGTATACAGTGCTGTGTGCTGCTAACCAGCTCTGCACCACCATGTTGCCACCTCCAACCTGCACTGACGGTACAGACTTTTTGGTGTGATGTGTGGTTTCATTTATCGACATCTCGCTTATGGCCCAAACAGTGCTAACTTCTGCTTTTGGTAGTTAAGAAGTCCTCCTGAAACCTGTGCCACCAGGGTGCTCGGCAATGATGACAAGAGAACACGGAAAACCTGGTTTGTTAGAACTGAAAGTGTGTTTTGCAATTACGTTGTATTTCACGTTCACTCTGGCAAAAAAAAAAAGAGGCATTTTTAACGTGACGACGGACCCGACTGCCACGTCCACTTCAAGTGGGACCACACCTCAAAACCACTTATTTCTGCTGAAAACACACGTATTTGGTATAGCCAGAGTTGTTAATTGATTCTGGTCCAACTCTTGAGATTTTAGTTAAAGTATCTCAATGTGGCGTATTTTGTAAATATGTAGTGACTGCCCTACATTCGGTTACTGTTGGAACTGAAAATTGCTATAGGCTGAGATGGAGGCTGATGATGTTTTGGAGGCAGTTTTCGTCACCAACCACCACTCTTCGCACCACCCTCCCCTACAAAGATGACCACCCTTTGGAGAGTTGCTGGGCATAGCTTAAATGCCATGGTAAAGTAAAAAACAAATCCAGACAAGATGCACGTTAGGTAAAAGTTAGGGGTGTAGGTCCACTTTGAAAGCACCGTGGGAAGAATGTCATAGCACTGTTGGATACTTTTACCCTCTCAGACTACCATGGACTTGTACTTCTTGCCGAACTCACACACATTTTTATCCCCAGTAAGTGGCCACCAGCTGTTTCCTTGAAAGTGAAACTGCGTCACTTTGGCATCTCCAATTGATTGCCTGCATGTAATAGTTGTTCGGTTGTGCCCAGCACACTTTAAATAGAATATTAGTCATCCTCCAGCGGTCTAAAAAGAAAAGTCCCAAGAAATTTCTGTACACATATTAACCTCCTCTTACAAGTCAAGGCACCGGCTACGACTGATGAGACGAATGACCTGAGTAAATGGCGTAGAAATCCGGTGTGCACAGGCAGAGAGGCCGCTGACAGTTAGCTCTAATGTGATAATGGTCACGTGCTTTATAGAGGCTGAATGGTAAATGAATTAGGGAAATTGCTCCTCTGCGTGAGTGTGTGATATCCAGTTTGCCTCTCCGTTTGGCCAAATGTGCACACAAAAAACTTTTCCAGTCTGCCGCTCAATCTCAAGAGCTGTTTTTCCTTTTCAGGCAAATCTGTCTCGATCAATAGAGGCTATAAATACCAGCGAACAAGCAGCTTTAGCCACTGAATGAGGGCTACCAACTGTCAGAATCATTGAGGGAAAAAAGCTACTGGCAACAGTTGCTATGTATCCAATTCTATGGGATAGCCTGGAGCTAAGGGAGAAGCTGTCAATTAAAACTGACTTCTGACAGGACATTCATATTTGTTAGTTGTCTGAAAACAAGAGCTTCTTATTTTATTATCAGCGACAGATTGTTGCATCTGTGTGACATGAGTCTTTTTTCCCAGGTTAAATCTCCAACGTTGGCTGGTTCTACTGTTTGAGGGCAAAGATGTCACTTGTGGCTTATTTTAGCAACTTTCTCCAAAGTCCAACTTTCCTATTACCACCTAAACCAAGGAAGTGCATGTGTGTCTTGAGTCCTGGTGCGTATGGGGGTGGCGGAGGATGAGTGAGTCGCCATAGATAGATTTAGGCTGACGTAGGCTCCGGCGAAGGAGGGTGGGCTAAACCGAGCTGCTGCTCACTTAGTTACTCACTCCAAACCTCAGATATACCGCCAGGCTACTTCATCTAAATATAAACATGAAAATGTAAGACCCTTACTCACATACTGACACATGGCAGCCCACATCCCCACGCTCCCAGCCTGTGGAAAACACACATGAAACATTCGTCATATATGTTTGCATCGACTCTCTGCCTTAAATAGACTACAGAAGATGCTCACCAACAGTGAGTCTATTGTCTTTTGTGCCACAGGAACCGTCAGTAGTTGGTTAGTTAGTTTCTGTGTCAGTGACCAGTCTTTGCGAGCCAATTAATTATATAGGAAATGTTGGCTCCATTTTGAAATGGCGTGAAAAGTCACATTTTGTATTTGATCGAGGAGACTGGAATGGAGGGGATTAGTGGCAACTGTGACAGTAAATTTAAAAAGCATATACTGTACTCAAATGTTTGCCTCATTTTCTGCTTGACTGGACTTTGGTCATGAAGTCCATGCAGCAGAGGCATGCACACGTCTCACAGGCAAAACAAAACTGTTCTTTTTCACAAATAAATATGATATATTTTATATAGTCAGTTATCTATAAAGAAAAATGTATTTTTGACCGCTAAAATCTATGGTGCAATAAGTTCAGAGGGGATCTTAACTTAGTAGCTGATGTTAACACTGGGGCATTTAAAAATAGATGTCCTATACCAGAATGTCCTTGCTTTGCTTGTACAACCCCTAAATTTTTGAGGATCACACACACACACACACACACACACACACACACACACACGCACACGCACACGCACACAGACACACACTTTTCTCTTGTCCCCCTTTTGAGAATTGGTTTGGCAGAGCAGAATGCAGAAAGATGGGAAGGCGGCCAGTCGAGTGGGCTCAGGCCAGGAAGTGGTACCTCGTCACAGAGAGAGGGGGTGGTTGGACAGGCGGAAACACACACACACACACACACACACATTCACCCATACATCCTGAAAATGGGAGCAGATGCCTTCTTCTTTGGACATCGATCCCGTCTTCTCCCTGTGCTGTTTGTACTGCACAATCTGCCTGGTTTGTTTGTGTGTTTCAGCCCTTTGTCATTTTTGTTTCTTAATCCAGTGCTGATTTTTCAACAACTTTGATCTGTGACCTGTAGCCTAGTTGTCCCCTTGTTTATATGTGCCATGTGCTTGATTGAAGTATTTTTTTCCAGTCCAATCTAGTCAATTGCTCTGAGAAGTAGGGCTGCAAGTATCAGATATTTTAGTAATCAGATATTCTACTGAAAGTTCCTTTGATTAATTACCTCATGTTTGAGGCTCCAGTAGAAGAAAATCCTGGACAATTTTTAAAATTCCACCTGGACATACTCCTAGGTCTCCCAGAAGACATGTTTGTACAAAGGAGGATATTTGGTCACCTTACACACGAGAAAATGTCATCATTAGTGTCACCATTAAGTAAACACTTACTCAAGGCACAGAAAATTCCCCAATTATTTATTTGTCGAGGAATTCTAATTACTCGGGGAACTGTTTTACCCCTACTCGGGGGTTATTACTACCCTAACTGTGCTCTTTGCCTCACAATACCAGGTCGGACACTTCAGTGTGGTGAATATACTTTAAAAGTGTCAAACAGTCACACAAAGAAGGAACAGGTGTAATAAAATAGAGAGAAAAATCACCTAAGGGCTGCGACTCAGCTCGAGTAATTACAGTGTTCAGTTTAAGTTCAAGCTTTCCTCTGGAGACACCTTAATCTTCAAGAGAAGTTTGTGCATCCTTACTTTTTTCATTTGAATGCAAATGCATTCATCACTTCATCATTTTCTGTGCCTCTGAAATGTGCAGTGCCTGAAAAATTAGTTTATTTGCACAGAAAGTAATTAGCTTTAAAACAAAGCCTTTCACATTGAATCAAAAAGGTTATTAAGTTTATTTGTTGTCTTGAAACTCTCAACAATGAAATGAGATGACTTGCACATCTGTATTAACAACCACAGTCAACGGGCTTATTATCTGACTAAATTCTGGGTCAAACTACGGTCCTTAATCAGGAAATGGGTTTGGGGCTGTCTCCGTAACAGCTGCACGAATGATGTGGCAGAGATGTTGAGTGAGGACCTTATTTTCCACAAATTTAAAATGCTTTTGTTTCATGAAGCTGAGCAGAGACGCAAACACAATCTCACATCTGCTGAAATTTAAAGGTCCGCTGAAAGCAAAACATCCAGCAAATTAATGAATGCTTCTCAGATCCGGAAGAAAGTTTTTACACATAACACGTTGCTTGCATAGTAGCAGTGATGCTTCAGCCTTTTAGACCCCCTGAGTACTGATAATGATTATCTGTATAGAAAAGGGGTAGATTTGTTTACAGAACAATTATTATATATCAGTGTGATGTAGGAAAAAGCATTTTTTTTATTGTTTTGGTGATTACTACATCTCTTATACATAATTCAGTTGAATTCATCTTTAGTTTTATGGCATTTTTCATGATCAGTGTTTTAAAGATACCCAGGGCCTGATCCCAACAAGCAACCGTGGCAATAAAATAGGCTTTACTATGAATTTATAAGTACTTAAATGATCTTTTTCATGAAAAACTGATATGAAGTATTTAATCATGAGCAATTGATCACAAATGCAGAAGGAAAGAGAAATTTCTGTTAGCAGTTTTTGTGCCACTTGAGCGAACTAGAAATTCATGCAGAAAATTGAATTTTGACACCTCCTTGAATTTAAATTGGGTTTGAAAATGTTCTATGTGTCGCCACACATCCCAAGTATTCTTTTCCGGTAGGGGCATCGTCACCTTTCTCAAAGTCTTTAATGCCAGCCTAGAATTGTTCTAAAACATCTCTTTTTTACAATCGATCTCTTTTTCTTCCTGTTGGCATCACAGCGATTCTGGAAAGGTAATATTCAGTAATATGAGATTTGCCAACATAACTGAGGTATGAATTCTGAATGACCACCAGAGCTGGTATGATATACCTGGATGAGCATTACATGCACGCACAGATCGAGGAGTTTTATCAGGGGTCGGCAACCCGCGGCTCTGGAGCCGCATGCGGCTCTTTCATCCTTATGTTGCGGCTCTGAATGGCTTGGGGAAATGAATTCTTAGTGTTCGATTAAAGTGTATGTTATTTGTCTCAAAAACGTGCATCATGTCTTTTTATTAAGCTAAAGTTTTTAATTTTCTTCAGACCTTGTGCAATTTCGGTGATCAGCATTCGCCTTCTTCAGAGACGTTTGACAGCACTTGACGTGTCAGCAGGCAGATGAACGTAAACGTCCCAGGCGCAGACAGCTGACATCTCCCCCTCCTTCAGCCTCTCAGTGCATCCTCTGCACCAGAGTGAGCAAGACGCAGACCTTTATTTCTGCAGATTCAGGCTGATTTTTTAAGTTACGAAACTGATCAGCGAACATCTGATTCACCACATGGTTCTGTGGTGGTGAAAGAGTTTTTAGGTCGAAATGAAGAGGGACTAAATAACACGAAGAGACTAAATGTTGGAGAAGTTCCCATAACACAGAACCTGGTGTTCACATCTTTTGTTTTTAGAGCTCAAGAAGGGAGTGTAAAGTAGCATCTGGAGTTAGTTCTTCCACCCCTGACTCTGATTTGGTTGTTTGACCTGAAAGGCAGAAAGCCTCTTTGGGGAAAATGGGGTTATGCTACATGGTAACAACTAATCCATCTGGATCCCACTGATGAACATCCCTGGCCACACATAGCTCACTAACCCAATTTGCTGATTCAAGTAAGCAGAAAGGTAGTCTTGCCAGACAACCTCCTGAGGTCAGTGTGCTCCACAGTCTGAAACATAGCAGAACATAAGGCCTTCAGGACAACCAAATCCCAAGAAGGCACCCGGATTGTATGTGGAGGTCACAACTGCAGTGCACGCTTAAGGAACCTGCTCACCAGAGCACGCCAACCCACGGACTGACCATCCACCAAGGCATCTTGTGTTGCTACACCATCCTTACACTAGGTTGCAGGAGGGTGCATGGGCATTGATTATAGCCTGGATAACACCAAAACAACAAGACATGAAGAATGGTGTGCAAGGACATCTTGTCAGAATGGACTGGCTGGTTCTATAGAAAAACCATAGTGGGCAATGGGTCCAATGGATCGATTCTTCTGACTGTTAGACACTGCCCATATCATTTAAACCACCATTGCCTTGAGCCTCCTCTTGCATGGAGGGGGCTTTTGGCACAAAAGAAAAGATCTTATAGGTTCCCCGACAAAGGTCATCCCGACCCCGATAAACCTGGTGGGGACGACGCCTGAACTTTATTCCGTCTCCTGATAGAGTTAATAGTACCCAAGGATTTGAAGCCAGGACGTCCCAGTGACTCAGATGTGTAGGAGGCCAGGTCTAGGGAGCCAGGACCAACTCCCGCAAGCTTTTCGGGGGCTTAGGGAAGTCATTTAGCAGGCAGCCTGCATCTAGGTGCCCTATCCCCAGTTACCCAAAATGCTAGCTGTGGGGGGCCCTATGAGAGCTTAGAACAATCACCCTGAGTGGCAGCTGCAGAACTGGGAGAACTATTTTGCACTGATCTAACAGTGCCTCCACTGGGGCTGTGTCCAGCCGAAGCCTTGAAATGGCCAATTGGTCAACTTGTTGAACTGCAGAAAGATCTGTCTCTGGATCCCTCGACGAGTCCGCACCAGACTCGTGAAGGTCTCATTAACGGGAGGGGGGACAGCCTCTCCAGTTGCACCTGATCCCTCGGGTGCATCTGTATAGAAATTCTCCAAGGCAGCAATAGACAACACATCCTTGGCTAACAACACAGGGAAGAGAAGCGCGGCTATCGCTCTTGCCATGATTTTGGGATGGTGACTGAACTCATAGTCTTGGTGGCATCAAAGACACTGCAAGAATGCAAATTAAAAAAGGAGGTCCCTAATCAAGGACAGCTCAGAGGCCAATGTGTCTACTTTAAGAGACTGCTTGAGCACTGCTTGAAAATCTTTTCAGGACTGTGAAAGGGTTGTGGTGGCATTTTGTCCTGGGCTGAATAACCCTGCAATCGACCTGGGAAATTAACAGATTGAAGTAGGTCGCCTGCAATATGAAATCCTGAGTCATCACGCTAAATTACCTGATGGAGTTGATGATGTACCTGCCTGACGTGTTCTGATTTTGTCACTGGACAGCCAGTATAAAGAGACTGATCTCTGGAGGGTAGAGTTTTATTTCCTGTTTTTTAATCAAACAAATCAAATGTGTGGCTAGACGGTCTTTAATGGAAGCACATTTCTTCTTTCTTTGCCGTAGAGCAGGAGCACTTATTATTTCAGTAGGAAACCAGCACTTGTATTTCATGAAATTTAAGAGGGAGAAACACTTGCGTGTAATTAAAGAGCAAGAAACACAGCTTGACTGAGTAAATTAGAGTCAGCCATTGAACTCAAATATCTGGTAGAAATATAAGTATATTTTGTGAAATTAAGGAGCGAGAAACATTTGATTAACTCGGTACAAAAAAAATAGTGTAAAACACAAGGCAGCCACAGGGCGAGCTATACTTGAGGAGGAGCTAATAATATAACCCATGTGTTTACTTCATTTTTTAAACTGTACTGTGGGTAGGTTTAGCTTATCCCGACCCGACCATCAGAGAGGCAAAGGCATGTGGGGAGCAAATCCTCTACTATAGTAACCAACCCCGACTTGGCGGAGATCCTTGCGGGGAGGATGCAGCATTTGGAGGACGAGATTCCTAGCTTCAACCGATAAATTTGTGTTTTCAAGGCTACCAGGGGTAGGTGGCAAGCTAGTATGATTACCTGTGTTTTAAGGTGAGAAAATTAGAAGAAATGATCGGTGGGTGCCGGCCTTTTTTTGTCAGGAAGAATGAACACCAATGCCCCTTTAAATCCTACCTGCTCATTTTATCTGTGCTCACTGTAAAAGTATTGATTAAGGCCAGTTTAATCTATAGGTTTGTTGATATAACAATACTAGAAGCAACTGACATGAATACATGTAATGGATAAGTGGATTGTGTAGTGCTTTACACAACAACAACAAACAAACAAACACAACAACAAAAAGGTGTACTTTTTGTTGATCAAGCAGCATCATCTTAGTATCTGGGAGTTCCTTGTTTTATATATGGCTGTAAACATCTTGCTGGTTCCTCAGACTCTTTTACACAAGTGCACAAGCACGTACTTGAAGAGATCAGTGTGCACAGACTGGAAGTTTGTCAGTCTGGAACGGTGTCCTGGCTGGGTATTTCTGATAACAGCCACTTGGTCATGTCTTGGGGGAGGTCTTAATGTGGTCTGGGACGTCGTCTGGCAGATGCCTCTTCTGTTGTTAGGGAATGAGGGCTGATAGGCAGCCCTCCAATAAATAGAATTCCCTCACCAAGGACACCAGCCATGTTATAGCTGTAATTTCCTTCTCAAAGTAGACGATATTCAACTGGTTGTGCCTTGTAAAACGGACTCCCGTCTCTTCTGTTATCCTGTGTGCACATGGTCATCGTTGGTATTGTGACTCATCCATCCACCAGTTTTAGGTATTTTCCCCCTTAATCGGTGTCTTAACTGACTATCCCATCAAACCACCATCAGACTTTGATCTCAAACTGAAACCATTGCATTTTTCCTTGACGGCTTCTTTTATATTTTGTTGCTCTGATAATTAGCAGAACACTGAACACTAAAACAGAATAATACTTTTCAAGCAGCCTCCTTTTGTTCCCATGAAGCTGGATGAAAGGTTGTCTCTGATGTAATAAAGCAGCTGCAACCAGCGAACCTTGAGGATTTCTTTTTTATATTAACACTGTAACCAATGGAGTTAGGCACATAAAACAATTTTAGTTAAATGTTAAAACCCAAGCTGTCGGCCATCTGTTTGTTTACTGATTCATATGCAGAAATGGTTTGGTTGGGGGAAAAAAACCTGCAAATGTGTCTGGCTCTGCCAACACAGCTGCATTTCTGCCTTTTCGCACACGATGATGATGCAAAACTGTTGTCGTCTATGAATTATAACAAGGGTGTTTGACATTTAAAAAGTCCAAAATGATTGCATGCATTGCTGTGGGAGTATTGTGTACTCACTGTTTGGGCTGCATGTGTTTGTGCAGGGAGAATGAGGTCCTGAAGGTCCAGTTGAAGAAGTATGTGGGGGCGGTACAGATGCTGAAGAGAGAGGGAAGCCAGGGAAATGACGGTAAACAACAGACACACACACACACACGCACGCACGCACGCACGCACGCACGCACGCACGCACGCGGCATCAATATGACCTGAAATTAGATTTCATATCTGTCCCAGCGCTCGGAGAAGCGCACACAGGAAAAAAGGTCATCGGTTTCCTTTCCTGATGGGTTTGTCAGGTGACAAACGTCCCTTTTAACGGTGCGAATCCTTGTCAAAAAGGAAGTGAACCTGTCACTCCTTTGTCTCTCAGACTTGTCCCTTTATCTTTGTCTTTGTTGAGGAGGGAAGGAAGTGACACAGTGACTGAGGACTAAGGTGATGTTGGAGGCGATTACTATAAGCATGGTCAACCATGGAGGGTCATATAGTGGCTAATTGCATTTTTCAGGATAGATGTTACCATGGTGATGCCCTGAGGGGTTTTATGTGTGTGAGACATGAAGACATGAAAAACTCATTAATATTAAGTTATACTTTTTAAGAAGAGAATGCAAAATTAGAAGAATTGGATAATTTCATTTCTAAGAGCACGTATTACAAAATATGGCCCATATATAGTTATATATTTGAATTATTATGACGTAAACTTGTGTTATGTGAACATAAGCATCACCATAGCTTATGGATGTCTTTGTTTTAAAACACAGGCACATGTTTTAAGTGTAATGATGGATGTTTACATTCACAATGCACCTTTATGTGCATATCCATGATAAAAAGATGCTGTTAAAAGTTGGCCAAAATTTGATATTTCAGCTCACCTCCATTTATCACACTCAGCCTGTCAACCAGGTCCGTTTGGCCCGCCGTAAGTGTGGCAGACTGGAACGCCGACAATGGCGATGATTGGAGGGAGCAAGGACTCCCTCACATGAAAACACATATGTTATTAGGAAATAGCCTTCAGCATGTGTAGGCTTGACAAACACGTTCCAGTTTTCCATCAGGCATCGAGCCTTCTCGCATTTGGGTTTTGCCCCATCTCTGGTTATCTTCCCCCTGGTGTTGACTTCATTCATCCCATGATCCGTGCGCTCTCCTTCCAGCCTCCAACCCCAGTCTCATCCCACTTGTCATTCCCTCTTTTCCAAGCCCGTTTACCTCATCCAGACAGGCGTAGTAATTCCCTCTCCACAGCGTTGTCTAAATGATTTCATCCTCCCTCCCTCTTTCCGCAGCCCGCTGTCGTACGTACGCATCAGCAGTAAAGAATATTGTTTAAACAGTTTGTGGGGAGCAGGAATTGCTGTCAGCATGTCTCCTTTTTTGAACCCCACTTCTGTCTAATGGTCGTGGGGCACATGTGATCTCTGGAACGCTCCTCCGGTGCGGCCGTTCTGCTCCCTTTCTTACAGTTCAGAGATAATTATTCCTCCCTGCATGTCGCCATTTCTCTCTGTTTGTTCAAGGGCTTTCTCCTCGCCACATCCATGAGTGGAACCCATTACGATCGTGACAGCAGTGCCATTGCTTTCAAAGATTCACACCTAAGTTTAATGTAAATACCTACATTGCTGAATGTGCACCATAAAAGTGAGTTGAATCAGAATTAGCATATTCGGGCTTTTGTGTGCGCCATTAGAAGCGTAGAAGAGAATCCCGAGATGACTGGTGTGTTACAGTGAGAGTCAAGTTCACTGTACGCCGAGTTAGATAAAGGCAGATCTCCAGGGAACGATACCTAGCGGCTCATGAATAATGGCGTTTCCTCACAAGTACTCTTGAATAATCTTCAGCCTAATGACTCTGTACTGGCTTCTCTGAGCACAGCAGGGCAGGTTTTGAGGACATTGCTCTTGTGCTAAAGTGCAACCAAGGTTTTCTCCTGGGGGTTTACTCTGGATTTCATGATTCCCAGATCCACCAGCAGATTAGGTCAGACCCAACTGCACTCGTTTGCAGTAATTTATAGTGGGATAAAAAGACAAGGCGGGTTCTGGCAAGAGTGTGAGGTTGGTGATGGTGCGTCGAGACTATTTGTTTTCCCTGAGAACTTGTGCTGTCTGGTCCTGGACACTCACTCGGTCCAAAGTGATGGTTTTTCCAGATATTTCATTCTCCCAGAGGGACTTTAGAGCCACGTTGAATGGCTGCTTTTTGACTGAATGCTTTTCTTCGTGGGATTGATTTCCAAAGGGGGAAGGTTACCTGTGGGGGCCAAAACACGTTTCTCTTCTTCTCCCAGGGATAGCCGCATGTGGTCAGGTGAAATTGGCCTGCTGTGCTGTATATAAAAAAGGCTGGGATAGAGATCTCCCATTATTAACCTGTCAAGTGCTGGCTGGGCCTGCTGAGGACGCTCCAGGAGATCGATAAAAGGTGAAAGGGCATTCGGTCTGGTGAAATGGAAATCCCCCTTTATATTTTCTTGTCAAGGGCTCTGTGATAGTTCTATTTCCTCGTGATTATAT
Source organism: Takifugu rubripes (assembly GCF_901000725.2). Taxonomy (NCBI): domain Eukaryota; kingdom Metazoa; phylum Chordata; class Actinopteri; order Tetraodontiformes; family Tetraodontidae; genus Takifugu; species Takifugu rubripes. Next base: position 10,091,153 of record NC_042285.1, read on the forward strand.
ATCTGCACCATATTAACTCATCACATTAAACCCCTGTTTTGTAGAAATGGTAAAAATGAGGATGAGCAAACGACTCATACGAAAGGCAAAATGATTAATGGGTTCAATCCCATCTTCTTTTATCTACGTTATCTTTATTGAGATCGTTAATTGGTATTTGGGCTTGCTCTAAATCTGTAATCCTCACCTTTGAGCTCCTCACAACGATCCAGAGGACGAACACTGGCCAGACCCGCTCATCCCTTCGCTCAGCTTTTGCCTGTGGTCACGCACATGGTTCATTTACCCATAAATAAATCCGCGGACAGCGTCTTATTCATCTCCAATAAGGAAATGGATTACACGGCCATTTAAAACTCGATAAGCTTCCATCGCTTCAGCCTTCCCTGTTCTGGCCGACAACCAGAGGCCTAATAATAAGTGAATGAGAGGCATTTGTCACCTCTGCCCGCACTAATATCGGCGTGTGTCTTACTCATTACACATTGATCTGCAGTTATTGTCCCTTTGTGTGCTCGTCTTTGCCCTTGCAGGCAGAGGGAAAGTAGCTTTCAATTCATGGTTTATGACTGCAACAACAGGACAGTTCAAACTAAATGAATAGACCCACCTAGGCTTGAAAAAAAATGAAAGCTGTCAGTAAACCGTACAGCACTGGTTATCAGCCAGCTGCAACACACTGACAGAAGACGGCTGATGTTCGTCTCACGTGCACCAAACTGTTCAGTGGACAGATATCACACAGTCTTAAATGATGCCACTTAACGAGGAAACAACTGTTTAAGTTCCAGGCGGGGCCTGCTTATATCTACGGTGTGTGTTATTGTTAAAAAAGCTCGAGCTATGTGACTCCGTGTGTTGTTTTCTGACCTGTTTCTTTTCACAGCAGTACGGCGTGCACGTAGGTGTATTTGTGCTTGCATGGAGGTGGATTTTCATTACTTGTTAACTAGTTAAGTGTGTTTGGGGGTTTAATGTGAGAAAAGCAGGTCACAGGCAGATGGGGGGGTCATTAAACAAATGTGAGGAGGTATGTGTTTTGTCAAGGCCAGTGCGCATATGTGTGCGCATTCATGCACTGTGTCCCCTTTGAATGTGAGTAGGTGAGCCGCCCTGAGTGTGAGAAGCTGAAATTAAACAGCGTGTTAGTGAGTGTAGGTGGGTATGAAACTTGTAGCCTGTGCTGTAAGTGGTTTATGCTAATAGAGATATTTACATCCCAATAGGCTAATTGTAAAAGAGCAAATGATGAGTCATTCTCTTAGAGAATTGAGATTAATTATGCCCACTCGTTAAACTGCAGCCTCGGATCATAACAGGAGGCAGCAGCTTGCATTGTTTAGCCGCTCTGGTTTCAATCCAACAGATTGGGCATGTTTACCAGCACCGAGGTGTGAGGGAGTTCTTATTTATGCAGCACAGGGTGGTCTGTTTGTGCCTAACTATGGCAATTAATCGCACACACACTGTTTATTTTACCTGGCACGAAAAAGGTGACATAGCTGATATTGTTTGTCACAGGCAGGGCCAGGTGGCCGCCGCCCGATTTCCTCACCTTTGGTCGTCATACTTCAGAGGCGTCTGCGTGCGGTCGCAGCAGGGGTGTGGATGTGGATTTCCTCACCTGGATGGATATGTGTTAATGAATATTTTAATCATCTCACCTATCGCCAGAACCTGCTGAGTGTCATCGCGTATGCCTCTCCCGGGGATAAATATGGAAGAGTCCCATGCATGTTGCCCATCTGATGCATGATCTGACTCTCAGAAAACCAGATCAGAGCGTTCGCTTGGCCCCACTGCTCTCCGCCACAATATGTCACAGCACAAAAATAGCCGTGTTGGGTTATCTTCACCGTCAGCTGTTGTGGAACATGGCGGCATAAGAACCTGTCCACATGCTTCTCATATTGCTGTGAGGACAAAGGTGCGTTTTCTCTGCTCGATTTACATTTTCTTTTAAATCTGATATTGTTATGCCAAATGTGCTACGCATTGCTTGCAATTTATTGAAGTCGAAGAAGAAGAAAGGCAACTAAACATTAAAAAACTATTGAAAGAAAAAACCATACGAGCCAATATTTGTTTTGACAGCAACACTCAACACTCAATTTTTTTTTAGCAATCGGTAATGAAAACAACAGTAAATATTTATCCTCATCGTCTCTTGTTAAGAGTGTTGAAAATGATACCTTTTGAGTTTTTTGTTTTAGCGTTTTACTGCTGACAAGACAATGTATTTACAGTTACAGTTGATCTTGTAGTTTATTAAAGGATGCGATGTCTGCAGCGCTAGTTTAGGCAGACCACATCAAACTGCACTATTCCGGATCAGCTGATCCTTCATGTGCCCCTCTCTCCTGCTTAGGCAGGTATTTAAATCCCCCCATTTTCCTGATCATTCCTGATCGCTCCATGCTGCTACTGCGTTTGTTATATGCTGCTCATGCTGCTCTGCCTCCTGCTGCCCTGGCTATTTTGACGCTTTGTGCTGTTCTGCTGCTCCGTGCTGCCATTCGGAGCTTAATTCCGCCACCTCCCCAGCATCCTTCTGTGGGCTCTGTTTCTTCGATCCCTGTGGGAGGGTCTGATGTTCGTTCTGTGTAATGTCTGGGTAAACTATTATCAGGGAATGAATACATTAAGAAAGAGCCTGGTGCTAAAGATCCCTCTATATTTTTAAAATGATGCTCAGCTAGGTGTGCGTAATAAAATTGAATCCACAGTTGTCTGACTGAAATGTGTTTATTTCAACACATGACTTTTTGTAACAACGAAAGACTTTTAATTAACCCAATATTCATATATAATATAACATTTGAATGTTAATTTGACTGAACCGTGAATGTATTCAGATTGTGGCATTCGTTAGCACGCTTCAGTGTCACGGACGTCATATTCTGGGCAGGACTTTGGGGGCATTAATCAAAGCTGGCCCAATTGTTACCCTGTGGTGGGCACACATGCAGAGCTGGTAATGAAAATGGCGGTGCATCTGTTTGTTGTTCTGTTAGCATCCCCCTCACGTGACTAAACATTTGGTTTAAGTGAGAATTTTAGGGAAAAATCTGTCTTCTAGCTGCAGATTGATTCTTGAACTCCTAATTTAATATCTTCTTATTTAATATACATCATTATATGTTGACAGTTTTGTTTATGTTTCAAAAGAAACACAATCTTTTTATTGCTTTAAATTGCCATATGTTTGTTTAAAATGGAAGTAAACTAAAGCAGATGTTGCACAGTTTTCAGAAGTGGTTTTTGAATAAATTAGCATGAAAGTGGAAGGTAATTTTGATTGTAATTACTAAAGGCAGCTGACTTCCCCCAGTTCCCTGTAAATGTGACTTTGCTTTAATTTCCGTTGTGAGGAAGAGAATACAGAACTAGCTGAACATCCTCAGAGACATTTTCCAAACTGATCCAACAGTTTTCAGCAGCGTCGAATTACCACAAAGAAAATCCACGCTGTGATCAGTCACACCCCATCAGCTTGACAGATCTTTACAGGTCTTGCCTCATGTTCAGTTCTGCGACTTAGACGGCTGTCAAAATAACCACCTCACATATGGTTTTTTTGCTGTGATGGAGTCTTTGATTTGTTATTGTAGAAGACACTGAGCCATTGTGTTCTGGGAATATTGGAAATACATCAAAACAGTTGAAGATAACCCACTGTTACGAGGAAAGAAAAAAAAAAGCAACACATTCACCAATTGTAACGCAGTCACTTATGAAGTTAATAAATCAATTAGATGTTGAACATGTTAAATGTGAAATTATTGGAAGTTCTGTTTCATACCATTGATAAATGTAATTTACGGTTAGGGTGAGGCTTTACAAGGTCTATCCAAGCAGGCGTACCACAGTAGACCAGCAACAGCATGGGCAGACGAGTCATTCATAACTAATTCATGTCAGCTATTCGCTCTAATGTGTATTAGGGAAAGCACATTTTGCAAGCTTAAGAATAAATAAATAACTTGTGTTAATACACCCAGGACTGTGATCTTGTTATTCTCACACCTGCATGATATAATATTGAGGAAGAAGGAGGTGAAAGTATTAAATACAAAGGTCTGTTCAAAGAGGAAATCATTGGAAAGTGATTTTGGACGGAGAAGAATTATGATTCATCGCTTCGTGGATTTGGCTAGATTGTATTTTTGGTGCTTGCAGCACCTTGGAAAGGTTGTTTTGGCTTATAGACATTTGTGATTTGTGGTTGAGTGTTGAGATCAGTGTCGTGTTTCTGGCCAGTGGGGCAGAACTGGACCTGGGAGCACACGTGGAGTCTCTGCTTCATTAACTGATGTTTTTGGAAGTCATTGTCTTCTCTATGATGCAGCGTGTCCTGTGGTGGACTGGTGACCTGTCCAGGGTGGATTCCCACCTGTCTGATTGCTGAGATAGTGTGGAGCAATCCCGGGAAGCTGGTAAATGGGTTTTACCAGAAAATGGACAGTTCAATATGTTGGAATTTCCTTCCAAGTGCTAAAATTTACAAAGTGGCAGAAGTAACATTCAGCTGACAGCAGGAGAAAGTTGAACACTTCTACCACGCAGGGACTGCAAAGTTCCTGAGCAAACACGACCAAGTGCATTAGTTACTCAATCAATACAAGAGCCAATTACACAGGAGACGAGGGTGCTATTACACCGAAGATCAGACATGGCTAATTAAGGAAAGTGACAGCAAGCTTTAATCAGCCGTACCTGCTGCTGCCGCCGCTGTGAAAAACTCTTCACGTCACGCATCTGTCAGGTGTGCTGGTTCATTCCTGTCAGATCAGATCAGTTCATTGTCACTGAGCTTCGAAACTAACAACCAAAGCCAGGGGTTACTGCTATGGTTACCACCGGTATCGTTCTCATGCTAAATTCAGCGAACATATTGTCAAATACTCTTGTGTGCACTTGGGAGTGGAAACCAGCTGTCTGTCACGATTTGGTCACGCTGGTGACACAAGGGCCACTGGCAGCTGCTCTGTGTCACTTCAGTCCATTTAAACACAGACCAATGCATATTCATCAGCTGCACCTCGTAGATCCAGCCCAGGGGATGAAGGATTATTTGTTTCTTATGTGTCTTACGCATCAGACACACTCAGGCCTAATTACCTGCTCGGGTACATCTCAGGTCCTATAAGGAGTCAAATCTGTGTGAGCTGCAGACATGGTGGAATGTCCCCCATTAAGCACCTGAAAGTGCATCTCATCACCTGACTGGAATATGCAAATCGCACGCACCCCCCCAGTCATTAGGCATTCAGCTCCCAGGAAGTTGTCTCCAACTTTTGATGTCAACAACGTCCCCCAAAACATCCTGCCCCCCTTTTTTTCCCCCTCCCGTATTCATAATCACACAAGAAAAACAACTTCTGAAACTTTTCACACATGCTGAGGAAGAAAAGGACTCAGAGTGCAGCAAAAATACTTCAGGGTGCACTTTCTTCACTTCTTTCTGCTGGTGACTCCCATTATTTTCTCTGAGACAGCAGCTCAGACACAGAAGCAGCTTAAACAAATGGTGATATCAGCCTCTATAGCTGCTTTCAACTGGAGGTCAGGGGGGAAGAAGATGATCAAATATACATAGAGCCACTCTGCATCAGGGTGGATTATTATGCAGCTAGATTGTTGGTGAGGGACAGAAAAGAAGTGGAGACAGCGAAGGTGAAAATATATACCGAATATAGAGCAAAATAAATGGGAAAGCAAAGGCGAGAGAATGAAGAAAAAGCAATGCACAAGGCTTGTATGGCTGTAGTAAATATTTAAATTACAGAATAAAGGAAATACAGGTTCCAGATTTTCACTTTTTTGGATAGAAAAGGTGCAACGCGGGCAGGTTTCTGTCCTGAGTCATCCAGTTTCAGCAGTTTTTTAATTTTAGGTAACATTACACAAAAAAAAAGTTTCACTCTGCAGGCTTAAACATGGAAATAAAAATTTACTGATTAACATTTTTAAGTCATGTCAAGTGTGATTTATCAAAACATGTTTGCAAGTATAAGCGATTGTAAAAACCCAGTAGATTACAGTTTTTATCTTGTAATGTTGCATTAACTTAAGCTAACTTAAAGTTTCAGTATTAAAAGGAAAAGGACATAGAATTACAGTAAAAATTGTTTTATGTGTGACAGAATATGTGTAAAAGGGAGGAAACGCAGAAGTTCCAGAAAGAAGTTCTCTATTTAGCAACTACATCAAGAATTCTAAACACAACTGCTCATTTTGGAGCCAGAAGCAACATATTTCCCACTCGACAGGGAGAAAAAGGCTTTTTACCGGAATAATGACAGCTGGATATGGGGAGATCCCTTAGTCTGTTGGTACTGTCTGGGCAGCCTGTGCTTATTTTTGTCAGCGTAAAACCAAATCAGAATTCTACATTACATTCTTGAAGAGGAGATAAAAAAGAAGGCTTTTGTGCTCTGTGAGTCCGTCTGAATTTGTAAAAGATTGCAAAGAACACACGCTTTGATAATTAAGTTGTTTTTTCCCCCACAAATCAACATTTACCCAATAAAAGTTGGAGCCCAAATAAGCATGAGAAACTAATTAAAACTGCCAGCGTGATGAAGCGACCAACTAAACAACTCTGTTAATGAGGCAGAACAGACTGGCGAGAGGGTGTTGTAGCGCTGGCGTCTTAAAGCAACAACAAGCAACATCTGGATCAATAGCATACTGATACTGTTGAAGAGTTTGGGCCCAGAATCAGCGCCAGCCAGGAGGAAACATCCTGTTGCATCCAGCTGAAATGATTGAGGCTTTTTCTGTGGATTTACAGTAGTTGGCTCCTTTCAGATGAGTTTGAATAGGAAGCAAATCCCCAACGTATCCACTAATCCAGCTGTTGTCACTCTATAATGGACTATCGCATGAGAAGTACTCGTCTGAATTCACGGTGTTGATGCTGTTTTCTCTTCTGGCAGCTGAAATACGACGAACAATCACTCCTTTTCTTTTTTTTCCTACCTTAACCACAGTATTTTGGTTATTTATTTTTTTCCCAGTATGACAGTAGCCTGTTAGTGCCTGGTGGAGCTCGGAGCCTTAATGGATCTATCTATTATTGGGCCTCCAACATTTGTGTTTCTGAGGGACTGTAATAGGTGGCGAGAGCGGGGAATGGACTTCTAATATCAAATTGATTTACCATAATGGATGGCTCGCAAATGACCAAATGGAGCACGTTGAAAGGAATGACTCGCGTCTTCAATCTAATCCCATTTTCCTAATCCTGAGAATAAAATAAGACATCATTAACAGGTATGTATCATCAAAAGAGTTTCAACTCTAATTCAAGGTTTAAAAATCTGGGCCAGTTTGGTTTTGCAAAGCATTTAAAGGAACGGTCACAACTGATCACTTTTGGGAAAAAGTAGGAGTAGTGGAAATAAATAAGATCACTTTTGTCTTTAGTAAATTAGAAAGAGCTGAACAAACCACCATGTGTGCTCAGCTCTGTCTAGAGAAAAGGTTCTGCCCTCTAGAAAACAAGTTCTATGGCTATTTTTCCCAGTGCAACAATAAAACATAAATAAAAAGGGAAAGCGCATGGTGGGCTGGGGAATTGTAGCGACCTCACAGAAGACACAGTGTGACAGACACGTGACTTCGGAGAACAATTGAGGACATTCTTCCTTCTGGGATCTGCTTCCATAGCAAGACACAATTTATGAGCCGTGCTTTTTAATAATAACCCCTCTTGACTTCTGGCCAGCGGGCACCACTGTTGCCGAGTTAGCCTGGGGGTTGTACAGCAGCGTGTTTATTATTTTTTTTGTGAGACTAAATCCAACCCCAGCGATTCTGCTGCAAATCTGGAGTAAGATAAGCGTGGTAGTGTTTTTTCCTTGCGGGTTAAAGAGCCATTTTCTCACTTGTCAGCGGTGACAGCTTTTCATTGTGCAACCAAATGTAGGTTTCCACTACAAGCAGTGATCATTGTGCAGTCTGTTTGCAGTTCTTTTGGACTCCTCAGCATTTATTGAAGCTCTTACAGTGACAGTTCTTGTCAGGAGAGTGCATTTTTGCTGTTAGCGATCTACGATACGCATTTGGATCAGTTGATAATTATTGCCAATTTTCAGTATTTCTGCAACTTTTGTTTTACATGTAAATGTATTTTCCCTGTATTCCACAAGCAGGTGTTTTTTCAGCTCTTGTTTTTTCTTTACAGTATTTAGATTTTTACCCTATAGTTGATGTGACAGATTCATGCAGCTGCTTTATACTTATGCTGATGATGTCAGAATCAAAGCTCACTGCTCATCCTGGAGCCAGCCCCTGCCTGGCTGCGCACGCTCTCCTTCCGTCCCATATTTTAAAGTATTTTCCGCTCTGTCTTTCATCCCTCCATCATGCTCTGTGGCCTCTGTCATCATCTCGCTGGGTTCCAGCTTTAAAACCAAAAATATCAAAATTACACTTGCTAATCAGTGCAGCAGCTCCGTTGTCCTTCCCTTCCTTTTATTTCCTCCTTAATTTTGTGTCGCACCAGCCCAAATTCTATTGGATATTAAATGAATAGGTTTTTCTCCTTGGTTTCATAAAACAAAGAAGGAAGGTTCTCCCTCTCTCCCTCCCCCCCTCTGTCCCGCTCTGCTCTTCAAGATGGGAACATCAATACTTAATGCTCATTCAGCCACGCTGGTACCCATCAGGCCTCTTGGCCCACAAAACCAGAGCACAGGGCACCAACTCAAACATTCAATCTCACTTCCCCTATTAAGGAAAAACGCCTCCAACAAGATGTTGTCTTCTTTTTTTTAATAAACAATCCCAGGACACCTGAGTCAAATCCTCATTAAAAGCACTCCACAGACACACACACACACACACACACACACACACACACACACACACACACTGCAGACTTTACTTTTATATTTTTCAACATTTGCCAAGAATAAATGGAAACATGGGGGAATGAAGCGAGAATGAAAGCATTTTTGACTGCAGTCCTCTGTTCGCTGGCCTAAACCTCCCACACAATTTCCTCAATATCTGCTCAGTCATATCTGTGTCACACAATTTTCTACAAATTGTGTCAGTTCCAAACCTCAGTCCAAATTTCATACAAACTAATATCCAAATAGCTGAGTTATGGTGGCAAAACACAAATAATGCATAAACAGCAGAGAATGATCTTTAAAGGTGAAGTGGATGGTCCCCCATTGAATTAAAACACTAGTAAAATGCTACGATATAAATTGTTTTCATAGGATTACCTTACAATTAATGTGTTTTGTAAGACGTCATTTATTACCAATTAAAACATACATCTTAGCATCTTCATTATATTCTTTTCCATAGGCGTACATGCATTTTTTCTTCTATCAAGCTGGCAGTGGTTACGTCACAGTGGACCCTGTTTTGTCAGATATTTGGGCAGCGATCCGTGGCGGACGCAGTGGCTAGACATGCTCATTTGTTACCATGGCTTCATGTTACCTTTTAAGTGTGCAGCGAGCCATTCCACTCTTGTAAATGTCAAGCCAGGATATTTTGTGGTTGCATAGTTCCAATTTTTATGCCGGTGTGATGATGTATGGCATGGGCCTTCGCATTTCCTTTCATATCAGTTTTGTGTCGTCTGTAAAATGTTACTTTTATTGTTTCAGCGGAGACTCTCACACAAGCTCATCATCGTGTCTCATCAGATTACTAAGTGTTCTTCCATCTTTCAATTATTTTAAACCTTCATTTCCATGGGGAAAAGCTGAATGAGCACAGACAAAAGTCCTTAAGAACAGACAGTAGGTTCTGTCTCCTCTGCGAAGCAGCTTCATTTTATTTTGCTTGGGCTGTACTTGAATTATTAGCCCTCCACAACTCCCACCCTCAAGATTTCCACTGTGACCACAGGGCTCATAAACCGTGCTGTTTGATAATAGTTAAAACATTTCTCATTTGCTTCCTGTACAGTACTTGGCCACGGATTCTGCGACAGAGTTTGTGATCCAACACCTGGAATACTGGTTGATAATTTGACTCTTTTACCCTTCCTCATTAGTCAACTCAAAGTGGTGGCTGGATAACCCCTGATGTTCTCAGCAAAATCTACAGCACTGTGTGTGTTGATAAAGTGGATGATAGCTGCATATGTGCCTTTTAAGACCATATAGATTAATAATCCATAAGCAATAGCCAATTACATTGAGTCAATGCAGACAGTTTGCCATGCTGCTCTGCTATGTATGGAACGATACTGGATGAGTAGCGGATGTTACTCTCAAATGTTAATGTCGCCACATCAGAACCTGCTAAATCTACTTTCCTACATGGTAAAACTCAACTATAAAGCTCAATAACTAAACCATAACCATCCATTGTGGTAGACGTTTTAAAGACTCCTTTATTTTATCCATCCTTATAGTTCCTCATCCGCAGAACTTGTACCTGACCACCCCCACCCGGTGGTTTAGGACCTGAGCTCCATCTGTCCTTTATTGGTCTTTTTGTTTTAAAATAGTTTCAGCGATTACCATATGTAACAGAAACCCAATCAATGGTAACAGTACTTATTCTGCAATGTGCCTTGAAAGGCTCAGCTTGAGTTCTTTCTGAAGTAGAAATCATCATCAATCATCATTCTCATTACCTGGTATGGCTACTGTTTGTTGAAAACTGGAAGATGCTGTCTTATCTCAAAGCCTTTGATAAAGTACCACAGAACCCCAGTGAGCGTAGCTGTTGTGTAGATCGCTGCGGTAATTGCCTTAACGGTTCAGATCCCTTTTAAGCTTTATTGGAGCCAATCATCCTCATGAACAATGATACAAGTATGAAGCCTCGACTTGTTAAAGCTCTTCCTACCAGGATTTGATATTTTCATTCATACCTATAAATCTGACATTTTGATCTGGCATTCATAGCGGCAGGTCTTCTTTGTTTCTCTGCTTCCTGCACTGCTAATATAAGGGCTAAGAACAGTAATGCATGTGTGAAAGCGCCGCTCTATTTCACGCATAGTTCAAACTTCCGAGTATGCTGTGCTAGGTGAGCGTTTGTGCCACTCCAGTTGATGCTTATTTTTTTGTACAAATGAGCCATTTTGTAAGCAAATAGGTGAACACCTTGTTTGAGCGTTGTTTCCAAGTGTGCCTGGTCATGCTCGCCTGCTGTTGGCTATGATTGGTGCTCTGTGAACACTTGACTTTAATAGGTTACAGCAGACGGTGCTGTTGGGTTTTCCAGCTGAGACGTTTTTGGGTCAGATCTTTTTTTTTTAAATAATTGCTTTGATCACAAATTAGGATTTCCACTTTCTCTTTGAGCACACACACACACACACACACACACACACACACACACACACACACACACACACACACACACACACACACACACACACACACACACACTCTCTCTCTCTCTTGTACCTGCTCGCACACTTTTTCCCCTCGTCCTTTTAAAGCTGACAAAAGGTTTGGAAGCGGAGGGGAAAAAAAGTGAAGCTCCATCAGCTCAAAGATTTAGCTGAAACTCAGTCTTCTTAATGTGCACGGCCACGATTTTAACCAGAAGCATTACTTTAGTGCTTAAGGATAAGGAGTGATAATCATGCTTTTACTGCCGCGTTAGAACAGTTAACCGTTCGTTGATGGGAATTAAGGCCAAGTTCTGCTCCCACTTTCTCCTACTGCTGGATACTTGCTGCTTTGGTGTAATACCTTCACCCTATGTCTGCCAACCAATCCAAATTCTGTCGTGTTTGCTATAGATTATTAGAGCTATGTGTCCTGTGTCATTTAAATGGACAGTTATAAAGGTTTTTTCAGTCTTTTTCAGTCTCTAAGAAGTAATCGCAACATGTTTGCAGAATCTGATCTGTGTGCAGATTTGTGGTAGAAATGTGTGATTTATTGTGGGGAAAGCTGCGATAACTTAATGTTACGTTATTGCTGAACTGAAAAGGCAGTAAGAAGGTATTTCTTTAGTATATAGACTTGCAAATAATTTGGAACTCCAAAGCTTCAGAGCTTATTTTTCTCATTTTAGACAGAGCTGAGTTTCCCCAGCGGAAAGTTAAGCCATTAAGGAACTGAAAAGTTTCTCTGCCAATTTAATTTTGTGAAATGAGATTGTACGGAGCAGAGAAGCTCTGATGCCTGTGCGCATTACTGGTAGGGACGGTGACACGTGTTCATTCACATTCAGTTCTGAACATGTTAGGGAAGGTTTTGGTTCAGGTCTGGCCTGAAAACTTTTAGAGAGTTTTCCATTCTGTTGTCCAGGAATGTGAAAATGAATAATGGCACAATAAAAGGTATGTTTATAGATTAATAGAGCTCCCTCAAGCAGGATGTTTAAGCAACATTTTAAACTAAAGACTCCTACATGGCAGTGTGTTCCTTTGTGCAGCTGTACTCTGAACGGCTGTACGCTGTGTTGAGAATATATTATTTGGAGGTGTGGAGGCTAAACAAAGGCTGAGCACTTCAGATCAGAGCTGATGATAAAATGAAACTTTAATAATCCCCACGGGGAAACTGGGGCATTGCTGAAGTGGAGAGAAGAGAGAAGCGGGAGAGCTGCAGAAAATAAATACAGCAGAGAAATATTCTCTATGGAGAGTGGAACAGCAACTGGCAGCAGTAGGTTAGAAATGTCATGTTCACTTGAATTCAACTTGAACATATGCTCAAAACATAGAGTCTATTCCATGTTTAAGCCCACATTTGACCAATTTGTTCATCTGATGAGGCAAATTTGAAGCGATGAAGTCATCAGATCTTTATTACCATTCATGCCCGGCTGTACAGCAGGTCGTAGCTTTCATTAGAACCCATCATGTGATTAGAATTTAATGGCCCGAGTGCTGAGAAGGCCGTCAAATTATCTTTATAGATCCCGTGGTTAAACTGGGTCTTTACATTTAAACACTTGTGAACTGAAGGTCATTGTCCTATTGGTCCACGAAGCAGAGATTAATTGTTTTTATCAGCCTTAACTAGATAAAGAGGACGTCACAAAAGGGAGGTTTAACAAATCTATCACGTAAAGTCTCCATCTTCCATCTACATTAGCCATCCTCTTTGCACACAAGCACTATACTTTAACCTCTCTTTTCCATCAGCTGCCGCTTTAATATGTTTCTATTGTCAAATTAAGCTTTTCTAAATAAAAATGTGTTAAAAGAGTATTACACCACCGGAAGCTTTTAGTCGGAGGTGGGTAAAATTTATAAATCAATAAACGGTTCAATTCATGAATAAAATGATAATCTAAACACAAAAATGATGAATTAATGAACTAATAAAAAATAGATGAATTCAGTTATTTTTATATTCAAACTATCTGAATTGAGGGAAAATAATTGGAGGAATAAAAGTATAATACATAATTGTATTCTGTAATATTGGCAAATGCTGCAGTTTTTATCCAATTATTATCCTTTTTCTTCCTCGTGGTCTGCTTACTGTTGAATAATATTACTTTTTGATGCTTGTCATATGTTACCAGGTCACATCTCATCCTGCAATCGAAGGGCTGCCAGATAGTAAATCCTCACACATTAGCATTCCTTATCATCTGCCATGTGGTTTATTCAAACGTTTTACATCTTGGGTATTCATTGGACGCTTTGAAATAGATCAGACATTGCGCTCTCAGGGCAGTGGGAGTTTCAATCAAGAAAAAATTGCGGGCATTTTCAGCCGCTACCATTTCCAGGGAAATTGCTTCCAGGTTTGTTTTCAAATGGAGATGAGAGACAATCGTACCTGGGATGTGCAGGAGCTGGTCTTTTCTATCAGAATAAGAGTGCTTCTGTCTGCTTTTCACTTTTCTGTGTGTAATTGTGGGCTGAATAAGGGGCTTTGGTTCTTGATGGAGGGGAAAAAGCTTTGTATGCTCTGATTGGGCCTATTGTAGACATTTTGAAGAAGAGAGAGGGAGAGAGAGAGAGAGAGCGAGCATGCTCACAACCAGACCTTATTTGGTAAACATATAAGGTTGTCTGTAGTATTATCTTATACTGTATGTTGTGGTTTTCATGGACCCAATGATTGCAGTCGTATATTGCAGACTGTTTAATCAAAATAACCTAGATTTATCACTGCATTTTTATAATTTTGCATTTAAACATTATTTTACATTTATTCAACCATCCTCTCTTGTTTCACCCATTGTCACCGTCACGGTATCTTGTAGTCATTTTAAAGCCAAACTCAGCACTGATGTGGAATGACTTTCTTCTGATTTTACAGTTCACAATGTCTTTGTTTCTCCCCGTGTGATAAGCAGCTGCCTCTGACTGATCCAGGCCGGCACACAGCTGCCTGATTGGATGCACCGGAGCGAGGAGAATAGTGATTTCCACACCTTCAACCACGTGTGCGCATCAGTGAGGAAAGAAAAAAAAATCTGTCTGTGCAACAGCACAGCAGCAAGTTTATCTGTGCTTTCCTTCAACGCTACACACAGAAAGACCAATACACACAAGTTATCTGAAGGAAGGAGGCTCCAGAAACAAACTACGGCCGATTAGAAAAGGAAAGAAGATTGCCTTTGATTAGCCCTTCTTAATTAAGTCCGTCGGCTGCGTGCCTGCTCCATCGCAAGCCCATCAACAATTCTGGGCCTGACTGGGAAATTAATTTAGCCTGTGTGTGTGTGTTCTTGCCTATGGTAGCCATTGAGTACCATAGGCATTCTACTAGCATTGTGGGGACATTTGGGAAGTGAGGTCATTTTGGTGAGTCCTCACATATTGTAAGGTGTGTTTGAGGGTACAAAATATCAGCCTGTGTGTTTGTCACTTGTTGTTGGCCCTTTTAAATTGATATGCATGATCCAAGGTCCCCATACATGATCAGAAGCCCGGTGCAAGAAGGGTGCACTGAATGATTGATAAGATGGCTGGAAAAAATTAGAGGAGAGATAAAAGAAAGACGTTGATGACAGGGATGAACAAAGGATCGAGGATGATTTTGAAGGTATAATAGTGTGAAGGGAAAGGATGAATGAACGTTGCATAATAAGAGGGGAGCACATGTGTTGGGTAGGAGGACGCAACAAAAAAACGCAATATTTCACAGACGAGGCAACAAAACCTGAGAGAAAGATGAAAGAAAAAGTAAAGGGCAAAGAACAAAGGATTGAAAGCAGGAGCTGGGAGTGATTTCCTAAGAAGATAAGATATGGAAGATGAGCCCCAATTTCACACTGGCCTGAGTGCCGCGAGGGGAGATCCACTTGATTGTGCATTAGTCCGGCTGCAGCGTGGTGCTCGCTCATGTTTCCTTTACCGCTGAGTCTGGCAGGACGTTCACTCCTTTTCCTTTTCCTTCTCCTGCCTGCCGAGTGCTCGTGGCTCATTGATGCAGAACGTGCTAAGAAGGAGCAGCATCAGTCAAGCGCATCAGTATTGCCATTGCTTTACTCAACATGAATCTCCCTAGTTGTTGACTTTTTCCACTCTGGAGTTGTCACATATGAGACTAATGCTACCTGGCCATTCAGGTCTTTCTAACGTGAGCCCATCCATCCATCCATCCATTCTCTGCCGCTTATCCGGGGTCGGGTCGCGGGGGCAGCAGCCTAAGGAGAGAATCCCAGACTTCCCTCTCCCCAGCTACTTCCTCTAGCTCATCCGGAGGGATCCCCAGGCGTTCCCAGGCCAGTCGAGAGACATAGTCTCTCCAACGTGTCCTGGGTCTCCCCGGGGGTCTCTTACCGGAGGGACATGCCCTGAACACCTCACCAGGGAGGCGTCCAGGGGGCATCCTGACTAGATGCCCAAGCCACCCCATCTGGCTCCTCTCAACGCGGAGGAGCAGCGACTCTACTCCGAGCTCCTCCCGGATGGCAGAGCTTCTCACCCTATCTCTAAGGGAGAGCCCAGCCACCCTACGGAGGAAGCTCATTTCAGCCGCTTGTACCCGGGATCTTGTTCTTTCGGTCATGACCCAAAGCTCATGACCATAGGTGAGGGTAGGAACGAAGATCGACCGGTAAATCGAGAGCTTCGCCTTTCGGCTCAGCTCTCTCTTCACCACAACGGACCGGTGCAGAGCCCGCATTACTGTGGACGCCGCACCGATCCGCCTGTCGATCTCCCGCTCCATTCTTCCCCCACTCGTGAACAAGACCCCGAGGTACTTAAACTCCTCCACTTGGGGCAGGATCTCCTCCTTTACCCGGAGAAGGCACTCCACCTTTTTCCGGTTGAGAACCATGGCCTCGGATTTGGAGGTGCTGATTCTCATCCCAGCCGCTTCACAGGCGGCGGCGAACCGATCCAGTGATAGTTGGAGGTCACGGGCCGATGAAGCCAACAGGACCACATCATCCGCAAAAAGCAGAGACGCGATCCTGAGGTCACCAAACCGGATCCCCTCAACACCATGACTGCACCTAGAAATTCTGTCCATAAAAATTATGAACAGAATCGGTGACAAAGGGCAGCCCTGGCGGAGGCCAACCCTCACCGGAAACGAGTTCGACTTACTGCCAGCAATTCGGACCAAACTCTGGCACCGATCGTACAGGGAGCGGACAGCCCGTATCAACGGGCCCGACACCCCATACTCTCGGAGGACCCCCCACAGGACCCCCCGGGGGACACGGTCGAATGCTTTCTCCAAGTCCACAAAACACATGTGGACTGGTTGGGCAAACTCCCATGTACCCTCGAAGACCCTGCTGAGGGTGTAGAGCTGGTCCACTGTTCCACGCCCAGGACGAAAACCACATTGCTCCTCCTGAATCCGAGGTTCGACTATCCGGCGGACCCTCCTCTCCAGTACCCCTGAATAGACCTTGCCAGGGAGGCTGAGGAGTGTGATCCCCCTATAGTTGGAACACACCCTCCGGTCCCCCTTCTTAAAAAGAGGGACTACCACCCCGGTCTGCCAATCCAGCGGCACTGCCCCCGATGTCCACGCGATGTTGCAGAGTCGAGTCAACCACGACAGCCCTACAACATCCAGAGCCTTAAGGGACTCTGGGCGGATCTCATCCACCCCCGGGGCCTTGCCACCGAGGAGTTTTTTAACTACCTCGGCAACTTCAGCCCCGGAGATACGAGAGCCCATCTCCAGGTCCCCGGGCCCTACTTCCTCACTGGAAGGCGTGTTGGTGGGATTGAGGAGGTCCTCGAAGTATTCCTTCCACCGATCCACAACATCCCGAGTTGAGGTCAGCAGCACACCATCACCACTATACACAGTGTTGACAGTGCACTGCTTCCCCCTCCTCAGACGCCGGATGGTGGTCCAGAACCTTTTCGAGGCCGTCCGAAAGTCGTTCTCCATGGCCTCACCGAACTCTTCCCATGCCCGAGTCTTTGCCTCGGCAACCGCCGTAGCTGCACTCCGCTTGGCACGCCGGTACCCATCTGCTGCCTCAGGAGTCCCACAGGCCAGTAAGGCCCGATACGACTCCTTCTTCAGCTTGACGGCATCCCTCACCGCTGGTGTCCACCAGCGGGTTCGGGCATTGCCGCCACGACAGGCACCAACCACCTTGCGGCCACAGCACCGGTCAGCTGCCTCGACAATGGAGGCACGGAACATGGTCCACTCGGACTCAATGTCCCCCGCCTCCCCCGGGACATGGTCAAAGCTCTCCCGGAGGCGTGAGTTGAAGCTCCTTCTGACAGGGGACTCTGCCAGGCGTTCCCAGCAGACCCTCACAACACGTTTGGGCCTGCCAGGTCTGTCCGGCATCCTTCCCCACCATCGGAGCCAACTCACCACCAGGTGGTGATCAGTTGACAGCTCCGCCCCTCTCTTCACCCGAGTGTCCAGAACATGCGGCCGCAAATCCGATGACACAACCACAAAGTCGATCATCGATCTGCGGCCTAAGGCGTCCTGGTGCCAAGTGCACATGTGGACGCCTTTATGTCTGAACAAGGTGTTCGTTATGGACAATCTGAGACGAGCACAGAAGTCCAATAACAAAACACCACTCGGGTTCAGATCAGGGGGGCCGTTCTTCCCAATCACACCTCTCCAGGTCACACTGTCATTGCCAACGTGAGCATTGAAGTCACCCAGGAGGACGAGGGAGCCCCCAGAAGGGGCACTCTCCAGCACTCCCTCTAAGGACTCCAAAAAGGGTGGATACGCTGAACTGCTGTTTGGACCATAGGCACAAACAACAGTCAGGATCCGTCCCCCCACCCGAAGGCGAAGGGAGGCTACCCTCTCATCCACCGGGGTAAACTCCAATACACAGGCACTGAGCCGGGGAGCAACCAGAATTGCCACCCCTGCTCGTCGCCTCTCACCATCGGCAACTCCAGAGTGGTAGAGAGTCCAACCCCTCTCAAGAAGACTGGTTCCAGAGCCCTTGCCGTGCGTCGAGGTGAGGCCAACTATATCTAGTCGGAACTTCTCAACCTCGCGCACCAACTCAGGCTCCTTTCCCACCAGAGAGGTGACATTCCATGTCCCTAGAGCCAGTTTGTGCAGCCGGGAATCAGACCGCCAAGGTCCCTGCCTCCGGCTGCTACCCAAAACACAATGCACCCGACCCCCTTGGCCCCTCCTGCAGGTGGTGAGCCCACGGGAAGGGGGTCCCATGTTGCCTCTTCGGGCTGCGCCCGGCCGGACTCCATAGGCAGAGGTCCGGCCACCAGGCGCTCGCCAATGTGCCCTGCCTCACATTTCACACTGGCTGAGCATGACAGGAGGGAGACAGGTCTCTCCTAATTACCAGTTAAGTGAGTCGGAATGTGATTGGCTCACTGTGAAAGCTGCCATGTTCCCAAATATAAAAGCCTCACCGCTGACAGGTTGTTCTGCAAGTTTCATAGTTTGAATACTATTAAATGTTTTCTCCTTCCTAGTATAGTTAAAAGTGATTAAACGCTCCAGCTTTGCTACAACTGAACAGCAAACTAATGCTGTTGACTTTTTGAGCTCACGGCAAAGTTGAGTTAAGGTCTAAAGGGTTATTTTTCCCACTGGCATGACTTTAAGGACATCGAACAGGCTTCTTTTGTTGCTTTTGTGTTTCTTCCACTGGATGTTCACTTGACCTTCCATTTCTGTATTTTCTGTCTGCCGACAGTCGGTAACATCAAGCATCAATGTAAGATTTTTTTTAGCTTTGTGCATTTTGAGGGGAAAAACATCAAGTTCACGATCTGCCGGGCAGAATAAACACATTAGAACAGGTCACCAAAATTATACCAATTTTGTGCCTTGCTGACCTTTGAATTCTTCTTTCAGTCAGACCACAACAATAAATCATCATGGGACTGCCACAAATGTATTGCTGCACTTTTGCAATGTAATTATTTGGTCCCTTTTCCTCCCTGCTGTGCTGCTTTCAGGTAAAATTTCCTGGACTCTTTCCCAACTTGGCAGCAAAAGACTTGCTTAATCCAAAAAGTCACAATGTCCGACACTTTAAAAATCATCTCGCTGATCTTTCAAACAACAGACAACTAAAAAGGTCACAGCAGTGGAGTCCTGTTGCTGCTGCGCTACATAAATCATCGGCCATCTTTGGCCATCCTAGACCGGTGTTGTGTTTTTGTTCGGCTTCGAGTGCTTCTCCTCTCTGTTGTGACTTCTCAGCTTGTGTCTGCAGAATGATGCATGTGCAGAGTTTGACACCTGCAGAGTGAGACGAGAAAGTGCAGTCGCCCAGTGAGTAACAGATTCTAGACAAGCGAGATGGAAACTCTAATGCACAAGTGTATCTGACACAGAGCGAGAGAGTGCAGTTCTCAGGTCGGCCTTCTGTCACCTTCAGATTCAGATTCAGATTTATTTATTGCCATTGTTCATGTAGTACACAGTATTACACAAGCTAGGAATTTCAACATAGAGAAGACAATAAACACTAGAATAAGATAAGTAAAATAAGACACACACATATATATATATATAAATAGTAACCTGTTTCCTGAATTACCTTAAGATTCTTCATTAGGATGAAGCATTGGCCTTTGAATTTGTGCGTCTCTTTTCAGTAAATTGGCTCCCTTTGGACAAACAGTGCTCATCACCATGGAGACTTGAGAGGTCTTAAACCCGGAGGATTCAATCTCATAGGCATGACGAACATCAGATTTTCCTGATTGGTCATCAGTTTTCCATATAAAACATTCATGTGTTTCTACTACATGTTTTTGGCCACCACAAAGGTTTTGAAACCTACGTGATTACGCAACAGTAGTTTTTCTCACAGCGCGTGCACGCGCACATGCACACGTGGATGTGCAGCTGCAAAAGTTTTGTTAGTTTTATAGACCAGCTGTCCAACTAATTACTTCAAGAGTGAAAACAAGTGTGCGACACACACACACACACACACACTTCCATACCCTTCTTTTGCCCTCCCATTATGGGGGTGTCATTAAAATATTAAAAGCCCATGAGTGTGACAGGGTGACAGGCAAAATAAATTAACCTTAAGGGGACACCACTGAAGCAATTTAGTGGCTCAAGAAGCAAAACTCAGCAGTCCTGTGTGTGTGTGTGTGTGTGCACACACAGGCTAAATCCACTTTTGGATTGTCCCCACACTGATTTATGTCTTTCCACAGTAAATGCAACAAACACACACACACCCTCTCTGCCTGCCCATGTGTGTTTGTGTACTATCAGTTTCAGGCTATTAGCTTGCTGACTGAGGTGTACAATGGAGCTCAGTGGTATTGGTGGGCTGAAGATAAGCCGAGGTGCTGTGCTGCTCAGCTCTTTGAACCAACTATGATAAGATGTTTCTGTCCTTCCGTATAATGTGTGTGGGCTTTTTCCTGTATCAGTTATTACAAAGGGTAGGTTATAAGTTTGACATCTGTGTTTATGTGTTAATAAATGCATCAGTAATCCACTTGCATGGTTAATTCAGAATTCACTACTGTCAGACTCATGCTGGCTGGCACTGGAACCACAGCAAATTTACAGCCTCAGTTGTCAGCAGAAGTGTGTGCAGTCAGTGCATCTTTATCGGTGTGTCTCTTAACGCAGAGTAGCCGCGTCCTCTGTTCCACCATGTCAACAAGAGCGCAGCCTTCAGTAATTACACAACTACTCTGTGTTCTGATTAAGCAACAGTCTACTGAAGTCTGCAGGGTAAATGTCCCTGTAAAACTGTGTCCTCCTTCGTGAAAGGACTATACCCGATAATCTGTTTGGCCTGCCATCTGTTCAGAATTACACAATTATCTGCTTGTATACCCACTGAGAACAATATATATTTTAATCAGGGTTGTCAGATTGATTAAAATGTGTTACCACATTAATTACAGGGTAGAATTAATCGTGATTAATCATATTCACTAATGTGACTGATAAATTAATATTTCTTCTATTTGCTGTTGAAGGAATAGGGCAACAAATGACAGATTATATGGATATATACACACACACACACACACACGTATATACACACACACACACACACACACATATATATATATATACACACACACACATATATTTATATATACTGTATATGCTGCGTACATACATGAACCTAGTGTTCCACCAGAACCTGAAAACCCAACCGGCACATAATTACCGGTAGTGTTGAGATGATTCCTCGATGAAACCTCCGTCCTGCGGTGTTCTTCTTGTTGTATATCGCTCATCTCTTCTTCCCTCTGTGCTCTGCTGTGCATCAGCTGCTTATGAGCTAATTGCGTTATAAAAAACATAAATCATCCCGCGTCGACGCATTATTTTAGTCAGCCATAATTTTAATATGCAATTAGTTGAGGAGAAAGTTCTAATCGTTTTGAAATGGCTAAATTGAAAATTAGCGTGTAACTTGGGTAATTACTAACACGGTGAGGTCCCTTGATTGTGTTAAAAGTTGTTTCTAGAAGTTATGAAAACCAAAAGAGGCTGCAAATCCATTGAAGCATTTAGGCTTACGAAACGATCCAGTAAACGAGGTTCCCACCAACGTTTGCACAGCCAGAAGGAACTGTGAGGGATTTGTGAATAAGCCAGTTTTGGGCCCGTTTACATCTCGTGATGTGCAGCTAAATGTGCGATAAATGCTGTATAGGTGTGTAAGAATCTTCCTTCGACTGGATTCACTTAGTCCATTAGCGCTCTGCCTGCTGGTGTTTTCCCTCCCAGTGCTCCTTCCATGTGTGTCCTGTCCTCCATCACTGCCTGCTTCACACTATCGGGTTTCACACACTTGCTGCAGGAATCTCTTCGTATTCACCGTCCGGCTGCATTATTTCTGAAATTCCTTCCAGAAGAGTCTCCACCACTTATATTTTCCTTTTCAACATACCACGTTTATACTTTATGTCTATGCGTTAGCCGTGTCACTGCCCAAGTTGAAAAAGCAATCCTCCCTCTAGCCACCTCTAAGAAAACTCTTCCGAGTCCAACTCTGCTGAGAGAACTTGATTAGTTGATGGTTAGGAACTCAGAAGCGCCGCTCAAGGCTCCGTTGAGATGACTTTAGCTGAGAAGTGAGCTACAGTGGTGCACAGAAACAATAAGCTCAGTCTGAACACCGACAGTGAACTCGGATATTTATCATTCTGATGGGAATATAAGGTTTCTCAGAGGGAAAACTCAAATGTATGTGAGTTATGGCAAGTCCATGGCAGGAGACACGAACCCGCAAACTAGCATCTTTCTGTAACTGTGTAGCTTTATTTCTGCTTACATAATCGGTGTTTTTATGGAAGGTGCATGAATCGCATCTACCTCTGTGTAATTAAGGGCTACTGAAATTCCTGGCCGAGCTGATAGTGTTTGTAGTAAAGTCCCGCCACTCCCTGCTCATTTTTTGTACAACAAATCATCAAACTGCTGGTGTCATCGAGGTCGAAGCCACGTTCATAATTAGTAGAGACTGTTCGTGGTAATTGATTTTGAATGCTGCTTTTCCATTCTGGGTAAACAGAGCGCTGTGGTCTCCCTCTTTTGTCTTGCAGACCTGTCATTGTTGCGGTCTTGTGAAGAACAGGCGCCGGTTCCACCAAATAAGTTCATGGGCGACGTTGAGGAGCTGGCTGCCAGCTACGAACGCAAGCTCATAGAGGTGAGTGCTGGTTTTTATTTATCATTTTATGGGTTGTTTATATTTTTCCCATTTGGTAGCAGTCGAATTCACACTGAAGGGACATTGTTGTGTAACAATTACTGTATATTTAAGGGGGAAAAGTCACAGCGCACACCTCCAGTGAGGATAACGGTTCATTCCTGGATCCGCCCTGTTATTTGACCTCTCATTAGAGTAAACAGGCCCTCTTTTCCACAAAGAACTTCTTCCAGTTTCTTTCAAGTCTCACAAACAAACCAGCTTACAGCTAACTCACTGAAGTTCAGGTTATTTGAACTTTCTGGGTGATCCCTGGCCTTGCGTGGTGCCACATGATGATTAATGAAGAGCTTTCATGGTGGAATAAGAGAGTTTGTGTAGTCTGGGGTTCATGCAGTAAGGTCTTCTGCTGGTTCCAGAGCTGGTTAAAGAGCTGTAGAGATTTTGCTGAAGATAAATTAAAGCAGTCCAAATTGTTACCCCATTAAAATAGAAATGAATCGTTTAGTCTGTCTGCAGCTATTTTCTAAACATCTTATCATTAAATAAATGTAGAAATACACAAGCATGACAGCATTGTCAACCTATGTCAATGAATGTTGGATGGATAAACTTTTCCAACACAAGTTAAGAGAAGAAAGTTTTAGAAAAGTTCCTCATAATTAATTGATCCACTGTTGTATTCCTTATATATCAAATAATCTATTCTCTGCTTGGCTGAACGAGGTTTAACTATTTATGCACACATGCTGTATGCACAGCACATTTTAAATGGTGTTTATTTATTTATTGTGCATTTGCCTGGCCATCAGGCTCAATCAATTTCTCAGAATGATTGTGGAGGTCCGGTGCAGGACACATTCTACTGTAGGCGGTCTCCAGGCCACTAATCAGGCCAGCGTCGATGGATTCCTTTAAACAAGCCAACAGAGAATTGCAATTTTCTTTTGGCTGAAAACATGTTGTTTCATACATATTGAATATTTTAAGTTGTGGAACTGTGTTGTAATATTTGTATTAATGCAGGATTGGGGCTATTATCGGTCAGCAGCATCACTGCACAAATGGCGCCGTTCACATAAGCAGGTGCTGTCACTCCTAATTCAGCTGCAGCAACTGAGACCAGAGCTGACCCTCCCGGGTCTATTGATTTTTGAAAATGTCACACCCTGAGCCTTGAGCTGACAGACACAATTAAATATTAGCGTGACCTCAGCCTTCATTAACCTGGGAAACACGCCTGCGTCTATGACCTCGCTCGGATATAAATTACAGATGCTAATGTGCCGTGTTGACTTTGTACTGTGTTCATATTTGAATCTGATCTCAAGACACACGGTGCTCTTTTCTGCCTCCTCTGTGTGCTCCGTGCACAGGGCAACAAAAAGCCTCAATAAAAGTAGTTCAAAGTCAAAGTGACAACTTTACCACAAGGCCATAAGATTCTTTTTACTGCGAATATCCCTAATTTAATGTGTTAGGTGGCACCTCAGTGCATCTACCAGTTCATGTTATTGTTGGTTTCTTTGTAAATACTGTAGGGCAACCTTTAGGAAATCCAATCCAAAAGTTGTTGCATTTCTTTAAGAGTGGTGAAATGGGCAGTGCAACGTTCAATGTACAAGGGTGACAGGTTAATGTTTACATCCCTCGCAGGGAGAGATGTAAACATCCGACTGTTGGTCGGAATCGTTTCACTTCAGTCTGCGATAAAATCCTAAATGTATCCTAGACAAGATAATAACTAACAGGAAACTCCAAAAGGTTGTTGTCACTGCCATAAAACCTACCAGCAAATGAAATCTACAATTGGGTATCCACAGGAAATAATTAATGTAATAAGTGGGAATTGTACTGCCACCATTAATCGCACATGCAAAGAACACAGCAGTTGTAAGATTTACATTTAAAAAAAAATAAAAAAATCTTTTTTTAAACTCCAATGTCTCCAATAGCCTATTTTCTGTGGTTTAGCCTGTCTTAGCGCACAGCTGCAGGAAAGGAGACAATGAGACGTTGTACAAGGAGTTGATGTGTAGAGAGGAAGAGGGAAGTGGGGAGAAACTCCATCTTGAGGTGACAGAGGTGCAGGTGTTTATTTTCAGCCTGAACACCTGATGCTTTTCTGTTGTTTGTGAGTAATAAAAACAAATTACATAATGGTCTTTTTTTTGCTTGTCGGCTGAGGTTTCTGGGAAACAGGACATGATTGATCAGGCAGCAGTGATGAGGAAAAGGTGGGCGCGGAGTGATGTAACACCTCTGTCGGTGCACCGGTCGGAAGGTTCCGAGTGGTATTTTAGAAATCCATTGTGAAGAAGTTGCTGGAGATTGTGCAGTTCCTCTTCTGTCTGCTTTAATCCATGTGGTCAGGCAAAATAATTTTGTAGCTCTTTTATGGATCTCTGTGGGTGGCCATTAAATATCTAAACTTTTCAATTCAAAGAGTTAGTTAAACTAAATGTAATTTGGGTTTACTGTAGAAGGGATGTCCTTCTGCTGCAAACGAAAGCCTATTTATATCGCAGTGTAAAGTTATCTGCTGAAGTAGTTGGTGTCTGACTCACTTCCAGTAAACAAGCAGACTCTAATCACTTTCAGAGTCTTGTGATTACGCAGTGACAGTTGCAAGAGCAGCTTTTTTTTTTTGTTTTGTTTTTGTTTTCCCCTGGTGTATTTTTATCACTGTTGTGTTCTTTTGGAGGATAGAGACGAGATATGGGTCAAAACTTCCAGTGGGATCGGAGATCCTCCCTTTGATCCACAAGCTCATTAATCAACCATAAACAACATCAAGAACAAGAACAACAATTACATGCGACCGACTCAGAATTTCCCCCCATCCAGAATGCAGAAGTTTAAGCGTTCTGTGCATAATGCCTGTCGTTTGCTGTTTAATGCGAGGGAAATGTGACTCGTGAAAACACAAAATACTGCATAATGCATGCTAACTCTAATAAGAATGCAGGTTATGCTACTTTGAAGTGCTCAGATATGAAGAAAAAAAAGGCGTTCAAAGTCTTGATTGGATTTTGTTTTTCTATTGTAGGAATTTTTAAAGATTGCTGTCTTCAGTTTAATGTCCATGTCCAAACATGAAGCAGAATTCATGTGAGGCAGCACGGTCAGAAAGACTTGGAGCCCTGAAGCACGACTGTGTGGCACACAAGAATTACTTTCCAAGGGAAACACTGCAGCAGAACCCAATAAAACTGAAGTCAACAGTGGCTGCTTTAATTCATTAAACGGTTACTTTTTAATTTACTTGTTCGTTTTTGTGTAAGGGCGGAATCTATTGTCATTCCGCTGTCTTTCAGCCCTGTCGGCATTCATGTTTATGAATGAAAGGCCAGACATTTGTGCGTCTGCACATCAGTTCTCTCTTCAGTCCCTACTGATGTAGTGCTGAGTAGGTTATAAGTAATTTTTCATTTTCAGGTGAATTATTCATTTGAAAGTCCTCCTGAAAAATCCCATTTTTGACCTTGATGTTTTGACTAAGATATACAGATATCCCCCCAGGGAGTCTTGTCTCCTGTCAGCCACAGTCTCTGGTAAAATAGGCAAAGATGAGGTCCACATATGAAGTAGATCCCAGCACTCAGTTGTTGAGGGTTAAAGATAAAGTCACTGTTGTCATGACCACTTGGCTCCGAATGACCACAACATAAACGGGGAGACCACGCACTTTAACAAAAGGATTTTAACAAAAAGGGATTTATTGAAAAAGTAAAGTGAACAGTCAATGGTAAAGGTGAAAGCGTGAGGTGCAACAGGGTATAACAGAATCCAACGAGGGTAATCCCAACGAGGCTTTAACAACGGGACAGGCACTCTCCAGTGGACGCGTTCGGCAAGGTTTCCAATTTCGTCCGGCAGCAGCTGACCCTCGGCCCGATCAGGCCCATCTCCGTCCGGAACACGGGTTTTTAAGCCATCACCTGGCTCATCAGGTTAATGAGCCACACCTGGAGTGGTGGCCTCCCAAACAGCTCCAGACAGCTCCATCTGCAGGCCAAACACAACACCAGACCAGGCGCAGCCAAAGACACCATTTCCCAAATATTAAACCCAGACGTGAGGCCACCTAGTGGGCCGTCACACTGTGCAGGTTTAGAGTTTGATTTCAAACATGGCTCATTCATGATGGTGTTTGTAGTTGCTATAAGTCATTGGTGTCAATGTTGGTCAACCTAGGTTCACTAGTATTGTGTTGATGTGCTACTGCTAGAATACATTTTGTCTTCTGGCCTGTCATTACATGTTAAAGTGTGAGAAAGTGACTTGATGCATTATAATCTCAGTCCGACCAAATGCTTCTAATGTGCGTACCGGGAGAACGTGCTATAAAGGAGGCTTTTAGTTCATGCAGCAGTGATGGAAAACACCAGAATTACCTCTGGCACACTGCAGTTTAACATTGTCATTTCAAAGTGATGCGAGTGCCCGTGGAGCATGCCGTGTGATGCGGCAGTGACAAAGAGCCCCGTCTGCACCGCAGGCTACATTTAGCCTCTTCTATAAACTCCCAACGCTGTTCTTTCATTGGTCCATCTGCCGCTCTTATGCGCTCACGCCTTTTAATTCATCTCTCTCGCACTCCGTTCCTACCCCTTTTCCCACCTTGGGTTAGAGTGGACCTCGCAGCTTGTGATGTCTATATCGGTCTATTCTCGCCCTCTTTTTTTCTTTTTCGTTTCCGTCTGAGTGGTATCCATGTTCAGTGCTGAAATGAGTAACGAACTCACATGGACACAAGCTGTGTTCATCTGTGCAAATTTCCAGTCTCAGCCTTGATTTCCTTTCAGAATTTAGCCAGTTTAACTTGTTAAAGCCAAAGTTCAGCTTTTATCCATAGAAATGCGTCGATAACCAAACTGTACCAATGAGTGTTTCCTCTAAATATGAACGTGCATGATTACAGGCTGTTTGGGTATTTTAGCTGCAGAAATTTGCATGCATGAATTAAATTGTTGCAGCAAAACTAAAAATAGTAGTTACAGATTTGAAGATGCGATGAAAACCGTCTAAAAGGAGATGAAGTACCCGCAGGAATAAATATTTTGGGCAGCTTTGATGGAGTTCAGGCTTCATCAGGAGGATGCCTCTTTACTTCAGACAGATTCACCACTGTCCCACCAACTGTCAATCAAATCATATTATCCACAATTAGACGTCCAAACATGAATATCAACCATCAATGCTTCGCACCATGAAGTGGTCAAACTTATTGGTGGTCTAATTATGGACAAATCAACAAAACGGCCTCCATCTTTAATTCTGGTCTGGTTCTTTTGAGCCAATTAACACAATTTATGTGGAATCTTTCTGACATTGCTCTTTAGCTACTATCTTTCGTTTGTAATCTTTTTCTTTCTTATATTTTGGCATGTGAGTGAGACTAAGATGACCCAAATTCTGTTCGTTTGAACTGGCCAGAGAAAAGGCCAGAAGGAGTTCACAGTTCTGCAACTAAATAGCAAAGGTTGCATATAATCACCACTGGCATTCCTGCCAGTGATAAATACAGAATACAGTGTGTTAGAATAGCAGTATGCACAGCCACCACATGCACATGCAGTGGTGCACATGCTGGCACACATATGCCTGAGAGTGAAAAACTGATTAGCTGCTTCTCAGTGAGAATTAATTGTGTTTCTTCATGCTTCAAATTAATTCCCTCTTTTATTGTGTTGCATTTAAGAGTTGTGGCGGTTAAATAAATTGAGTTGATGAATGGCTGGTGTGTTTCAGTGAGTGTCGTGTGTACATCGTTTTTAAAAAACCACATACTTTGAGGTAGTTCGACGGGCATCTCCTGCGTGAAAGAACCCACTTTCACAAGCTACAGATCAACCTACAGAGGTGTACCCCCAGGGATCCCCAATAGGGGGACAGCATGAGGATTCCACTCAGACCGCCCAAAGGACGCAACACCCAGCAATGGAATCACGTGAATGTACAATTCTTTTGTGGCAAAGTGTGCAAAAACCTACAGGGCTGGAAAATCCTTTAGGTCAAGAGGAGATTTTTCTGCATGGTACTTGGAGCACAGCTCTCGGGACCAAGCCCTGGTGAGATGCAGGAGGAGCTAAGCCCAGAAGGGACACAAGCCCCGAACCTATGCAGAACATTAGAACATTGTTGTGTGTTGTAAAATGGCCCAAAGCTAACAAGGAGGAGTGGCTCCAGTTTGATGCTGACACCATCTTGGAAGTAACAGCCTCTACCAGACATGCCCTACATCCTCCACAAGAACCCCAGGAGGTTCTTTCTGAGGAGAGCGGGGTGGCACATGAGAAGGAGAAAAGATTGGGCCAGGAAGTGAGCTGGATTAGTACCAAATCTTCCCGGGTTCACAAAGTAACTGCTTGGAAAGAAGTGGAGCGGTCAGCTGAGATTGACCACCACCTTAGAGACACCTGCTATGACAGATCCAGGGAGCAAGATTTGGGCCACTGCCAACACCTATTTGATCCACCTGCTCCAGCTCTGGACCTCAATGGAAAAGAAACCAGTTTGAAGGAGATCCACCAGAACTACTTAGCCCCAGGACCACATGGTGTACCGTATAGGTTTTACAAGAATTGCCCAAAGTTACTCCACAGGCTCTGGAAGCTCCTGAAGGTCACATGGAGTCGGAGAAAGGTTGCTCAGCAGAACACAGTTCTGCTTGGCAGAAAGGGTGTGGTTTCCAAAGGGGGAGGATTTGAAACCCATGAGCTGGTTCAGAACAATCTCGCTCAATCAACGTGGATAGAAAGATAGATCTTTTTAAATCCAGTTAGAACAAGGGTGACCTTTTGGTGCCACCAATCAAGAGACTTGTTTAGAGTTTTAGTCTGAGAGGCACAGGCTTGGGAAGAGTATAATCACCGGATATAATCACCATGCCATTAAACTTACTTGCACTCACCACGAACATGCTGGTGAAGTCTGCAGAGGTGCTACAGTTGCTGCTGACCAGGAGTCAGCAGGTTTCTATGGAAATGAGTGGGTGCAACGTCTCATGGGCAGATCTGTGGAAAGCAGAGCCCCAATCTAAACAATTCCTGATCCAGGCTGTCTACGATGTACTATCAAGTCTATCCAGCCTTTTCAGCTAGGGATTGTCAGAGTCACCAGCCTGCAACCTGTGCTTAGGAGGGGGACTCTGGAACCCATCCTCAACAGAAACCCTGGGTAGAGGGCTCCACCGACCTTCAAGTCTTGGTCAAGGCACCAGAGGCCAGGGTGCCAGTGGCGGCACCCTTCACACTGGGTGAAGTCCCAGGTCCCCAAGTATTGAAGGCCATAACACAGACCATTGCTTTCGTCCAGGCTCAGGAGAAGCAACCATCGGCTGCAAGGGCCACCTCATTTGGGTTGCTAGCAATAGTACGATACTGGCGGTTGAAAGTTGACCTGGGGAAGCGAGTGAAATTTCCAGAAACTGCTGCAAGTACAATGCTACGGTCTGACATGTTACTTATCTCAGAGACTTCCAAACAGATTGTTCTCCTGGAACTCACCGTACTCTGGCAGGAATGTATTGAGGATACCCCTGACTGGAAGAAGGCAAAGTATTCTGAGCTAGTGGAGGATTCCAGCAGTCCAGGTCGGCGAGCGTGGTGTGAGCCATTGAGTCTTCCTGCAGGGCCTTTACCATCCTGAGCATCACAGGCGAACAAAGAGCTAACGTGGAGGTCACTGAGGTAACAGAGGTTGCCTCAAGGTGGCTGTGGATAAGGAAAGGGGAACCATCGGTTGGGTGGCACTGCCTGGACACAAGCTGGGACTAGATAAACCCCAGCTGGTTCAACTGGGTCGAAGTGCGTGATGTTTGAAAGACTCGAAATACTCTAAGACTGCAGGTGACGTCACTGATGGTGTGTTCAGGTTACATCAAGCAGATGTATGTTATAAGTTTGTAGTTGTTGTGCAGTCTAGAATTGTGTTTTGTTTGAAAACCACTGCATTCAAAGAGCAACATGCAATGTTTTTTTTATTAAGTCATTCCTGCATATTATTTTTGATTGGACATGTCAGTTCTTTGTTAGCATAGATGTTTCACATCTTTATTATTTTCAATTGATGAGTTTTCTCCATCCTTATTCTCCCTTTCTAGAATTAGGAAATAACTGTTTTTAGCATTTAACCATTTGAATTGTAAAAAGTTCTTCTCTAGTTCAATATGTGGTTCGTAAATCTGTGGGATATACTTTTGGTGTGCTCCTGAGATGGAGACACCTCAGGAGTTGTAGCCTTGTATTTCTGGAATGTTTTTTTTGCTCTGCAGATGAGGGTTCGGGGCTGCTGCAATACCACTGTCAAATATTTGAAACATTCATGCAGTATTTTCTCCTGAAATGCCAGAGTGGCATCAACACAGCAGGGTGTCACTGTTTGGCTGTTGAGAGAGAGAGTGAGGGGGGGGGGGGGGGGGGTGCTCTGCAGAAGCAACCACAAAATTATTTTTGTTGCAATATAAAGTAACATAGTGGCTACACTGTCAGATGTGAACTTTTTTCGAATGATTCTTGGAAATAAACGGCTAATTGTGCTAATTTACTGTTTGGGAGCAACACAGTCAGCATCAATGCTAAAGTCAATTAGCATTGGACTTTCCACTTCGGTGCTTGGTCTCCCTAATGACATGTATTTAAGTGAATGTATGAAAGGTGACGTTGGGGGAACAATGACGCAGCTGGTTCGTCTCACCTGTCAGCTGCCGATGGTGCTCTCCCGAAGTGTTTGTGACAGCAGGTGTCCTCTGTCCAGCACAGTGTGTGTCACAGCTGTCAGTCTTCTGACAGAGGTCTGTCCACACTGTTTAGGCAGGTTAGGCAGACACCCACTGACTGAGAACACACGTGCGCACACACACACACACAAACACTGGTCTGGGCCAAGTCAAGGTTAGTTAGGGGGAATTAAAGTGATTAATCCTACTGGTGGGAGCCTTAGCCTGTTTAGGACATGGACTGATTTCACCCCTTAATTCTCTCTCTCTCTTTTAGTTTTCTTTGTCCATCCTGCACCTTCGAAGATTTGCACTACTTTGATGCCAGGCTTTTACCGTATATGATAAAATGGCTGTTTTTGTCACTGTGTGCTGCAGGTAGCTGAGATGCACGGTGAACTGATTGAGTTTAATGAACGCCTGTACCGTTCGCTCATGGCCAAAGACCACCTAATCGTCCAGATGAGACAGGAACTCATTGACCTGAGAGGGCCGGTGAGTGATGAGATGCCTCCTTCATTAAAGCATTCACATGTCTTGGTTGAGTTGCATCACCTGTTCTGTCCTTTTCCCCACCATTTTAGTCTCTAAGCTCCAGTTGTATTTTCATTCTTCTCCCAGTTTGATTTGCATCATCACTGCCCTGTGTTTGTTGCTGCCAAGGACGTCTGTCAGTAACAGTTATCTCAAGTTCACTTGCTATTCTCATGTGAGAAGGATTTCTGTTTTTCCCCCGGTGCATTTTCATACCTCTGTACTTTCTGCTTTTGTGTCTATTCAAATATTGTAGCTACAGTTTGTCATCTGTCTTTAACGGCACTTTTCCCCAGCAACACTTTCAAAGCTGTCCTCCAGAGAACAACCCATATAATGCCAACATCTGGCCATTCCGAGGAGAGCTCCAAACACTTTGGATTCACACACACATACACACACACGCGCACACATACACTGTCTCTTCAGTGAGTTGATAGTGATGAGAGCCTCAGGCTGAAGATTCGACCTCTTATTCTCCAGCTTCAGTCGTCCCCTGCTGGACCATGAACTGTGTGTGTGTGTGTGTGAGAGAGAGAGAGAGAGAGAGAGACACACACACACACAGACACAGACTCAGAGGCTTTCTCTTCTTGCTCTGTTTCTTTCATGTGTTGTTTTGTGTCCTTGTTCTGGTGTTACTCTTGGAAGGATTGATCAAAGCCTGGAGGCAGAAACCCCACTGAAGGGTACACACATGTTCTTCCACATGTTTGTGCTTCTACCAATGTGAAGACCGTCACTGATGCTAATATAACTCAGTGATGGTTACTCATTATTTATTCTAAAATGTACATAATTACGGATAGTAAAAAATGCTACCTACCATACACTTGTCCAGCTTTTGAAGTCTGCTGTTCTGCTGTTATTTCTGTCTGTCTGCAATTTTCTGTAGGTTCCAGGTGATTTAAGCCAGACATCAGATGACCCCAGTCTGTCAGACTTTGAGACGTAAGAATATTCCACATTTTTACCTTCTGCTTATTTTGGTTTTGTTTGTTTTTCTGCATAATTGCATGTTTGCGAACAAAAGCTTAAACACAGTCTGATTTAGAACTGTGTTCCGCTATTCAAATTACACAAAATGTGATATTTTCCCCCTTGATTGACGTGCTAACTCACTCTTGCGGCTGTATGTGATTTTGCTAATAACAAGGATAGTGAGGGCAATTTCTATTTTTTGTGTCACGCAGAGCTCATCGTGCTCTCATCAACGTGTGGATCCCTTCTGTGTTCCTGCAGGGCAGAGCAGCCAACGCCTACCACGTCTATCAGGTTCAAGCAGCTCTTTTATTCACCTGCCTTTCTGAAAGGCATCTTTTGTCAGTATCAGTAGTAGTGCATGTGACTACGTTCTGTGGTAAATGTACAATCTCACCATTTGGTCAGGAAAGCTTTCACACAGGATTTAAAAAAGAAAGATAATATCGGGTGTATTTTTTAAAATCAAGATGAAGTCCGATTTGTGGTGTTATTATGTTGTACCTGTTACTGAATTGAATTGAATTGAATGGTCATTGAACAAACTTCAAGCTTCTTTTTTGGTCATTCTTCAGTAATTTAGATTTTGCCGAGCTACAGCTCAACCTTAACGTGCTATAAAAACATGCTCCCTCTGTTCTGATCCATTTCCTCGCTCGACTTGTCTGTCTCGTTATTGTCATGATTTCTGTTTTTTTTTTAAACATACACCTTATCTCCTGGCCCTTAATGGTAACACGCTTTCAGCTTAGCTTTGGGTGCTTGTAAAGTCTTGAGAACTAAACTCCACAAACTGAAGTGTTGCTTCTGGTTATAGCTGACACGTTATCGAGCAAAGTCAACGACTTTGGCTCAGTCTCCCCTGACTGCTTCCCAATGTCTGTCACATTAACAAGGTGTTACTCCTCATCTCGCTCAATGCTGCTGCCCACTGGTCCTCCCCCATGAGACACCCACAACTCTGTGGTCTACTCTGTAGCCAGGAGCTGCAGGACACAGGTCAAAACCAGCAAGACACTGAGTTCAGTTTGGTTCAAATTATACCTAAATCATAACAGACCTAAACATGTTCATCTGTAATATTTTGCAAGTAGTGGTAACCACCCAGTGGTTATGTGTAGAACTGCAGGCGTGCCTCTTCACAGCTGCGATAAATGAATTAAAAATAAAAGAATCAAAACAAGCTGTGTCTGAACAGAGATCATTTTTGATTTGAATCGTACCTGCTGGTCTTCCTCATGCTACTTCCTGCTTTAAATGAGATAAATGTGATGATAGTTCAGTTGAAATCATGCAAAACGCATCGCTGCACACATTATGTGTTGTATTTTGGGGAAAAATGAGTTTCCACCTGTAGTTGCATATTTATAGAGTGAGTAAAGCGCTAAACCTGAACATTGTCCATGTGTTGCACTGCTTTAGTCCAATTTCTCACTCCCAAAAACAGTGTCTCCGAGACTGCTGTCCAGCCCTGGAGCTAGTATAAAGCACAGCCCATCTGGTGTATTGGAAACTTCCCCTCCCAGAGCTCTATTCCTTTAATGGCTCCCAATGGAAGCAGCTTTTGTTCTTAGTCAGGATAATGGATGGCCAAGGTTACTGGAGTCATTGTTGTTAAGGTGAGGATTTTGAGGTGATTGAACACCGAGTCAGTGGTCTTATAGACCCGGGAATGTTGTCAGGGAGATGCCAGCATCCTCTTTGAAATACCCTCATGTGCGTGCATGCACTACACTGGCTGCCTAAAAAAAAGTTGCTTCCACAAAAAGTACACACACTCACGCACTAATTTTTCATTGGACCACCTTCAGCTTTGATTATGGATGCATTGGCGGTGGCATTGTTTTGGTAAGCTTCATAAGTTTCATTCCTGACCTCATATTAATGATGGGAGAAGCGGATGCGCATCCCAGAAGATGCTCAGCGGGGTTTGGTCTGGACTCTGACCATATGTGAAAATGATGCCTACTGCTCCCTCAACCACTCCTTCCCAATTTTAGTCTGATGAATCCTGGCTTTGTCATCTTGGAATATCTTATGTTAATATTCAGGGAAGAAAAGAAAGTCACTGATGGAATAACCTGGTCATTCAGTATATTCAGGTAGTCAGCTGACCTCATTCTTTGGGCACATAATGTAGCTGAACCTGACCAACTGCAGCAACCCCAGCTCAGCGCTGCCCCTGCAGCCTTGTACAGGAGGCAGTAGGGATAATGGGTGCATCACTGCATCTCCTCTCTTCTTACCATCATGTACCCATCACTCTGGAAGAGGGTAACTCATCAGACCACATAACCTTTCATTTTTCCAGCGTCTAATCTTTGTGCTCTCTAGCTATTTGATGCCTTTTTTCTCAGTTAGCCTCACTGATTAATGGTTTTCTTAAGGCTACACAGCTGCTCAGTCCTAATCCCTTGAGTTCCCTTCACCTTATGCACGTGGAAATGCTCTCGCTTTCACTATTTAACGCAACCCTGAGTACTACTGTGATTTTTCTATGATTTGATTTCACCTAATATTTAAGTGATTTTTTCAAACCCCATTTGTTCCTTGAAGATGGTGCTTCCCTGCTATCCTTCTTTGGACAGTTCTTCTGCAGTCTCATCAGATGTTTTCTCTGCTTGATCTATGCCATTGATTTGACCCTCCTCAAAGCCTAACATCTTTTCCCCGACCACAGGATTTTTTTTGACATGGTTATTTAAGAAATTTGAAGCTACTCATTGCATCGGTTGGGGTTAAATAACTTGTTGCCAGCTGAAAGATAATCACACATGCAGTAATTATCCAATGGTAGGCTCTTACCTATTTGCTGAGTTAAATCCAGGGTTTTTGGCCAGGCAGTGTATTTTGTGTATTCCAAATCTATTTCTCTTATTCTCACACTCAAACATATGCATATATGCCTACGAGAATGAGCCAGTGATGTGAGCAATGAGCCAAAGCAATCAAGATGGTTTTGGGAGGCAACAAAGGGGATTTTAGAATGCAGAGTAGTAGTTATGTTAGACCAACCTTGTGGATAGAAATCAGCAGACAGCTTTTACACTGCTGCTCAGATTGTGACATATAGCCTAACGTAACGTCTCCCCCTCGCATTGTTGGCCCCGTTATTTCTGCTTCTTCCTTCTCTGTCCCTCCTGGCCAGTCTCTCCTAACTTCTTTTGTAGCCTGAGTGCACGGCATAACAGTGACACAAAAACTGCTTGTTCTCTATTTCCTCTCTTTGCATTCATCCACAGCCACTTTTCCTGAAATGACGTCCCATCTAATGCTTAGTAACGCCCGTTGATGGATGACAAGAGAAAGACAGAGAGAGCGAGAGAGACTGATGGATTTGCTCCATTATCAGTTGGGTTTGTCTCTGTGGCACGCTGCGCCTCTGGGCCTACATCCCTCTATCACTCCATCCCTCGCTGTGCCTCTTTCCCCCCCTCGGAACCCATAATGAAAGAATTATACCGGTCGCGGCATATCACTGTCTCCCTCCCACACAATACCAACAATAGAGGCTATCATGAGAGGATGGAAGGGGGAATCTTCTGCACGGCGTTAATGAACACAAGCAGCCATTTGTGGTGGGCGTCTGTGTTTCCATCACCTGTGTATTTTCGACCGGCATTGTGCTGCCAAGACCATCAGTCAGAAGCTGATGAGGAACTCATTTCATTTCAGAAATAAATGGGATGCTAGCTAGTTTTGTGTTATCGGGATATGTGAAAGTGTGAAATAAGACAGCGGGCTCAAGCTCATATAATGAAATATATACATTCGGAATGAGCGATTAGAAAAGTGGGACGGCAACATCCGTCAAATCTGCTCCGGCCTGCTCTGGTTATATTCCAGTGCTGGATGGATTGCTTTAAATTTCAACATTACTGATGAGTTTTCTTTCACTTCCCATCACATCTTTATCTCTGGGCGCTGAGACACTCTTTGCAGTGCTGTTGGGAAACTTTCAGGTTGCCGAGTGTAAGGTGTCACCCAGAGGTGGCAGCATATTGTTTGCACTATCGCTGACACTGCGAAGATTGTGTGGAGTTTTGCCGGTGAGGAGGCAACTGTGATTGTGATTACTTGTTGACTCATTTGAACATGCACACTCTGATTGCACCAATGAATATATTCAGACGTTTCAAGTAGGGTGAATTTTTGATTAGTTGATCTTCACTAACTTTATTAACTGGGACGTAACGTTATTAGATGCACTGAGAAATGCCTTTAGAACATATAATAATTGTATTTGGACTAACAACCTTAGGCTTGGGGTAAAGGAACTATATATAGGTTTGTGGAGGGTGGCGCTATAGACCAACACACAAAATAGAAATATCACTATTTACGCGCTATTTACACATTTTAAAAATAAAAATGTTCTGGCTGGACTACTGTTGTCGGTGATATAGGTATTTTAAATGAACATTTCTTAACATCTGCAGACATATCAGGGCAAGTTTTATGATTTTTGCCTTTAAGGTACTTTATCAGGTATAGAAGACCTGTCAAGCACTACACTTCTGTTCTGCAAACTTCTCACTGTCTCTACTATGCTGAGGAGGCAGTATGAGTGGTATGAAAACTTATTTTCACGCTGGCTCTCTGTCCCTCACAGACACATTTATGTGAAGTACAGACTGAAGAGGTTTGGTTGATCAAACCACGTGTCCTGTGCATTTCTAAAAACTACTTTTTACATCTTTTCTGCCTCTCATCATGAATACATTACCTTTATCTGGGGATGTTTGTGTGCTCTGAGAGCATGAGACTGACAGGAGCCCCCAATTAATTGCAGTTACATAAAGTCTTCCTCTTCCATTCAACTCCTGCAGTCCTTTAATATGCGCTGTATGAAACCACATATATCATCTACTCAATGAATAATTGAGACGCTCCCCCTGACACTCTTTTAGAGGTCTGCAACTGGGCTTTCAATGGACTGCAACCCCCCCAGACAAAAACATGTTAACACCTACTGTATATCAGTCATTAAGAATTGCATCGCTAACCTGGGAAAATTGTGGATTCTTTACATCTGAATGAGCATCGGTGGAAATGGCCCTCATTAGCCAGTGGCTATAACCACATTGGTTATGAGATAATGCATTCATATGTATTCATGTGAAGTGTATGAATGATGCACTGGAATGAAGATTCTTGGGGCTTAAATGGTGATGATCTCACACGCAATGAGTGTGCGGAAGTCGTCTCGCAGGAGTGTGAGCTTGTGCGGGAGTGATTATGACTGTAATAATGGTGGTTTGTGACAGAGGGAGATTATGTTGATGATGTTAATGATGAATGTTTTACATTGATGGCGGCGATAATTACAATAGTTGTCTTGGTCTTGCATCTATCAGTCATAGATTATCATCCTCAGGAAGCTGGTTTTACTGCTGCACCGTGCAGCGTGTGCGTCGCATCATCTTAGAGCTTCAGTGTAATTTTCATTGCATTTCCATTTAAGGCGCTCGAGTGCTTTCAACCAGAGCTGTTTACTGTTGGGAGGTTCGGAGGCACATATGCAGGAGGCACAGCTGTCGATGGACACGGGTGATGGATTTTTGAGTCCTTTATCTCAACTGGTGTTTGATAATATTGAACCACTTGCCTTCCCACAAGTGGCGTGCACACCCCTCTGTCCCTCACGTGCACCTGTAGCTTGCCTCCTCTGTTACCATCCAGCTTTAACATTCCGTTGTAAACCTCACTCCTGTTTGAAGTTTAATTTCAGGAGTTGTCTCTCAATGGCCCTGCTGTGGTGTCACATAAGCATTCTTATTTAAGTTGCACTTTAGTCAATGTGCGGATCGATTAGATGGAGCTGCTGACTGCGTGCGGCATTAGCAACTGAAAACTCAACATTCGATTTTGCTCCCTTTACCACAACAGTCCAGCACACCTGACAGTAATGTGAAGACATAACATGTCGGATTGTTGCTGATAACATTAGTGGTGAAAATTTTAGCTGAAATGGTGTTTTGTAAGGATTACTCCCCCGTGACCATCACTTAGATCTTCAACATGATGTAGTGCCCTCCACGGTCAAGAAAATAATTACGTCAAAGGTATGTGGGTGGAAATGGAATGTGAGAATTCTGGTGCGGACCTCTGCCCGCCAGTGTAGGATGGCAGAATAGCCGGCGACGCTCCCTTGGAGCCACTCGGTGCGGATTGTGATGATTCCTGCTTTACCCTCAAGGAAACTGATTAGATCGTGGGTTGGAATGTAATTTGTCAGTCTGCCTCCCCTCCCCTCCTCTGTTCTCTTTCCTCACTCTTTATTGTTAATCTCAGTTTATATTTACCCATTTTGCTCCCGTCTCTAATTATCGTTCCCTCTCAGCCTTCATCCCGTCTGCTTTGCTCTCCCTTCCCGCTCTCTCAGGTCCACTTTGTTCGACATCCACCACCATTTGCGCTCACCCCTCGAAGCTCATTTTCTGCACTCAGAGCCAGATTTTCCGAACTTCCGTGAGCCATTCACAGGAAAGTCAGGAAGACGGAAGGGTCCTGTCGTGACTGAGTTTTTCATCAAGTGTTTATGGAAGGACATGTGAGGAGAAGGAGGAGTGGGAGGGAGCTGACAGGAAAAAGGAGTGGGAGATGAAGAGCACAAAAAAAGGGAGTAATTGTGATTATTGACAGCAATAATGACTGTCTTGTCACAATGCCCCCCCCCTTTAGTTTACCATACACATTATATAGTCTCCATCTTTTGCAGGAGGTGCTGAACAGTCCATCATTTCCAGTAAACCTCTAGTATAATCCAGCTAACACTAATATTTATTTGCAACTTCATACTGCTGATTGAAGACTTTAACATTTTCCTAATAATGACATAAATGTGTATGTGCTGAGGCAGATGTGAGTATTCCTAATGGGGAATAAAGTAAAAAGGACGGATAAAGTTTTCTTTTTTCACTGTCGTAGCCTCGAAGCTTCATGAAGGAACTCGCAGTGTCAGTTTGCTGGATTATTAGACAAATATTTATGTGAGATTGGAAGAAAAGGAAAAGGGCATCCGGTTGTCTAAGGCCAGAACAACAAACAAAAACAAATTATAGAGTAAAAGAATAACTCTAGTGACCTACAGATTGAAAGAAGATGCAATCCTGTGTTGCAGGTGAACATCGGCGAGGCTTCCAAAAATCAGTCAAGCAAAAATTAGGGAAATTACTTTGGTAAAAAAGGAAAAAAATGAATAATCCATAGATTGATTTTGCTGGGAACCATATATGGCAGAAAGTACATCTCTTCTCACATCTTAGCTGTTATTGGTAAACAAGGAGTGGTTGCCCTGCTGAAGGCTGTGGTGGCGGCTGTGATTGCTGTAGGCTTGGGTTTATTTTAGGAGGGGTTTTACATCCCCTGTAGTCCCACTCAGTCCTTGAAACCCGATCAACTCGTATTTATTTGTCCCTTGTAGCTGTTTTAGAGCTTGATTGATTGGCGATTATAGAATAAAAGGATTATATAATGCATTGATTTGAAAGACTGTGGTGGAGGATAAATTGGAACCCACCATGTATTATTCTTTTAGCAACAAGTATGTGGGGTGAGAATGTGCCTTTTGAAGTGTAAGTAAACTCCTTTTGTCTGCTTCAGTTTAGCAACAGCTCTGATTTAGATTCAGGTGCCACCCCCCCCCATCACGCTGCCTCGCTGATGCTTTAATCGCTTCCTTTGGTGAACTAAATAGTGCTGTTATTTGGTCATTTTCCTTTTACTTGTCTGGATTTGATGGAAAAAGACCCTCTTAGCCGGTGGACTCTCAGCTGTCTGCTCGTCTCTCCACATTTCCAACACCATCCTCTCGTTCCTCCCCCATCTTGTCTCATCCCCGTCTTCATCCGCTGGCTTTCCTGCCGACAGTGTCTAATTCTGTGGAGCATCAGGAACAGCGGAGCTCCGAAATAAACAACCTGACTGCGGTGAATGTAGTAATCACCCTTTCATTGTGTCTCCATGTCTGTTTTTCTCCAATGTCGTCTGTTTCTATTTTACTCTCTGTTTGCCCCGCTGGTTTGGATTGGTCAAAGTTATTAAAGAACTCTTGTTAAAGTTTTCCTTCCACATGATTTTAATGTCACCCTGTCGACATGATCATCTTTAAATCTTTCAGTATGTTGTTGCAGTTTGACTAACCTGTTTCATCCTCAACTGCATCTCTGTCCCAATTACCAGTTCTATTGGTGGAAGTTGAAGTGGTTTCCAGTAGCAGGCACACCTGACCCGTCCAGAAACTGATGAACTCCTTTCAAATTAGCACAAAAAGTTTGTTTGGACACTTAAATTTCAACGCCAAATTTAAGCGTTCACCATTTCCACGAGGGACAGACATCATCAAGCTCTTAAGGTCGTCCAGTCAAGCAGCAGATGTTTCATGGAGTGAGGAGCAGATGGATGGCATAGTAGCATCTTCTCTGCTTATGGAGAACTTTTAAGGGAGACAGAAGCTGCAGCTTCGTTCTTGGCATCATACTTTGCTCATCCTTTAACATTAAATGTCGCGTTGACATTTTACATTGCCATGGCGGCGTCACATGTTTATCACAGCCGTTATTATTGCTTTCTCAGATGTTTTCATTTTACATTGCCATGGCGGCGTCACATGTTTATCACAGCCGTTATTATTGCTTTCTCAGATGTTTTCAAAAACTGACAATGGGACTGTGTCCGTCCCAGTTCAGCTTTCAACAACAGCCAGAGCACACCCTTATCCACCAGAGCCTTATCCACCACGATTAGACGCCCTGTCCCACTTAGACGGAGGCTTTTATTGGAGAAATCAAAGCAGCGGCGCTCGAATATTCAAGGATGTTGCAGTTTAGATGTTGCCAAGATTTCTGCTAAAGATAATGAAAGTCTTTTTGGAATTATTGAGCAGGGGATCTTTGCACGGGCTATAAATATGCATGCCAATGAGACATTGTGGAGTGGCTTAAGCTTGCTGTGCTAATGCTGCCATATGAGAGGAGCGCGTTCATGATTGGGGGGTTCAAATACAACGTCAAATGTGGATCCGGACTCACAGGGAGCTTTTCCATACATCATTTCCATACACACCCACTGTGGTTTGGTCCTCAAAGCAGCCTGTAAAATATTCTTGGTGTAAAAACATGTTATGTAGATTTTGTACATTTCACACTCACTGAAGTGTTACTCAGTGAAGCTGTTGGGTGGTGACAGTCTCGGATTTAAATGTAGTCGTTTGTCTAGCTAGCTGCTACATCTCTGTTTGTCATACTCGTGAAACCAACAAGCACTCAGCAGATTTGTTCAGCGCGCCTTGTTAAATATTTAAAACGCAGACTTATCTCAGTGGAGTGTGTGGGATACACCATTAGCTGCAACGCTAA
The DNA here is from genome assembly GCF_901000725.2 of Takifugu rubripes. Classification (NCBI taxonomy): domain Eukaryota; kingdom Metazoa; phylum Chordata; class Actinopteri; order Tetraodontiformes; family Tetraodontidae; genus Takifugu; species Takifugu rubripes. The sequence continues at coordinate 10,133,744 of NC_042285.1, forward strand.
TAGTTGGTTTCACAATGTCAAGAAATGCAGGTGAGTCGTGTGACGTAATTTAAAACCCATTTAGCACCTTGGTGTCCTCTGTCATGTGATTTACTTGCTGAGCTCAGATTCAGCTTAGTTTAGTCCATTTTATTAGACTGGTTAGGATCCACACACCTCTCCTCCTCCTTCTCCTGAGAAAACAGAAGTTGCGCTTCTGTGTGTCAGACATAACGTGCTGATGTGACATTTCTTCCCTCCATTAGTGAGCCTGTCCGCTTCCATCTTGTCATACTGTCATTTTCTGGATTCAGGTCTTTCTGTCTGCGCAGATCTTTGTCAGATGAGCTTCTGTAAATCAGGATTTGCTTTGGTCCTCAGCTGCCACCATCAGTACTATTATTTTTCAACATTAAAATAATAAAGTCAAAGTAGTGATGTGTTTTTTGTTTTTTGGTCTTTTGCTTTATGTCCAGATGCTCCATTTGATCCTGATTGCTTTGAGATTTTTGCAGGGGATCTGTTGCACCGTGCAGTTTAGCAGCAATTATTTGCAGGGCCATAGCACTTTAAAAGATGATGAAGTAACCTGCAATTTGCTTGTTTTATTGTTTATGTCTTGACTATGTCCTTGGATGTGTTGTGCTCCTTTCAAAATGCCCCCAGGGGAAAAATACAGTGGTTGAATTTGATCTCATCAGACTTTGCTGTTGTGTGTTAGCAGAATGGAATCAGTTGTGAAACCTCGTCCCCTAGATTGCCCCTAAAGCCTTTTCTTTTTCAAAACAAATCAGCCAGAAAATGATCGCAGTCACCTCTTCGTGGCTGCTTCCTGCCATGTTTGTTTACGCCCACATCGCGATTGATTGTGAGGGATGACGGGGAATTTCCTGGGTTCAGTCAGAATGCTCAAATCTGTGCTTTTCCAACTCATTATTTGTGCTCATCTGTCCTTTAAGATTGAAACCTAAACTTAAGAGCGGCGCCTTTTTCTGACATTCTCTGACTTATGTTAAAAGCACCTGAAGAAAAACAAGAATTGGGGACACAATCCAGGAACGGATGCCCTAAGCTGGCCCAGAGAGAGACCTTAAATGGTTATTTTCTGCTATGGCGATCCATTATACTTCAATAATGTCCTTCAGCGAATTGCCTTACTGTAACAATAGTGTTCTTTCTACAAAAAAAAGCTTTCTATAGGACTAATGCACGCTCATTATATACTGAGTAGTATATAATTACCCAGATACTCAAAAATGGAGTAACTTTTATTCATGTATGAAAATGCTCCTCAAATGCGTCCTTTGGTCTTTTGATGAAGTCAGCAGTAATGACCATTAAAACAGCCCCCAAGTGTTCTGCCTCACTTCCTGCTTTCTATTTCCAGTCTATTTAAAGCCCCGCTAGCTGCTTTTAATTCATTCACCAGACTGTAAGGTGTCATTTTCTCATATATATCGCCTCATATCATTAATGTCCAGACATGTCTCTCACTGATGCAGCAATATTAACCAGGCTTCTGCTGTCAGTCTTCTATTCTATTAATGGCTCTTCAGCATGTCAGTTTTTTCTTTGACAAAAGGAACTATTGTCTCCAAAAAGTGAAAATTAATTTTGGTCCAATCTGTGATGTCAGATATCAGATAACATTGACACGCTGGTAGCATTTAGAATAACAGTGTCAGTTTTAGGCTGGTGGTGTTTTATTTAACAACAACTGAGTGGTTATTCAACATTTCTAAAATGAGAACACTCTTTCATCAGAAATCAGGCTTTAGGTTTGAATTTTGTGTTGCAGGGACGCTTATGTGATGATATCACAGAACTTTTCCCAACATCACAGAGTTCTGACCCCCCCCCCCCCCCTCTTTATTTACTTTGTATAGGTCTTTTTTTGTCACGGAGCTCAATTTTTGACTCTCACATTCATTTATTTGAATCACCCCCCCCACCCCCCACCCCCCACTTAGGCATTTCGAAATTGAAATCAAAAAAGCCGTTCAGGCCTCTTTCTTTTGTCAGCGTGTTCTTTCGTTCAGCTGTGAAAATGGAACCGCTCTTTCTTTCTGTTCATCTTGTAATAAGCTCATCTTTCCCCCTCTGTGCGCTCCCCTCTTTTTTCATCAATGTGAATAAAGCTGCAAGCCGTGCGTGGAGACGGTGGCAGCACAGCCGTGCTTATAGGCGGCCTCTGTGTTTCTGCAGTGTATAATTGAAAGTGCACAGTTAAAAGGATGAGAGTGGCATCATTTATTTATGTCGGTGGGGTTATTATAAAGGCTGTGAGAACTTGGACTAATATTTAAAATTTCTCAACAGACAAATCTTCAGTCAGTGTTTCATTTCATCGTTGATTTAAATCTTTTGCACTTGTTTAAAAGAAAATGCAATCGTGGCGCAGTTTATTATGCGCTGATTATGATGATTTTGTGTCTTCAGGTATATATCCGTATCCAGGACAACGAGTGGAACGTGTACAGGCGGTACACAGAATTCAGAGAGCTCCACAACCATCTGAGAACACAGTTTCCACAGGTTCACGCCTTCAATTTCCCACCCAAAAAAGCTTTAGGAAACAAGGTGAGCAAGGCTGACCTCTTTGTGTGATGGCCAACCTGCACTTTGACTCTCTTTCCTCAGCTTTACTGTCTCGCCTCAAGCGACCGACATCAGGCCTTCTTCCACCAGAGGAACCACTGGATACTAGACACTCAAGGGATATCAGATCCCAGTGGTTAGTCAAGAGGTTTAATCAAGGGAAATTACACAAAATTAGAGTTTATTTTGAGTTAACTGGCAAAGCTCTGAACTAGCATAAGGGGACTTTTACTTCTATTGCAGCCTACCACCAGAGCTTTGGCTAAACCACACAAACGCCATCTGTCACTGAATGTCCTGCAGGTTGTCATGGTGTCATCAGAGCTTTTATTGTTAGGAAAGGCTCCTCATACGATCTCTCTCTCTCCCTCTCCCCCACATGGTTTTCATCCCATTCACTCCCTCTCTGATATTTGGCTCTGACCTCAGTTCTTTGCTTGGTTGAACAGGCCATCATAGTTCTGACTCCCCACATTCAGAGGGACTTTGACTGCAGAAGCTGAACAGAAATCTCCAGTCTAACGGGTGTATTTGTCTGAGTCGTTCAATTTTTCTACAGGATTAAAGTCTGCTAAATATACACGCTGCTCAAATATAAAGGGAACACATAATCATCTCCTAGTCAACTCCAAGTCAGCCACACGTGTGGGGGTATCAACCTGTCCAATGAGAAAACAGTAAAGTGAACATTTCCATGTCCGCATTCTTTGTGGCTGTGTCTTGACCATCTTTGCATTTTTCCAGAGCCTTCACCACTAGTGGTGCTCAGGTAGTTCAGCCCCTGCAGGAGCGCACATGTGTATTCACATGACCAGGAGGTTTGCTGTTCTCTCAGCACACTGCCAAGAACCTGGAGGAGCTTCTAGGAGGCAGGCCAGTACGCCAGGAGAGGAGGGAGCCCAAGAGGGCGACAGAGCCAGAGCGCCTCAAAATAAACTCCGCCAAGCCACTCGTGCGCACGTTTCTGCCCAAACTGTCAGAAACAGACCCCATTCAGGTGGGCCGAGAGCCCGATTCCACCGGTGATGCTGGGCACACGACTCTGCACCGCTCAACCACAATTGACAGATGCAACCTGGAACTAAAAAGCATAAAACTGTGTCTAACTAGGCTGTTTTTGTACGAGAATTGAACCTCCTCAGCTGGAAGTGTGTATTTTGTATATCCCTGTGTGTTTATAGTGGGTGTGTGGTTTTCTCAGTAATCAGCAGGCCTGCTGCTCTGTGTTTCCCTGTTATTTCACTCGTTGAGGTTTGCTGCTGACTCTCTCAGCCTGTTTAGAGTGGCGAAAACAGCAACGATCCCCCTGTTGTGGTAAAATGGAGCGTTACAGTTTCAGCTGTATTTTGTTTTATTAAAACAAAGTAGTAGCCATATGTTTTTCAGTCAAAACTCTGCCCTGTTGCACCCCTTTTGAGGCTTTCACAGTACCGGTATATAAAGGGTAATTGAATCCTTTTGTCCTTCATTCCATTTGATGCATCCATTCAAACGTGAGGTGCAAAAAACGATTCGATGTTAACCACATTTGTTTTGGCATTTGAATATACTCGCTTTTGGACACCGTCACAGACTTGCTGACAGGTCTCATTCAGGTTTAAGGTTTAGGGAGGTGTCCTTCCCCCCTCCCCAGCCACCAACAACGTCATTTACTTTGTTAGGATGACCAGTGGAGCTGACTTTCTTCATTTGTAATAACATATTTTATTGAAAGGAAACATCTCTTCTCCTGGTGCATTCATTGTTGACCATTTATTTTCCATCCCTGAATACTGATGATCATAACTGTTCAATATTCACAGAGTATGTTTAGACGTGCTCTTACAATCTACGTTTCTGTTTACCATAAAGTTGGTTTCAATGCTTCCATTAAAAAGCTCTAAAGGGGAACAAGTCTGCAAATTGATTAGGCATTCTTTATGCACTCATCAGCATTTACTTCGTCTCCTGAGGCCTCATAAACATATGAAACACATTTTCATAACATACAGCAGTGCTGGTTTATGACCCGTTGTAAAATATATGCCATTTAAACATTTACTAGAGTACTGCCAGTAACTAATAGCTGGTTAGACGGAGGAGTCAGTATTTATTTAGTCCCTTTTGTACTTTGTATATTCCCCCTAAATGACATTACATTGTGAAAACCAGTGACATTCAAGACTTTTTGAGGGTTTTTTTGCAAACTGATTTTGAATAGAAGCGATTAAAGGGGAGAAAGCCTCAGGCAGCAGAGCTCTTTATTGGTGCCGTGTTTCTGATGAGGAGCTTATTGGAGTGCTGCACAGCACAAGAGACTTGTGCACAGAGTGCACGCACAGAATATTTATTTTGTGATTGTTGATAATGTGTGCGGTTATTCGCTCTCTAAACACATAGTCGAGCACTGTGACAAAACCAGCGTTGATCAAAGGCTTTCTCAGTTTGCATCTTTTTCCTCCTGTTTTTATTTTCCTGCTCTGTTCGCATGCACGCGTGCAGCTTTCTAATCTCTGCCTCTCCGTTTGCCGTCTCCCTCCTCACCTCTTTCCCGCCTTTATCCTTACCAAAGTGACACGTTTGATACGGAGTTGTGCAAATCCAAAGTTGACTTTGATATCCAAGCATGCGCACACACACACACACACCTAGGACCTGTGTATTATGAGCACCTAAGCATGAAGAAAGTGAGAGTAGGTTACTTATGTGAGGCCTTCATAAGCCTTTTAACAGCTCTGTGGATGCATTTATCTCACATGTGCACATACATGCCCAATGATTGAGAGTTGGATAAAAACAAAGCTGGAGTTGTCAAAGGATTTAAGACACAGTATACACACACCTGTCCACGTGCATGTTAGCTATGCTTACAGGACTGAATTGCCATGCAGCATGCGTCCCCGTGGTCTGTAATTGGCTAATCTGCCCCGCTCGATGTCAGGACTCAACGTTAGGAGGGGAATGGTGACTCACAGAGGTGTAAAACTGATCTGTGCTTAACTTCAGTGCTCACTACATGAATCACACGTCACAGACGACGTGAGTTTAAATGCCAGTGTACCTTCGTCTGTTCAGTATCATCACTTTTTAAGGCACATTCAGATTTTTCCAGCTGGGGACACTTTGAGCCTTTTGGAAATATTGTGGTTCCCCCCAGTCATTTTGTAACCTTTGATATTTTAATGAGGGGATTATTTTTTATATTTTTTTTTTTTCATGAAATCTTGCCTTACTTTTCAGACAGAAAGATTTGTGCCTGCTCATGTGGTTTTACGATGATATTTCACATGCCGGCCTTAATTTACCTTTTCCTTGGCTTGAGTTTCTAAATCAAACTGACATAAAACATGACTGAGGACATGAAAATGATGATTCCAGCTGGAGATTTAGCGTTGATGAGCATTTCCTTGAACTTGACCATGTTTATCCTGCAGCTCTTTGAGTTTACATTTACACTTTTTTAAAGCCAGTGTAAAATCCGCCAGATCCACCAGATGCCAAATGACTTCGTCCCATAAAATTGGATCCGTTTCTAAAGACAAATCCATGAATGTAGGAGGAACAAGACAAGCTGCCACAGTGCAGAGGCGCCTCTCTTTTGAAACTGGGTTTAACAGTGAAATCTATGTAATGGATTGAAGAAAGAAAAATTCTGGGAAATGCAAGTAGAACCTTTTTTGTCCACAGTGTTTCCTTGCTTTGAGTTTTTAGCAGCAGTGTTTAGTCAGATATAAACTCAGACCTGAGCTTTATCAATTGATCTGACCATCCTTCCTCTGCTCGACCTACAGGTGACCCAGACTGAATGGATTAAACACTGCGATTGCTGTTAATCGTCATAGATTTTCAGTCACTGCAACTCTAATTGGAATTCCTCTAAGTGTGAAGCATGTAGAAATGATCATTAAGATAAACCACTGAATTAGAATAATCACATCAACAGATTATGTGGCCTGTCCTTGTCTTTATAAAGTAGATCTGATTAGTTGTAAAGTTATACCAAAGTTATTTTATGGCAATTTCAAGTTTCATCTGGTTGCTTGTTACAACAACCAATCCAAAAGTGAGAAAATGAGAAAACCTTGTTAAGCACAAAAGGATTAATCCATAAAAATGACAGTTCCTCTTGTGTTGAAGCAGATAACCTGATAATCAGCACACGCTCATATTCAGCTGTAGTCAGCTGATTAATTCTGGTAATAGCTTTGCATGTCAATAAAAACATTCACATGTCGCGCTTACCTTTATCTCCAATTACCTGAGCGAATCTTACAGGACAGTCCGTAGTTCAAATTATGCTGCAATGTTGAATTGCATTATTATAAACAGCCACGGTACCAGTGATGATTACATTTTATGGAGAATTGGCTCATGTCACAGCAGCCATTGGCCAATTTGACCCCGAAATTTATTCGTGGCAGCCTTGTGATGCTTCGTCACCAGCACGGTTTGGTGTCTTTGATTCATCTGTGCATCTGCGTCTCTGAGTCCCGTTAATGAGCTAATGAGACTCTCCCTCTGTGTCTCCGAGTGCTTTAGGCGAGGCAGATCATGTTAAAGACAGCAGGCACACACACACACACACACACACACCCACACACACACACACACACCCTGGCTGTGACAGCTCTTAACCAGCTGATTTGTCAGGGTCTGGCCAAGCGTACAGACTAAATGTTCCCAAGTTACATCTGTCAAATGCCTCCTGATGCTAACGTGGAGGCGCTAAAGGGGCAGGATGATTACATGAAAGCCACATTGTTTGCCGGACCCAAGAGCCAAACTGTCAGGTTTTCTCACTAGCCGTGCCTCGTCCACATTTGAATGGCTTATCATCCTTTCTTCTCCTTCATCGTCTGTCTCTCATCTCTCAGTCGTGTTATTGTCTCCCATCTCATGCTTTCATGTCACTTGAATGGGCTTTGATAAAAATCGCTTCATTTTTGGTCAGGCTTTTATCACTGCTATTTTCCTCTATCACTACAAATGGAGATGCAGTGTTGTTCCTCTTTCCCAGGGGCCACAAATTAAAAAAGAGCCAAACTGTGAAAGAATACTTAGATGGGACTGACATTTCTTTGTGGAACACTCTACTCACTTTGTCTCTCAGTAGTATTGCGAGACTGTGCATAAAAGGCTCTTTGTTGCAAAGAACCGAGTAATACATCTGCAATCAGTTTGTGCCCATTATTTTTCTGAAAATGGAGCCTCAGACAGCTGCTGTGCTGCCACGGTGGGACTGGCCAGAGAGCTATCTGGACGACCTTTGTTGGTGTGTGAAATTTGACCAGTGGAGCTAGAAAAACAATGTGTAAATGTTTGGAGTCAGAGAGCTGCTGTTAGATGTCAGTCTGACCCCGCCAGGGCCGATATGCCTCACTGAAGTAGAGCTCCGCGGCCTTCAGCAGTGGCCCCATTTGCACATACAGAGAGCGAGTGAGAGGATTGCCAAGGTTGCCCTGATTAATTAATCAGAATCTACAAAGTGAATTATTAACCAGTCTTAGTATGTTGTGTTCACATATTATGCAATATACATGTTTCACCCTCTTTAATTATGACAAGCAGACATTGTGGTGGGCCTGTATGAGCGGCCCCTGGACTGCATGTGATGTTTAATGCATGACCTGGACCCACAGTGTGGTACGGGAACAGCCTGACATCCTCACTGCGGTCTACGGTGAACCAACTTGGTGGAAACTCGTTTTGCTAGCATGTGCCAACAGTGTCCACTCTGGTTTGAGTCAAGCGTACTGCACGCTCAGATCGGCCCCGCTGTTGCTGTTTGAAGGCCCGACCTGGAAGATTTGGACTTGAACTTGACTGTATGAGAAGCCGAGACATTTGTTTTGCTTTGCATGTCAGGCAGCATTGGACAGGTTTACGAATGGGACATATGCCCGCTTTCTGCTCTTGTCTGAATTGCCAAGACTGCAGCTTATTATGCAACCAGAATGTTCAGCCCAGGACTTGTGCCACATGGAATCCCAACCCTCCAGCAGCCTGTGTCTTCAGGAGCAGAACAACCAAAAAATACGTCTCTTAAAACGCACAATTTCACTATTAAAAAGCATCGACTTTCCCTTCGGGAAAAACAAAGGGGCCTGATCCAATATCGTGCTTTTACTTTTGCATCTTGCAGTGTCTTTTTGTTGCCAGGCAACATTGAGTTCTTTGGATATAATAGTGGAGTGGTCCCCCTCCCTCATCCCCTTAATTTGCTGAGCAGTTGTGGAGACCCTGAAGCAGGGGACTACATTATGCTTCTCTTTCATTGGCAGCTCCTCTCCCTTTTATCACTCCTCACTGGCTTTTAGCTCTGTATCCTGTTTCTTTTTCTGCTTGTGATATGTGGATACGCACAAACACTTCATGGTCCTGTATCAGTATTAATATCTCAACCAATTCTGTAGATAAACGCACGCCTAGAAACAAGCTATTGTGCAAAGGCTTAAAGGTGCAGACAGGGAGGCCATGGGAGGAACTAAGACAGACAAAGCGAACCAAGAAGCTAGAAAACTGTAGATGTCATAGGACAGGAGTGGGCCTGTACCTGCATCAATATGCCAGCACAGTTTCTGCTCTACCTTTTCGTGCCACTCTGCAAACAAGGGACGGCACCTGGTCTCTTCAGCCCTCCTCACTGTCTGCACAAGAGGATGAATCTGTCACGATGTCCATTAGTGTTATTGCTGCCCTGACATCCATAAAAGCAGCCAGGATGTCCTTGGATGTGTTGACACAACATGAAACCCATGCTGGCACCCGCAGTCTAATCTGACACATCGAGTTTATGCGGCGTCTCTTTTACCAAGCATGCAGCAGTTTATCCACCCTCGGTTCATCCATCAGATGGGGGCGAGAGTGGACTTCTCACCTATAGCAGGGAGGAATTTTTAGACCCTAGTGAACCTCAGGTGCATGTTCTTGGAGTGTGAGAGGGACAGGCAGGTTCTACATACAATGCCCTGAGCTGGAATCAAACCCACAACCTTAGCCATTAAACTGACCACTGCAGGATACGGCAGAAACAAATGACACACGAGTGACGAGTAATTATAATTCTTGTTTCAGCACCAATTGATATATCTTGCAATGAGTAAATGGTTTTCCTCTTTTAATGGCTGTTATTTAATTGCTCCAAACGCTGTCCTCTGTTTGCTTTGCTGGATGCCGATTAGCTGTGTCTCCTTGCATTTGCCTCCAGAGTCCCAGAAAGCCAAATTACACACTGACAAAATAACATATAAATCAAATCCACTGAGTATTGCCTCTCAGGGGAGGGGGGCACTTGGCAGTCTAGTTATTGGCAGCATGAATATACAGTGTTTCTTATTAAAGGAAATTGAATTTTCCCTCCAAAAAGTGACTAGAGGGGCAGTTGGGCTTGAAATAACTGAACCAGAACTCTAACACAGAGTGACCTCTTTAACACCACTGGCCGATGTTAAATCGGCCCATCCTGTGACACTAGTCATCACTCACCTCAGAACTATTTGTCCTTTGGGCAACATTTAACAGGCAGATCGCAGCCGCGTTTGCCGGGCTTGAACTGATGAATCTGGCCAATGTTCTGGCACCCGAGGAGCTTTACAAATGCTGTATAATTTAAATCGTCTGTCCTGTTTGGAGACGGGGCCTCTGAGGTTATCGGGTACAAAGATACCGACATTTGATCTTGTAGCATAGGTGGGAGGGGCTTAGTGACATCAAATACCATCAAGAGAGTTTTTTGACCATCCAGTGAAAGCATCGCCCTCGCCCCACGCTCAGCCCAAAGCCTTGTAAACTCTGCTGTTGACGTAAATCAATTATACGCTGCTGAAATCTAAAGCTCCGTCATACCGTCTGTCTCTGTCTGCAGGATGCCAAGTTTGTGGAAGAGAGGAGGAAACAGCTGCAGGGTTACCTTCGCATGGTGATGAACAAACTGATCCAGACACTGCCGGAGCTCACAGCTCGTCCGACCAAAGAGACCCTGCTGTCTCTGCTGCCTTTCTGTCTGTAAGTGTACACAGGCGTGTTCGATATAGCATCTCTCTAAGTGTGTGATTGTGTGAGTGGGAAAGAGACGCAGAGAGAAGCGCAGGGCTCCTACTGTGTCTGTGAAAGATGTGATGTAATCTGTTTGGTTGGCAGAATCCTCAGAAAATTGCTGTTATTTTGCTATTAAAACATTTAAATTGATATGTTCCAAACCGTAAATCCCTTCCTATATTCACACAACACTCCAAAATCAATCCTTGACAGTCGATTTTCACAGATAATTCTGATCCAACAGGATGTCAAACCCAGAGTTCTCATAAGATATGGACCAGAGGGATTAAATACACTAACATTTCTGCATTCTACACTCATGCACATTTAAATATTGGGCGTATATGTTCTCACACATGCACACGCTCTCAGACAAGTGCAAGAGTGCACGATGCCGTGTCTGCCCACCTCTCGCAGGCTACATCTGAAAATGAGATGTTCCACTCACTTCCTGTCAAGAATCAGTTTTCACTTACTGTCAGCGTGTGACCTGACTGGAACGCCATTTCCTCCCTGCAGACATCAGAGTCAACAGCATCGTGACTGCAGTGAATATGTGCGCGCACTTGTTTTTAATGCAATGCCTGTGAAATTCCTTAAATCATCATGTGGGAGATTCGTTAGTAGATATTTGTCAAAGGGTATTTCTCAGCACGCGCGTGATTTCTGTGAGCACCGTCCAAGCCGAGATCTACATAATTATCCAAGATCGTTTGGTTACCATGGTAACATGTGGTATTTTTTTTTCTCCCACATACACCAGGAAAAGAAAAAGTACTTTCATAGGTGTGCCGTTTTCGCAGCCGTGCTCTCCGCAGACGCTCCCGCAGGCGAATCCGGCGCTCCCTCCTGTTCCTCCAGGAGACCCTGCAGTTGGAAAGCACGGAGTCGCTCCCGTGGACAGTCACAGCAGTCAAGAGAATAGGAAAATATGAAAATAGGGATCATCTGAAGCTTTTTTGGAAAGGGGTGCTATAGAACAAATGCAAACACCGTGTTAAACTCCATAACACCGAGTGCTCATTATTTAGCCTTGAAGAGATTTAATATCCCCATCTGTCTCCCTCATATCTCCCAGCTGAAAGAGAAACTTATTGCGCCTCTTTGAATGGCATGAAATATTGCAGTGTCGAGGCGGTACAGCCTGCGCCTCTCCTCGTGGTGTTCCTCTGCTCTCTGAGGCAGAGGCTTTTGTTCCTCTTGAACTTACAGAGAAACAATCACGAGAGAAGCATCAGGAGAACGTTGCCAACGTTCCTTTCCTGTCTGTGTTGAGGTTCACGACACGTTGCACAGGTCCTCTCTGCACTGGCTGCAACAATCAGGTGATGACTGACAGAGCTGATAGTGAAGGACTTTTCCTTACGTATGCAGGACTGTCCTGTCTGTCCTGCGCTGATCAGCACTGACACCACAAGTCTTACAGGCAGAGCTTCATGGAATTACAGGTGACACTGGATCACCACTGATCAGCATCTAATGTTCTATCATATATCATGTAAAATATCACTTACAACAGCACAACCAGTGCAGAGCCTCTTAAAACAGGCTGTTTTTGATGTAGATTTATCTACTGTGAATGGCTCTCGAATACCAGTAAAATGCTTCATGTTGGTAATTAGAACGATTGCTTTCTCGTGCCGTGCACCTTGTTTTAAGGGCGACACGCTCGTACGCACAGATGGACACAAACTGTTCTGGGCAGGATAATAAAAACAAGTCCAGTAAACGGCGAGCCAGAAATACTGTGTGAGGAAAACCTGTGTGAGGCTGGAGCGGCTGTGGGGCTGAAACACGAGGCGACAGATGCTGCATTGAGAGAATTTTGAGCAGGCGAGGACAGATACAACAACAGAGGACGGCAGGAAAGGCGGTGTGGTGTTAGGTAGAGGAAAAGAGGGCTGCAGTGTTCAGAGAGACCAGCTGGATCCAAAACTCGGTCGTCGTTGGTGCTCGGTAACAGTCGTCCTCTCCCTTAAGCGTCAGATCAAACAATATGTGACTGGAGTCTCACAAATTTGAAAACGAGATGTGTGAATGTGCCCAAGAGTAGGAGTGTGCAGCCATCTATTATAATCCTAATGTGTTTTTGCAGTTCAATTATTAATACTCCAACAATGCCTGGGAAGGTTATTATTCTCTATAAGCCAACATGACGTCCAAATAGGCCAACAAGCCCACTCTGAGAGTCAGAGAGAAAGAGAGGGAAAAAAATCTATAAGCCTGATTAATTTAGCACGTTTAGCTACTTTAGCTAGATTGATATGAATAAATAAGATGGCTTGCAGTTTCAGCTCTGCATGCTGCCCCCAATTTAATTTTGATTTGCTGATGGAGTTCACCCCCATCTGACTGGCCAGATTTGTATGGGTTGACTGAGCGTGCCTGGCGTCGTGGCGATACGGGGATAAGTGGCCCAGACAAATGTGCCTTTTTGTTCAGACGCTTATGAGACGAACTTTGCGGTTGTATATTCTTCAATCTCACCATGCAGCGATGCTGCTGCCTCTGCTGTGCGTCTGTCTGCACTCTCTGTTCTCCACCTGTGCCGCCGCCACCGCTGCTGTGAGATATGCTCTGATATATTCTGAGCTGTGTGAGTTTGAATCCGCTTCTAACACAAGACCGTCCCAATGCTCCAGTGCTTGACCCCGTCACTCCCTTTACTAAATCTGCACCGCGTCTCCGGCAGCGGGCAGAAGGTCAGCGCGGCGGGGATGAAATGCAGCTGAGGGATTCACAGGGAAAACATTTTGACTCCCGCTGTTCATTCGCTGCTTTTCATTTCCTCGCCTTGGCCTGTCGTCAGATAAGTCCCAGGATCAGAGGTTCGTTTGTGGTGAAGGCGGTCGCCAGGGTAACTGGGGCTATGCCACATCTTCAAGTGGTCCAGACTGTTTCTGTGGCAGTAATGAGACAGATAAAGGTCATGGGTACAAAGTAAATAACTGTGATTCCTGAAACGATTCCTGTGGTTACAATGTTTCAGTGAAAGAAAACATACGTGCATGCAACTGGGGAAACAAAATGAGTTGTGACTACATTTAAAAAAGGCTCTTTTGCTCAATTCATAGCATCTAGTTTGTCATGTTGTGCTTTCAATTCTCTAGTTTTAACGTGTCCATTTGCTCTTTTATAGTGACACACCCCAGACCAACGACAACGTAGCCAAGACGCCACGGTCCAAAACCTCTTCCCGCTTCCCCAGACTGGGCCGCAGCCGCAACCAGGAAGCCAGACCGGAACCTCAGAGCGGCGACCTTTAACCCCAGAGCCTTGAACTACAGCGTATTGGTCTTTCTGGCTGCATTGATTGAGGATGTTTCCATGTCCCCTCTGGACTGCTACAGCTGGTTCTCACTGCTTTAGGCTTGTGAGAGGACCTCCGGGGCCCTAATGAAGACAAGTGTCAGCTGATGGGTGGGAGATATGTAAAGGTTTCAGTTCATTGCCTGGTTAATTACATGGTTTCACCCAGGCTGCCTGTCAAGGGACCCAGTCATACCTTACTGAGACTGTAATCCACACATGAACTATCCAGGACTGCTCATCTCAGACCCAGTGAGATTATGATGGTGTGTTTTATTTCCGCTGCTGCTGTTCAGATTTTAGTGAGAGGGTGTCTTGGTGCCTCCAGTGTTGCAGCTTTTGCCCACTCTGTGTGTGCGGGTGTCAGGCAGCGTGCATTCCTTTATCCTCAACTGCTGCCTGTGATTGTTAATACTCATCTATGTTGAGAACCATCTGCAGCACACGCAACATATCAGATACTATCAGTAGATCTGTTTAAATCTCACATAACTATCACATTAAAGCATCGTATTCAAAACCAAAATCTCAAATGAGCTGTGAAAACTTTATTAAGAAATGGGTTTATAGATATAAATTTAGAGCGTGGAACACTGATAATCTTATATCATATTTTATCAGTTATTCTTTGATCTACATCATCAAAGCATATTGGGATAGCGTCATAACCTCTTTGAGCATGTTTGCATTGTTGTTACTGGTCCTGTCAGCAGAGGGCAGAAGATCCAATGGCGGTTTACATCCAACATGAGGTTCTTCTATCGATCATTTAAAAAAAACAACAACAACCTTTGCAAACATAAACTTAGTTTGCAACATTTTCGATCACTGCTCTTTCCAGATTGAGGTGACAAGTACGCAAAATGTAATCATCCCTGTCTGTAAAGCTCGGGATCGATGATCTTGTCTTAAATCAGTTTAAATGGTTTCTCAGAGGGTTTTGGAGCAGAAGAGACTTTTAATCGAACTTGCTTCGTTTTTGCTGGCTATCATCAATGTCTGCAAAAGCCGTCAGCTATGCCCGAAAACTGTTTAAAGATTGTTTATCTAACGTGACTTAATGCGATGATATGTTGCAAATGAATGTTTAAGCGATGACTAAACACTTGAAGAAAGGCTGCTCATTGGAGAGCGAGGGAAGCTGTGGAGCATCAAGTGTGTGTAAAACAGAAGCTCATGCATATGTATGGCTTTCCCAAGAGTAGTCAGAGGCCGTGTTCAAACGAGACGTGATCGTGTCGGGAGGGTTCATGGAAACTCGAATCAAAGGGGCGACTCGGAAAACGGTAAACAATGTTTACACCTCATGAGAAGACGCAAAGGAACAGGGCTCATGGGTTTTTAATCAATCCTGGTTCCTGCTCATCTTTCATGGTTTGGCCCCTTAATATGAGGATTTTCTGGACAATGACTTGAGGTCAGCGTGTAGAGCTGCACAGGGACGTCTTGGTTTCAACGTTGGCATTATTTATCTTGTCAATCTGACAATGTACTTTGCATATATATCTTTTTATTAAAGACTGTTATTGAAGCTAAAGCTTCATCTGACTACGCTGCTGCTAAATGCGTCCTGTCCTGTATGTACACGCAGTGCACCAACACTAGAAACCAAAAGGTGTATACTTTATATTTTGGTAAACTCGAATCCCGCTCTTCCACATATCGACTATTTTTAAAACTGAGTTGTGTATGTAAGGTCCAGTTATCCTGGCATGTATATCTCATAAATGACCCAGGGCCTTTCCATCAGTACCCATCCAGCTCCTTCACATCGAAGCAGATAATCAGAGAAATGATGCACAAATGTAGAAGAGTTCCCTCAGCTGTTCTTCTCTTCTAACCACAGTCAGCAGTCAGGCTCTATCCTTATCACTGGACGCAGAGAGCAGTGATGTACAGCGCGTACAGTAATAATGCCTGTGTGTCACTGTGGTCATCCGAAAATGGAAACTAAAGGCCGTTTCATGACCCTGTCAAGCTAAGCTTTCCCCCCATCCCTGCTTGTCACAATAATTTAAATATTCACGTGTGTAGGAGCAGTATAGGCTCATTTAGATGCAGACCGCTAAAGCGAGTGTATTTATACAGTGACGGCTCATCAGCGCTCACCTTTTATTCTGCATATGAATGGCGCGCATAAATGGATGGATACAGAATGGGAACGGCCTCTACGGAGCACCTCGGACCGGATTCTGGATATGGATTGTTTTTCATTCAAACCGTTCTTCCTTTAAGGGAGCTTTTTTTTTTTCTTCTCGGCGCTGGTCATGTTGGAGAGGCTGTACCAAATGCTCATTGTCCACTGACCAGAAAATTGGTTACAAGCCCACTTAAGGCTGGATGGGTGATTTTGGCAATTGCAGACATGCACACAGACGTATGGAATCCAAGTGGCCAGTGTTCCCATTGTTCTTGATTAGAACTTAGTTGACAGCACTTGGCAGCAGAGAAAGGAAGGATTTGCTTAAACATTTCCTATGTTTTGATGTAGTCTCTTGGCTTCGTGTTGGATCTCCAGGATGTGCAGCACAGGGGGAACTTATCGGCGTCTCTGCCTCTTGTAGGATCTCTGAAGAGAGAAGAGTTGACCCGGCAGTGAAATCAGCATGTGTCCTTCTTACCTTTGTGGTAATCGTTAACCGCTCACCTTATCGGAGGCAGCGGGAATATTTTAGGGTCTACACCTGCTGCTGCCATGCGAACTGGGACTGGGAGTTTCCCATCACAAAGTTTGGAACCTGGAAAGGAGAAAGTGAGTTCTCTTAAAGAAATACATCGAAACCCATTGAAGACCCCCAACCAGGAGGAGCCCATCTTGAAACAGACTAACCTCGTGGCGACAATGAGAATAAATTACGTATGTATTACCTTCATTTTTCTTTTTTCCTTTGGCTTCTCTCGCCTTGAAGATGCGGAAGTCCTTCATGGTTCATTTTACAGAACCGTATGTAATTACCTCTGGAGCAAGGAGACGGAGACCCTGGTTTAAACAAGGTCACTGTATAAACAGTCCTATCTCTGTGAGACACGATACTGGCTTGGCACGAGGGTGAATCTTTATTCTCACGATTAAAGAAAATGTGCTGATGTCTCGGAGACCATATAGACACAGGAGCCTGCTCGAACCATTAAAAAAATGCATGTACCCGTGTTTATGCCTGCAAGTAAGGCAGCAGGAGACGCGTCCTCTGAGGTTAAGGAGTGTGTATCTGAGATGCTTGTGGCGGGGCTTATTGCAACCTCAGCCTCTACATTGCTGAGGCAAAGCTCGGGATCATTTTCAATACTCCAGTTTCCTCTTAGAAAGTAGCTCGATGCAAAGAAAGAAAAGACCTGCTTGTTCAGCATTCATAAGAAATTTGACCTCCAGGTTCACAAGCAGATTCAAAGCTGCTGGTTCTATCTCCACCAAAAAGCTGTGTTTGCTTGTTTGTCTTTGTAGGAATATGCAAAGCACAGCATTTTATAAACTAAAAGGCTGTCTTGACCCAAATCACTTTAAACGTATTTACTGTAAATTAGTTTAACTTCATTTAGCTTTATTTCAAATGAATCTTTTAAATCTTTTAAAATTGAAGTTAAACTCTGGGCAGAGTGTCCATGTTCCTCTTGTCCTCTTTGTTTGGGTTCGACATCTGAACCTCTGCCGCTCTCTAAGAACTGAGCAGCAACAAGAGCACCTACGACGCTAACTCTGACACGAAGAGTTTACCTCCGTTTCCACGAAAACGATTGTGAACTCACGGTTGGTCCGAGTTTCCGATGGTTGCCTCTAATTGGGCTGGTGTGTTGAGGCCTCAAGAGGTTCTTCGGCTGTCAGAATCTGAATTAAAGGATTTCCCCATAGATGACGGAAGCCTCCCACTCTCACCCCTCTGTTACCCTCAGCACGTTTGCTCTTTCATCCTTTTCGTCTCTCTGATCTCCTCGATCCCCTCTTCATCTCCCAATTATCTCCCTGTCTTCATCTTCTTGTAGCTGCTGTTCCCTCCTCATCACGGATCCCTCCATGCTTTATTCCCCTTGGGACACTTTATATTTACCTCCCCTGCCACAGGCTGCTTGGTTTCCTCCCTCCTTGGCCCTGCGGCGCCTTAAAGTAACCTGGGTTTGTAATGTCAGCCAGGATTTACATGACCTTTAATTAAATGGAGAATGGACCTGGTGGAGATGATCCATGGTAGGTCTTGTTTCCGTTCCAATCTGAATGAAACCCCGAGTGAAGCTGTAATGGATTGTGCTAATTAATATGCTGCATGTTCAGGGAACACGGGAAATAAACTATGTGCGTTATCTCTGTGCCGTGTGTAAACTTCAGCATTCAGGCAACGTGCAGCAACTTCATTAGATGAGGGATCTGCTGATTAGAGCAGTGGATCTACAGTAACATGCACGTGGGGCAGACGACTGCTACAGAGCGCTGCGGCACTATCTCTGATCGCCTTAGTTTACTTCCTCTGGTTGTTTCCCTTAGCTGAAGGCTGCTTATTGTCCACCATGCAATGCAGACCCTCAAAGAGGGCCCTGCCTGCCCCTCGAGGCATCACAGCTTCTACAGTTAGCCGTGCGTTAAAACTCAATGACTTAAATCAATCTATATAGCATTTAAACAGCTGCTGCCAGATGTTTCGGGCATGAAACAAGGAGGATTATTGAGAGTAACCAAGCTAGGACTTCCAGCGAATGCAGCCTTTGCTTTGAAAGCAAAGCACATTGTGTTCATCTCACCAACGACATCTATTTTTAAAATGCCAGCGCTGTTTGCTTCTGTTTGGATGTGTTTTGCATCTTTTTCACATCAGCGGTTCTTTTATACTTGTTCTAATAAGCCTCCTCTGAAGCGTAGATTCATTTTGATTCTGTCTTCGTGTATTCCGTGGGCGCAAATTACAGTGACAAAGGAAAGACGGATATTTTCGTTACACATGGGAGGTATTACTCTGTGGTTTCCTGGATTTCCTTGTCCGTGGAGCAGAAAATGGCTGTTCTGTCATATTCGGGGTGTAATTATCATCCCAAATGTTAGATGAACTTCAGGTTTTTTGTCGCTCTGCTGAAATTCTTCAGGCATTATAAAAACATTAGTCAGTCCAGCTGATTTCTAAATATATTAGCAGATAACTTATTTCACAAAACCTTTGTGAAACCATCAGAAACATTTTCACCTCATCCAGTCACCCTGAAAAAGAAATGCAGGTTTGGCCGGTGCAGACAGGACACAGTCACATTTGGGCACCTGTCTCACTGCGCAGTGCATTCAACGACACCATTCCACAGCATCCTCGGCCTCCTCCGTGCTCCATCATCACCGTTTGACTGTCTGACCTTGCCGATTCTCTTAGATATGGTCCCTTAAAGGTGATGATAGGGGCACCTCTCTGGGGTCAGTGATTTCTGCTCCAGAGCCAACTGTGAAAATACCATATTGTAGCTTAAAAAAGGGTCCAGAAGGTTAAGGCGATAAGGCCAGTACTGATGCATCCTGATGGTTTTTTCCCTTGCTGCTCTTCCCATTTGCACAACCATTAAGGGTCATTGGCTCCAGTCGTAAAACACCACTTCCTGTGATTAAGAGCCCAATTACAGACCCATTTTCCTCTCCAGAACCCTCTAATAGTGAGGAAGTGAGCTTTTGAATCAAGCAATCTGGACTGGTGTCACTCCGTCTCCGACCAGCGGGACACGTCAGAAAAGCTCCAGCAGAATTTCAGCAACGTTTAGCAGCCACGTCAGGTAACGTTTTGATGATCTCAATTATCATCCTTAAAGCCCGCCCAGGGCCTGGGCCGCCGTCTGCACTGCTGAAGCATGTCGAATCATCTGAAAACCACCTCGAGGTGACTCAATCTTCTCAAGGGATTTGGAAGATTGCATTTTCAAAAGCTTTACTTTTGTTATTGTTATTGGATAAAGAGCATTTGGGGAATGGTCCGCCGATGTCTTTGTTTTGCCGTGGAACAACATGAGAAATATGTGGAGAGATGGAGGATAACGAGAAGCAAACAAAACAGGAACAGACAGAGGAGGAGGAGCACCAGGACCAGCTGAACACAGGTGGAACACAGGAGGCGTAATCCAACTGGAGGGCAAGGAGAGGAAACCATGACAACGGGGGCAGAGAATGTTCAAAATAAATTTAAAAAAAACCAACATGAAATGCAAGATTCTGAATCAAACACTTGGCTCCTCAGCCATCTCTCAACCCCGCTGAGGCCCCCCCCCGGGGTGTCTGTGATTCACAGGTGAGCACGAGTGTGTAGTGAAGTCGACACCTGCAGCGTTCGTTCTTGCTCTCCACAGAGTGATTGATGGGATTAGCTGCGGGGTCTTTAACCCCGGAACAAACCAAAGAAGGTCTGTAATGTTTTCAGGGTCAGATGCTGCAGATTTAGCCTCATCCTCCGTGTTTGATGCGCTCCAAAAAAGAAAGAATCAAACAGTCATAAACATCCATAATGCCAGTCAGACATTGAACATGTTTACAGGAACTTCCAGACATCCCACCACCACTGACTCTCAAGCGCCATATTAAAAGGTACGTTAGCGCGCAGCCAGACAGCTTTTTTGGAGTGAGAAAGTGGCGGTTTGGTGGTGGTGGTGGTGGTGGTGGTGGGGTGACGACAGAAGTTTCCCTGCTGCTGACTCATAGGTGGAATCCTCGGGATTGGACGCCACGGGGGACGGCGCTCCGAGCTGTTGCATATCTCACCCACACGCGGCTTCCCTCACATGCTGCAAGTGTTGGTAAGCTGTTGTGTGTGTGGCCACACTTCTCTGTCGCTAAAGCAAAGGTGTGTGATGGGTTCTGATTTACCCCCTCAGGCAACATCTGCTGTTGGAAGCCACGCCAGGCGATGAACTTCGTCCTCACACACTTCACACTTATTTGAAACATTCTGTTTAGTTTTTTCCCAACTGACAGGGTTGGCATTCTTCGTGACTGTTCTTGGAAATGACGCCTAGCTTTCAGGTGAGGGAGCTCCATTAAAACTTTTTAATTAAAGCAAAGTCAATATGTGGGTGTGAAGTTAAATAGAAGCGTTCTTTGTTTTTGCTGCAGCAGAGGGATGCTTTGTCTTCTAACATAATATTTTAGACTCATATTTGATCCCAGTTGTGTGAATCTTAGTCACACGTGGGTTAAATCGGGTCTCCTTCCCCTGGAATCCATGAATCCATGATTACTGCTGAAATACTTTGGGTAGCACCCCCACGTTTTACTTTCCCTGATCACGTTCCAAAACAATGGTCCAAAATTCCCACATTCACACTTGGGATAATGTTAAAGCTTTATCAATCCATTCATATTAACACTTATTTCAGTGTGCAGATAAGCAGCCAGTCAAGTGCTGATAAATACAATCTATAATTACATCCAGACTGTCTAATGCTGGCTGTGTGTTTACTTCCTATCTCTGTGGACTAATGTGTGTATCTCTGGGTTATATCCTCCCTGCTATGTCCCTTGAGACAGAGTCTCAAACGTTATGACGACCAAGGTCTTCTCAGTCTTCATGTTTCAAATGCACAGATGCACCTCGAGTCTTCACAGATATCCTCTATATGGTGAGACGTGACTTTGAGGTTCTATAGGACCTTAAAGATGTGCTCATGGCGCTGTGAATCCCGGGGAGGGGGGGAGGGTTTGCTTGTACAAACGGACCCACATATGGGCATTGTTTCACACTAGAAGTGGCTGCAATGGCAGCTGGGAATGTTTTGCAGCCCTGTGAATGGGAACAGTCTGATGCAGCAGAGGGGGCCTTTGGGGAATCTGGCCCTTTCGGGGGCTAAAAATCAATTTTTATACACGTGAACTGCTGTTACATGTCCCCCATACGCTCGAACCGAGTGCATTAACATCTGACAGATGCGGCCGCCAGAAAAGTGTTGGTATCAGGCCGCAGTGCGTCCAAGCGGAGCGGCTGCAGCGTGCAGGGAATCAGCGGCCGTGAGACCACTGTGTCTCCGAGGCCCCTTGAAGCAAACACACTTGGCTTCACGTGAGCTCCACCCAGGCAGCGGTAGTAAGGGGACGCCGCTCCTCCCGCCTCCTCCAGCTCCGCTTGTTACAGTGCAGCTCCAGCTGGGCCCTCAGGAGCCCATGTTTATCTAACGAGGATGAGGAATATGTAAAGCCAGCGGCAAGTGGAATCCCATCACACTGTTTCCTTAAGACCAGCTGTGCTTCTCAGATGGATTCTCGGCTGCTCTCCGATGGTGACCGTTGACTTGTGGAGGAGTAGGGGGGGGGGGGGGGGGGGGGTGATTCATATGCATTACACCTACTATATGTTCTACAGCCAGATATAGACATCAAAGAAGGTCTTGCTGGGGGAATGAAATTATTTCATCTCCCCGCTGGTCCTCATTCAATTGAAATATCTCACTATCGGTGGGAATATTTGGTAATTTATAACAAATACAAAGCTGTTCTTTGTATGTGTGTGGGTGGGGGGGGGGGGTCCTCATGTTTAATGACAACAGTGCAGCTGGAGACGACATGATTTAATTACTCTGTCCTTAATGATTTGATGTTTGTACTTCCAACACCCAATTACACTAATGCCTGCAGCAAGTGCTGGAATCCAGGTGAAAGAGCTCTGACCTTTAACACTGAGTCAGCCAGCATCGTTATATTTACCCAAAAATTCACCCACTGAGGTTATAAGAGGAAATGGGTCCACTCAAAATCCAGATAGATTCTTTAAATTTGGAACAAAACTAAAATGTTGTTATGGCTAATTGGCCTCTTGGACTATTTTCTGTTTTTATATTTTTGTTATTTATAACTGTTATAACACGCATGACTGTCCACTACATGTCCTCACACAGATCCCTCTGGTCACCTGGTAGCCATAGCAACTTCTGATCTATCCTTTATTGCCACAGATTTATTCTTTGCAGATAGCAGGAACACGCTGGGATGAACTTTTAATCTTTAGAGGAGGACCACCTCTGGTTTCTTCAGGGTAGATTGGTGCTGACAGTTCGATTCCAATCCTATCTTTAATCTCATTGATTAGGATCAAAGGGAACTTTCCCTTTTGATCAAACATTTACCAGCATCAGATTAGTGCTTTACACAGTTCTGAAGGAAACGCATGGGTTTAGGAGCAGCATGGATTCCAAAGTTACCAATCGTCTCATCGAGCTTGAACAGACCTAAGTCACGCTGCAGGACCCTCAGCAACAGTGATCATGCTGCAACATTTCCATCCTTATCTTTAAATCTTCATTTAAGTATAATGAGTCTTAAAAAAAGAATAATGAATTTAGAATAATGTCTAGTCCACCTAAGGACGTCCTTGTTGGCACACTGGCCTGCAGGAGACGTAAATAAGCCAATTGGTCACTATTTCAGCCAAGGTGAATGTGCTTTTTTGACTGTTAATTTGTGAGAAAACTGCAGTAACAAATGGATGGCTTTGAGTGACATGTGGTTGGAGGAAAAAGCATAAAATATCCACATTTATATTTCTGGATCATAAACAGAGACCAGCTGACAATACATTTCACAGAATACTTTTCTTGGGTTTTTTTTGTTTGTTTTTTTTATTGCAAACTGCAGCAGTAAAACAAAAGTTCACCTAATATAAATCAAAACTCAAAATCAAGTGAGCTTCATTTGTCGCATACACAGTCGTACATTGTCGTGCAGTGAAATGCAAACTGCATCGTGTCTCCCCTCCGGAGATGTACACGCTACAGAAAAACAAAAGGGCAAGAGAATAATGAAAAAAAAAAAAACAAGCAATTTAAAATAAAAGATAACTCAGTAATATAAAATATGAATACAAATATAAAGTGAAATGTATGTGCAAAGTCAAGGTTTGTCGAGGATACAGAGGGCCTGAGGAAAGAAGCTCCTCCATATCCTCTCGGTGGCAGCGTCTCCCTGAAGGCAACAGTTGATTGTTGGGGTCTCTTGGGATTTTGGTGACCCTGGTTCTGCACCGTTTAATATGCATGTCGTGTAAGCTGGGCGGATGGTTCTGATGAGCGAACCACCCTGGATTCGTGAGTCCAGGTTGGAGCTGCTCCCCATCCAGGTGATGATACAGTCTGAAAGTATATTCTATACATCCCAGTGTTGGTGTGGATGAGCTGAACATGCTGTGTTGAAGTTAGCCTTCACATGCAACAATTTTAGACACAATCCTGTCACAATCTGTCCTGGTATGAGAGAGAAATCACTGAGCATGTGACCACACTGAGCCAGGAGCACGTACATATTGATAAATACTCCATGATCTAATTTGCTTTTATTAAAAAAAGGAACTTTTGGATGGTCTGGGGGTTGCTGGTGTCCAAAATCTAAAGAGCAACGAGGTTACTTCGAGGCAGCTGCGCTAACTGCACCACCGTAACGCCTGTGACTGATAAACCTCAGCCACAAAAGTCCGGAATGTATAAGAACGCCATGATATGCACTGTTGGAATTATTCGAACGGCATGCGGATGTGTGCACATGTCCGCTTCTCGAGTTCAGCGAGGCCTCTGAAGAGCCGTCAACAGCAGCATGCAGTGATTAATTAGAGATTTGTCTGGCTGAGGGGAGGTTTGGGAGGCAGGAGGATAAAGCAGAAAATCTGCTGTCCTAATTAGGGGAATTTAATTTCTCACACACTCACGGTGACTCAGACCTTGATGAGGCTTTACTTTGAGGAAAAGGGGGAGAGGAACGTTCCATGCAGTAATAGAGGCTAGCAGCAGGAGCGTGCAGTCTCAACAATAGGACTCAAGAAACGTGCCCCCCAGTTTGGGTGGGACAAGACAGATTGAGTGTCAGTTCAGCGCACTGCTCCATGAATCACGACTCTTGCTGACAGTTGGGTCTGAGTGAATTAATGCAGCGTTCCCTGATGTAAAATGATCCAAGGTGAACTTCCAGATGCTAGACAGAAAACCCTGAACAAGAACAAAGTCTGAGAGAAACTCTGACACCAGTCTGTCCACCTCCTGGTAAAATATGGCGGATGATGCATCCAGAGAAGCGTCAGCCCTCAGAAAATGCTGAGGGATACCGAACAGATAGCTGATTAGGAAAGAAAAGATGGAGGGTCTTGCAGCTGTCGTCTTAAATGGCCACCTAGAAGGATCACAACAATGTTCATTTGAACTGACAGGACGGCAGCTGGGCTCATCTGCCTCCTTCATGCTGGAGTAAACAGCCAGCTACACGCTAATTTCTCTGTCCAACAAGTAAATACTGCAATTATCCCAGGTCCACAAACAAACCTGACCCTTCTTCACAGCCCTCACCCATCTGCGGTGATGAGTCACGCCGGATGTTTAAGGAAGCAGCTAAGCGATGCGGCGGCTCCGTATGGGGCAACGGCAGGCCTGCAGAGGAAGGAAGTGATACCCTCTTTTAAGGACTGTTGGTCTTTAATGGCTGATGTTGTGGTGACCCATCGTCTCACTGCAGTTTCCTCAGATGTGTTGTCAGACCTAATGGCCCTTTCATTAGCAGCAATCCCAAAACAAATGGATTCAATAAGCAGCACAAATCTGTTTGTGTGTTTGGAATTCAGGAAACTGGCCCTGCTGCTCCTTGTCTGCTGAGGAGTGATGAGAAAATAGAAAACAGATGAAATGGACGTAGAATCGGACGTGATGGCTGAAACAAGGTGAAACAAATAAGCTGTAAACAAACATGCCATCTGCATCCGCAACAAAAAACGTTTAAGCAATTGTCTGGGCTGGTGTGGCCAACTGAGAGCAAGAAAAGAAGAAGAAAGCCTTTATTTGCCACAAATACATGCACGCACATGGAATTGGTTCTATGCATTGAACCTGTCTTTGCAAGGAACACAAACTAGTGTATATTAAGCACATGCAAGCAGCATGGGGCAACACTGAGGCGCAGTGGCTTGCTCAAGGGCACCTCAGCAGTGCCCAGGAGGTGATCATCTATCAGTGCACACTCCTAGCAACTTGTTGGTCAGGGACATTAATCAGTGACCCTCCGGTTCCCAAACCAAGTCCCAAACCCCCAAGTTCTAAACCCCTAACCACGTGAGGAGCCATACTGGCCCTGCGGAGTGTCTCTCCATTAACAGCAGACTTTGACTAAACCTCTAGATGGTTTCCTCTTCATGCGCTCATGGGCAACATGAACCCTCACCCCTCTGCCATCATCAATAGTCAGCAGCGTGGTAATTAAAGGCTCTAATGACATAACAGTTAGGAAGGCGGGGGGGGATGGTGTAAGGGTAGGGGGGGCAGGCATCCAGTGTTCCCATGACACCCTCTGACTGAAAAATCAGACGTATGATTTCATTAATCTGCCATCTAAATACTAATGCTGATGCTTTTGCCACCTCATCAAGAGTGCAATTATGGAACATCCATGTGCATGCGTGCGCACAGAGGCAGCGTGGGTGGAGCAGTGGGTGTCGGTGTGGGAGATGGTGATGATGGCGTGCGGCGGTGGGTGGTTTGGCCATTGGTTAGGGCTCTGTAAATAACCGGCGTGTTGGAAAGCCCTGGAACACGACGCCTCAGCGCGGGAGAGCCCGCTTCCCTGCGCTCACGATGTGATGGGACAGGAACAAAAGGATTTTGAGCATTAGACGCCTATTTTGACTTCTTCTGTGGAGTCAAACGTGTTGTGGCGCATGATGCCACGCGCCACGCACTCACTACAAAAAAGGCAGATACACACAGATAAATATGGAAAAAAAACCTCGTTCATGACTTATTGATGGCACCAAACCACGAGGAAAGTGCTTACGTTATTCTTTTCTCTCATTGCATCCAAACTCTGAGGGGCACTGTTTCCATGGCAACAGGGGATGGGTTTGTGTTTTTAAACTCGACTTGTTGCGATTCATGATGCTTGCAAGCGGCGAGATCTGCCCCAGGTGCCGGGAAACGGCAGAGCATTCGGCTTCTCTTTAGCATCTGTGCGCTGCATGAAAGTGCATGAGGATGAAAAAAAAAGTGTATTCATTCTCAGGCATGGAAATTACACAAAATATTCAGGCTGTGGGATTAGTCACTGAGCATCTGTTGCTTCCGAGCTCTGAGCAGCCCTGTGAACACAACCTCATACAGTATATATGTTATATTATAACATAAACTATATACTTTACATATTACATATAGAACTTCATTCACCCAAGTGAATATAGAACACTATTTTTGATGTTGTAGAGGTCTTCAAATTGCAGATTTAGCTTGAACTTATCTTTATTTAATGCTTTGGAGGAGGTTGTGCAGATTTTGGTACCATTAACCATTTCACCATGCAGGAAATGACATCACAATAAGTGAAAATTGAGTTTCGCTTTTTAATTAAGCTGCAGATGAAGCACTTCAGATAAACCTGAGCATGTGTCAATCAGAAGAAAGTGCTGGAGTGCAAAGACATATTTCTTCCCCTGGGCCAGTGCCCAACCCTGCACCCCCAAGCGTGTCCTGCTTGCTGTCATTTGTCAGCTGGATCTCCTGCTGA
Source organism: Takifugu rubripes (assembly GCF_901000725.2). NCBI lineage: Eukaryota > Metazoa > Chordata > Actinopteri > Tetraodontiformes > Tetraodontidae > Takifugu > Takifugu rubripes. The sequence goes on from NC_042285.1 coordinate 10,161,108, forward strand.
TGATAACGTTGGTCTGGCGGTTGATAAATCAGACATCTGACATGGCTCAAAGTGCAGAACTGCTCTCAGATACAGCTGTATCCACAACTGTAATCCATTCACCTGTCTGACCCCCCCCCCCACCGCCTCCTTCCACCCACTCCTGCCGACTATGACTGCTAAAAATCCAAGTAACTTTTTATTCAAAAATAAATAAAAACAAATATACTAACATGCAGCTAACAGTAACAACCTTTTGAGAGGTCATTTTTAATTAACCTGCCGATTGGCCAGATGTGGGAATCTAAATGCACCACTTAATTGTAGCACCAATAACCATATTTGGCATATTTGCACTGACTAACCATAACTACCTCCGGAATGTCTTATTTGCACCTTAAATTTTCTTCACACTGTCCGACACTCCTGTACATAATTTTTTAATTTCTGTATATGCTGTACAATGTACATAGCAGTGTACATAATAGAAGAGTCTTTTATTTTTTTATTTTTAGTACTTTCTGTATTGTACACCATGGGCTACCGCTGTAACGTGCAGTTTCCCCGATGTGGGATCAATAAAGTCTTTTATCCTTATCCTTTATCCTTTAAACTACTCTTTTAGAACACACAGTTGCAGCATTGTGTGATGTGATGCTTCACTTCTCATAACTCTTGAATCCAACATACACAGAGTTTAAACTTTAGCTGAGTTTGGAAAAAACAATATGGGAATGTGCTGGTAGCTCAGTCTGTGTGGGACAGGGCGCAGAAGCCTCGATGCGGACAAAACATGTGAGGTGTCTTGGTAGTTGGGGAGGCCCAGACACTATCAGAGTACCCTTGAACAAGGTACCAACCCCCCCCCATATGCTCAGATAGGGTCCTCATTCAGGGGTGTCCCCGGCCTATATGCAGCTGGGAGAAGCTCCAGCACCCTCCCGTGACCCCAAAAGGGGAAGTAGTTGTCAAGAAAGAAAAAGATATTTGAATGGGACTCATGACTCTTCTTTACTAGTCTTGGTCTGATTGTATTTTGTTGATGGTTACACACTATTTACATCGCCCTCCACCCCCATACACATACACAGAACAGACTGTAGCTCACTAGACTAGAAGAATGAGAACATTGTACAAAGATGGTTTAATCTGATGTAATTTCAGTCTGATGGATTTTTGAACTAAACTACAATGAGCCACTATTGTTATTCTGGTAGATCCAATATCTCAGTAACTACAGCTAATTTATATCAAACGCAGGAGCCAGATAATAAATGAAAGGTGCAAAGTTAAACAGTCTTTTTAGATGAATGTGATTCCATAGAAATCAGGGAAGGATATTAGATTCATTTTTGGTATCAAATAACATGAACTCCAACAGCAGAAGAGCTGGAGATGCTCCGGCTTCACTTCATCCATCTTTATATACAGTGTGGGGTTCAAACAAAGGAGAAGTCATTTAAATGACTCCCATTTTTGTCTTTTTGAAGGTCAAAAACAGTCCATGTGTGTAAAATGATGTCAGATTCCCAGCAAGATGAATGGGCCCATTTATGGGTGCACACATTAAATCCGCGTGTTCCTGTTTAGCAAAACTGTGGCTGATCATTATCATTTCAGTGACCCTCTGCATATCAGAGCGTTGGCCTTTAGAGTGAGCCCAGTACTGAGGAGCACAGGTCCCCGAGTCAGCGTTAAGGACTCAGGCAGTGGGACAATTAGGCTAATGACCACCGAACAGGTTGTACTGGCATCGGGCGTGCTGTGGGACTGGGGAGGCTGGGACGAAGTGTGCGTAGCAGCGACTTGAAGGTGGGATTGTTGTTAAGACCTGAGCCAAAGGCAGGTGTGCCAAACAGAGCAGAACAGTTGGCCGGGCATGGAGGCCGGAACGCGCAGCCTGGCTCCACGCTGATGTGACCTGCTGCTATTTTCAAAGGGCAGGGTTGTGGCGGGGAGGAGGGGGGTGGTGGACAGAGAAGGAGACAGAAAAGAATAAGTAATAAAAACGTGGTAGTGGAAAACTATTAAGAAACTTTCTGTTTATTTAAAGAAGAAAATGACCCAGCCCACTTGCTGACTGTTTACAACACAATATGTTTATTATTGTTGGTAAATGTCTGTCCGTCAGGAGAGTGTGGGGAACTTCACTTCACTCACATCGAGCAAATAGGGAAGTATTCATCCTCTGGCATCATGAGCTGTAGGCAGACACTGGGATGCGGGAACAGGTTCATCTGGAGCCACGTTTTACCCATCGAGAGGCTGATTTCACACTGTCTCAGTTCCCATTTCTGCACCTTTTCTGTTGCGTTGTGCTCACTTCTTTTTTTTAGAGTGTAAAGAAACACGTGGCCTTATGTGTGAAGCTGAGATTTACTTGAAACTTATTATTGAACCCTACTTTTCCTTATGCTGCATCTTTGCAGAATCAACTGCCTGTTGCAGAGATGTTGCGTGAATCAGCAGAAGCCGAAGACTAAACGAAGTTAGGCAACAGATAATAACGGAGGGGACCGCGTGTTTCTACAGCCAGGAGACAGAGTAAAGCCTGAAGACTTTGAGGAGAGAATTTACATCTGTTTTGCGATGGTTGACTTAAACAGGAAAGGAAGGAAGTTCCATGAGATCTGTGTCAGAACATCTGTGTAAATACTGTATGCACACTACCTATAGATGGCATTACTGTTCTCCCACTTCATGTAGGAACCACCTTTCTTATGAGCCAAATCTTGTTTTCTTGCGTGTCATTTACACCTAAAAAACCTGCATTTATATTGACACCAACACAAGCAGAGGAATTAACATTTAACATGTGTACATATAAACTCGAGAAGCCCGAAGCTTAATAAATACTGCAGTAATTAGCAGCAGTACTCTGACATATATAGCGTCACACACTGGCCTAGAAATGGATGTTACATCTGTTCAATGCTGACAGATTATCTCTCTTTTTCTTTCCTCCAAAATAGAGCTTTGCAATTTGATCAATTGAAGTAAATAACCGGCCCTTTTCAGTGGTGACAAACAGCAGCTCATATTGAACTGTGCTGTCTTCCAAAATTCCCTTGGAGGAAAAGCAAAAAATTCCGTTCCCTGTTATTGGCTTTCCATATCACCTGTGGAGAGCACTTTTCAGAAAAATAAAAATGACAGACAAAAATGGTATATTAGCAAGAAAAGGCCCATCATGAGTGTGACTGAAGGGCAAGAGAGGATTTAAGTGGCATAATTAGGTAGAAAAAATTGCCTGATTGGCCAATTTATCTGCCATTTAAATTTCACCTATGCTTTTAAATTGCTTAATGGGATAGGACATTCCAATGTAGTCTTGTAATGGACGTCATTCTGGCATCTACAGAGGCCGGCAGCCAAGCTAATGTCAGTGCAAAGCTGACGATAACATTAGCATGCGTGCCATGACGATGCTGTCTGCAAGCTTTAACAAGTCATCGCACTGGGAGCGGAGCGGAGAGCCCGTGGGAATCCTATTTTTGCAGTTCTCCACAGAAATAAGAGTAAAAAAAAACCGTGATGTCGACGTCTATTGCAGATTCAGAAGCATCTGAGATATTTCACTTGAAGACATGGACATTGACATTCTGCTCAGGATGTCCTCACTGATAAAAGCTCTGAGTCATTGAAAAATGTTAAAAGGAAGTTTAAAACGTTCATCGAGCCCTTCCTTTTTCCGACACCTTTACCTGCTGTTTCTTTGCTCATGATCCTTCTCTCTCATCCATGCACGACCTCGCAGCCGCTCAGGTGGGCTAATGGAATGTGACGGCCAATCCAGTGAGAGGAGTTGTCAGGTTGTCAGGTTAACCTGTGAAAGCGAACTCTCCTGACACCAGCAGGTTGGGTCTGGCACCAACAACAGACGTGGCTTCAGCAGAGACTGGAGGCTAAAGACAACAGCTTATATCCCAAAGGTGTCCTCACGTCTCATCAGCATCAGCCAACGCAGCAATAAGAGCGTGTGAAGGTCCTGATGGATAGCAACAGCTGCTATTCAAACCATTACCAGGGTTGCTAGGAGAGTGCTTAGTTTACACAGCATTGATTTTTCTTTTTTTCTACACTGTTGTGTGGTATGTGAGATGTGTGTAATTAGCAGGACTGAATAAAGATGGACAATGTCAGAGCATCCTCATTGTATCCAAGGCGCAGCAGTGAAGGAAAATGTTTCCATCACTGAGCTTCATGTTGTTGTTAAAGTCATTTGTTGTGTAAGAGCCGAGCTGGAGTGGATGTGCCCCCACATGGTGCCGGGTCCATCAAATCATATTTTGGCTATTTTCACAGCTCGCGACCTCTAAGGTCAGCCTGCTGGATGATGAACTTGAGGTTTCTTTATTCCAGCAGTAAGTATTTTCTCCATTATCACGCAGCTACTGCTGCTCCTACTCCTCCTCACATGCATATCAAGTCTCTGTCAGGATGTTCAGTTCACTTGGCAAGCACACTCAGAGAAACGATAACCCTCCACACAGAACTGTCAAAGACGTGATTGTGCAACGTTTTCAGGATAATAGCAGCAGCAGCGGCTCTAGTTTAGTTTGGAACATCTCCTGTGCCCACAGTGCAGTCAAAATATCAGCCCTCTAACTTTTTTCACCTTCGGTTGTGGTGCAGCCACTTGGACTGTGTTGTCGTGGCTCCGGTTCAGGGTTATTGTCTTATTGGAACATGGACCTTCAGCCCAGTCTCTGATCCAGAGGGAAGGCAGGACAGGAAGACTGGTCAGGCAACTGTCTCCCATCAGAACACAGGATCTCTGGGTTTTTGGAAACGTTTCTTCCCCAGGTTGTTGAGCCTGGGCAGACAGTCAGCTCTGAGAGGAGTCCTGGTTGTCCATTTCAGAATGATGGAGGACAACTCCGCTCTAAGGAACCTTCAGTACTGCAGGGATATTTTGGAGCTGTGCCTCACTACAGTCCTCTGATGCTGTTTCTATACTCCTGCTTTGGTTTTCAACTCTGATGCGCTGGCTGTCAGCTCATATATTGACAGGTGTGTCTTTACAAGCCAAGTCCAATCAGCTGAATCATCTCAGACATGATCCAGTGAACACGAAGGTCCCCAAAGATCCAGGTAAACTAATACAGGAACCCCCCTGCAGTCTGAACTCTTACATCCCTCCAATGTTTTAATTTTTAATACAAAAGCTGTGAAATCTTGCTTCTTAGATGGATGAGAGAATATATGTAATTATTTCAGCAATATAAGTTTTAGTTGTGAATGAACACGAGCAACATGCGGCGGCACCACGAGCAGTGAAAGACCCCAGCGGGAGAAACGGCTCTGCGGTCGCCATCAGTAAATGGAGCTGATCTGGAGGCAGCGGCTCAGACTCAGACACAGGCGCCACTCTCCACGCTTCAACAGCCCCAGAATCGACAATGCACCCGTAACCAATCAGTCGGCCATCCTCGTTTAGCGTCTGACTGCTAGTCTGAAGCTGTTCAACTGACACCGACAGAGCCGCTGCATGATGAAATGCAACGCAACCACTGGCAGTGTAGTTGCTGTCAGCCACTTCTTCCACATACTGACGGAGCTTTGACTCCTTGCCGGCCATAAACGTGTGGCTGGTCTTCAGCTTTGAGCTAGGAATAAAGGTGGTTCTGATGCTCCGTGCAAACACACTGATGACACTGGAACGTAACGATCAAGGCACAAACATCAGGGATTTACTGATGGTACTGATGTGAGGGTGGTACCAAAAGGATGAGTCTTTGGGTGGGTTAATGCTCTGTTTACGTTAACCTAGCAAACTAGTGCAGCTGCCCAGGAACAGCCACTAAGTTTGACTAACCCAAAAAAAGAATACTTGAACTTTTGATCTCTGCTGCTAGTTAAAAACTCCTTTATTGAAAAACACTATGGTCTTCATGATGGTGAGGTGAATAAGTGTGTGTGTGTGTGTGTGTGTGTGTTTGTGTGTGTGTGGGGGGGCTGTGGGGTCAGAGTTAATGCAGTGACGTACCACTGCTGGCACGCACACCAGAGGTTGTCAAACATTGAGCTTTGGTGTACCTCAAACTTCCTATCAAAACAGACTGGAGCAATTTCATGACCTTCGTCCTTTTCATTTAAGCAGATTTGCACCAACTTAGTGATGAGAAAGAACAGGTCGATCGTGCCTGGAACCCAAGTGAGTCCTGTTGTTGGTCAGTCCAACACGGGGGGAACCTGGCAACACCGCCGCCAAATATTTGTCTGCTTAAAAGTGTTTGGTAAGCTGAAGAGTGGACCAGGTGTTGGAGTGATAAATGTACGTTTTTAACCAAACATTTATGCAGGTCACACACACACACACACACACACACATGCAAATGCACACACATTAATCTCCCGCCAAAGGCAACAGCTGGACCCCTCCCTGGTGTGGGGGCTGCAGAGGTAGCTTTGGAGGCTCATCTAGTTTGCATACGTAAACACATTCAGTGTGCAGTGCTGGTAAACTCTTATCTCCATCAACAACTGGCGTGGAGATGCGTTGCCAGCCATGCTCGGACCCCCGTGTCAATATGTTCACATGGCAAAGCCTTTATTTAAAGTGGCAGGTCTGTTGTTTGCATTCATCATTGGAGCTAGCCTCCGCAGTGGCATCAGAGCTAACAGGTTTTGTGGTTTCATTTATATGAATTTCAACGTGCATTTCAGATATTTGTTCTTTGTGAAGGCTTCCTTTCTCCAGTAATTATCTCCTCTCTCCCATCTGGCAGCTAACACGTCTCCTCTTCTGATTCCCGTTCAAGGTGGACCCACATCTCACTGCTCAATCTTAATGAATCAGAAATAATTGGTGTGTTTACAGCAAAGGTAGTTTGAAGAGCACTCACACGGGAGCATCTGGTTTCCATACGTCCCGTTTCCATACGTGATAGAGCCACAGTAGCCTGCCTGGATGCCAGCATTTCCATTCCAGCTTTGAAGGACTCCCACTGGATGCTCCGTACTCAGTCCGGTGTGGACTGGCATTATTACACATGGAATTATTACATAATTTCCTCTGAGGCAAAGCAAAAACTCTTGTGGGAGTGTGTTTATGAGTCGTCTGTACATGTGAACACGGAGCACATGCACTTTCAAAGACAAACTGCATGAAAGGAAACAACATGCGTTAGAAAAAAGGGACCAAACCGGAGAGGGGATCATCAGAAGACACGCCCCCTCACTCAGGAACGCAGCGGAGCGTTGGCTCGGTCCTCTGGGACCAGCGCAGACAGTCGCTAGAGCCGAAGATGTGTAGAACACAGATGTGTTTAGGTAAGACTGATGCAACGTGACACCTAAGATGCCAGTTCCACAGGAGCTCATCAAAGCTGCAAAATCTGCAGTTTGTTCATCAGCCAACAAACATTCCGGAGGCGTATTGATCCCACTTTACTTCATTTTTTAACAAATTTTAACAAATGTCTTTGTTTATTTGAAATGTTTTTTTAAATGTGAAAATAGAGGAAAGTGACACTAATCTAACTATGCTAATGAGAGTGTGATCACAGGTCAGGTTTGGAAATCTGTGTTGGATCAGCTTTTCCCTGCTCTGGAACTCCTGAGGGACGCTGCTCAGGGTGCTCCCCGCACCAAACCCTCCAGGTTTGCAGACTCTCTGACCTTACAAACAGAATCATTATCCTTGAGGTCAAAATGATGTTTTTTTTGTCTAAAAAAGGCCCCAAAAGGCTAAAAGCATTCCGACGGCATTCCCGAGATTTGACATTATCAAGGCTAAGATGAAATGTGAGCGCGCCTTCACCTTTGAATCAAATCAGACCATCCTTGACTCATCCTCCGAACAATTCTCTGCTACCTCTATGCAAATATCCAAATATTCAGCAGAATCCCAGTTTTCCCGTGGCTTCGGCTCGGCTGCTAATTGGGGTTGCGTGACGTCACCTGCATCTCTGACATTCACCACCAGTAAATGTCAGACATGATCGCAGCTCAGATAAACTCGTCTCTGCGCACTGAAATGCAAGCGATGAAGTGAATAGACAGGAGTAAAAGTTCCGAGTTCTCTGTGTGAGGAGGAGAGGCCTGTCTGCAGACAGTGGTGGAAGATCGTCTTCAGCTGTTTTCCAAATGAATTCATTAAAATTCTCTGCCATGGGTCTGAAGTGACCGAGCTCTCTTATCTGCTCGTCTCTGAACAAGACGTCAGCCTGCCCTGGATGCAAATTCTCCTGGTTGGGTGTTTTCTGGTGCTGTGGTCTAAAAGGCCAGGAGTCATTTCCATATTTATCGTGCTTTTTCAGCGCCCAGGCGAATAAATCAAAGGCATAGCTAATGGCCTTCTACTGAGTCCTTAATAAATCTCTTCTTTAATGTGCATCATTAACAACGCGCCGGCGTGTGAGGTGTCTTAGATTGCCACAAGTACTTTACTTTCATTGACTAAGTCTTTTCTCAGACTCAGTTTCCTCATATTCCTTTTCCCCTCCTCTATCTCGCCGCGGTCCTGTTTTCAGAAGGCAGTCTCGGGGTCCTCCCTGCGCTGCTCTCCCTGATTAAAACCAGTATGCTAAGCTTGTTATGATGCACACAGGTGAGCAATTAGCTGAGTGAGCGCGGCCCGTAGCGAGCAGGTCAAGCAAGGTTACGGGCCAGGGACACCTTCCCTTTTATCGTTAGCACCCATCAGCAGCAACTCTGCTGTTACAGTTGTTAACTCGGTGTCACCAGCAAGTTTGTTGTTCATGAGTTACAAACTTTAATGAGACAGGGGAGTGCAAGGATGCAATAACACTACTATATTGCACAAGAAACTGCCACATGGTAACTTTAGCAGCTAACTTAGCCTTTGGAGTATACATTTATCTTTTGATTTCTAAATGGAATGGACCCTGAGAGGGGTTGACTCTCTGGTCACGTGCAGTGTTAATAAAGAAGATGGGAAAATGTAATTGTGCACGGTTCCCATGGTGGAGAAGGGGATCCAGGAATAGTGTTCCGATTTTATAGTCACACAGCCTGATTTCACACATCCATCACCCTCTACACTTTTTCTCTTCTTCCTCCTCAAAATTATTTCTCTTCTCATTTTCCTCCCATTTCCTCTTAGCAGCATTGTCATTTGGAACACACATTCATGCACTGTGGCACCATCATCACGCCTTCGTATGGAGGGCTCGTAATGGTGCATCTGCATGAATAGGCGATGGAGGATGTGGAGAGGACATAAAAAGTGGTCAGGCATAATGGGAGCCTGGCTTTGTGAGGCCAGATTAATCATTTTAATGTCTGAAGCCTTGAATCTGATGCTGAGCTCTGGGTGCAAATGACCAACTTGTGGCACGGCAGAGGGAAAATACCATCGCACGCACAACAGCTGACGCCTCCCCCTCCACCACAACCACCGCTGTGAGTACGGAGAGAAAAGTTCCAATACAGAAACAGACCTCCCCTTTAAATAATTCACAAACTTTTTTTTTCCAAAAAAACTTCTCAGTCTCTCGAGGGGAACTGAGCCGTCCCAGGTAGGATCATCTGCAGAGAGTGCAGCTTCTCGCAGAATCTCAGTCTCAGAATATTAAACTGGGGTCCATCTCAGCCCACTGTCTTTGTTTCCTCATTTTTCTGGCTGCTAAAGTTTCATGAAATGAGAATTTTGAATGTTTTTAACGTGACTTGATTAGGCTAATCTGTCACAGCGGGCAATCATGAGCCGCCTGGCCCCGCACACCTGTGGTGCATCAGGACTAATGAACGCTCATCTTAGTCCCGGAGGCACACCTGCTCCCTGCCAGATACTTATTCGTGTTCCGATGGCTTTCCAGTGTATTCCTGTTTACCTGCCTGCCCGGTTCTGACCTTGCCTGTTCCTGACCATTCTGTTTAGCCTGCTCCCCGGTAAACCCTGCCTGCCTTCTGCCCTATCCCGACCTTGGCTGTCCCCGACTATTCTGTTCTGCTCGCTCCCCGGTGAATCCTGTCTGTTGTCTGTGTCTGACAATAAAGCGGTGTTCAGCCAAACTCCTGTGTCGCATTTGGGTTCTCATCTGGTTCGTGACACTAATCATATTCCCTCCAAACCTAAATTGCAAATAGACACTTATTTTTTCTGCTACATGCTAATTTATCCGAACAGGAGAAGGGAAGGGGGAACAGAACACAAAGATGGGGATCACACTCTAACCATTTTCACTTTTTATTTCCTCTATAATGAATGGAAACATGGCTCAAGAAGAGATTTTTTTATGAAAAGAAATAAGAATAAGCTCTACAACCTGATGTCTAATTTAAAACCCAAGCGACTGAGACTGCTGCGTGATTTGTATGCAATATTCACTCACTATTAAGTATTTTGTAGATGCATGTCTCTATAATCTGTGTGCTTCGCTCTCGAGGCAAATTCACAGCCATCTGTGCAAGTTTGACTATTTCTTCAATGCTGCACTGCTAAACTATAAGAAGAAAAAATTAATTGAAGCCGCTAAGATAAAAAAGAGAGCTTGGGCTCATTTTTGGATAGCAATGAGTAATGGACCATATTCTGGATTCATTTTCCTCCAGGTCTTCATTGCTCACCCGTGAACCTGTAGAATGCCATTTCTTTCAATCTGAAGGACATTTGCCATGCAGCCCAGGTGTGTCGCTATAACGACAGATGTGCGTGTTGGAGCGGAAGCAGAAAGGATCGATGCTCAGATGCAGCATGCATCAGTGACCTCCTGTAACTTGCGCCCCTCCTGCACTGATGTGAATCTACAGTATAAATTCCTTTGGACTGCCAAGTTGAGCAACTTCAGCTTCCCGGCGCTACACATCAGAACGCCGCTTATGTAACCATCCGTCCGGTGTGGAAACACATGCTGAATCAGAGAAAATAATTCTGTTTGAGCTTCCGTCTCTAAGATACCCGCAGTCGGTATTCTGCTGAGTAACTTTGTTTTAGAGGAGGTTAGAGCAAACTGTAAACGTGCCCACGCGCACGTGCATAACCAGCCACACACGAGGGCTGAGGGAAGTATGAGCAGCCAGGCAACACTAACAGGCAACACACGCTTACAAGAATCACAGGTCACAAAGCCCTCGCCTGGATCTCTGATTATTTTGATATCTGTCCTCACTTAATCAGTGGTTCCTGGCCAAATATGTCTGTATTCGCATCTCCCGTTGATCGTTAATGAGCTGGGTGACACCTGTGGTGATGCCCATTAAGTACGCTAGTGGATAATTGTCGCCCGTGTTTATTTATCCTGTCATCATCAGTCTCTGGTTTGTGTCAGCTCATTAAATATCTGTCCAGAGTTCAGCCCAGAAGTTACCTCCATGCACCAAAGAGAAATTCAATTCATTCAACCGAGGAGTTGCTTTATCCTGCTGCAGGTTGTGCGTTAAAGCTGCTCCTCTGTCAGTGTTGCTGTGCGGTCCTGCACCTTCACATGGTTGCGCCGCTCGCAGTTTACGCCACTCGTTACCAACACCGTGATTGAGCCGATTAAGACGTTTCTGGAAAGGCAAAAATTGTGTGCAAATCTGGATTCCATTAATCTTCCAAGGAAACTTCAGTGATTAATCACCTGCTTGAAGTTAGCAGTTTCGGCTTTTTCTTGTCCCTCATTGAGGAGTCGTGAGGCCGGGGCTGCAGCTTTGTGTGGTGCTTTAACGACAGCCACGAGGAGATGGTGGGGGCAGCGTCATGTTTCTCATTATCACTGGAGCCGTCTGCACTCTTACCTCAGGCTGCTGGCAAAGCTCATTAAAACGGGCCGACAATGGAGTCACTTTCCCCCTCACAGCAAACGAGAACTCCGGATATTTTCTGTCAGACAACTTTTCCCTCCAACTTCCTGTAGAAGACACAGCTGTCAGTGATGCTCCAGCGTGGACATATTCTAGATTGTGGAAGTTCTCCGATTAAGGTCCAAGTTACTCAATTTAATTTCTATAAGACAGGCCTGCTTCTGGAAAATTCAGAACTGTTTTTTTTTTTTTAAAGCAGAAGCCTTTCAGAAGTTAGTGGATGCACATGCAGTTGCACCCACAGCTTTTCTCAGTCCAGAGATGTTTCCTCATTGTGCAATTTGCTATTTGTCATATATAATTTTCCCCCTCCTGTCAATCAGGAGAGTGCAATACAAAAAAAAATAACAAATCAGGAATTTTTACAGAAACCTGCCCGCGTGAAAATGAAAAGCTAGTTAGCATTAGCCATTAAACCACAATCTGGTTAGATAGTAGGAGGTTATGCTAATTAGAAACTCAGCATGGGGCTGAGCCTTGGGTAATAATCACAAGATTCACACACACACACACACACACACACACACACACACACACACACACACACACACACACACACACACAAACAGACATTGTCTTCTAGTTATTTTAAATAAGCCTGGCGATATGACAGAAAGATGAGTCTCGTCAGACCAGCAGAATGTTGATGGAGTTCACACTTGAGCCACGGCTATCTGTGATTAGAGCCGACAGGTCATCTAATCATTTTATTAGGAACAATCCCAGATTGGAAACAGTCATCAAGACTGAAAAATCCCACCGACGCGTTAATCAAGCTGCAGAAACGGTTTCTAAAATGAAGTTAGGAGATATATGATCACACACAGTAGACTGCAGACGCTCTAAACTGTGTCCCTCAATTTTAACAGGAAATTCAGACTAATAGAACGTGAACGTGGGGATAAACCTGTCCTCGCTTCTTCCTCTTGAGATGTACGTCTTTGTTGTTCACTGTTGTGACGGAAGCTTTTTGCCAATGATACTGCACATGGTGCTCACTGAAGGTTAATTCACGCTATTCATGGAGCAGCCTGCATCCGGCCACCCGGTATTGATTTGGCTCCTATGATCCGTCTTTGTAGCGAAGCTCAATCAGGCAGCGGGAGAGACTTCTCCGTGCTAAAAGCCTTTGCATCCCAGCAAGCTTGAAAACAGGAGGAAAAACTCAGAGCTGAAATGTGTGAGTGACAAAGAGCTCCTGTTAGGTGTGTGTGTGTGTTGTGATGGAATTGTGTGTGTGAACATGAAGAGGTTTAGCAGTGTGAAACCTCCAGGCGCTGCTTGTTCACCTCTCCCTAATCTCTGCCCACTCCCATGTGAGATAGTGGCGCTTGCTGACATTTGATTATTCCCACTTCTCAGCTGGAATATCAATTAAGACCAGGACGGCGCTCGCGGCCTTCTATCTTTTGTTCCGTCTCTCCTGCTGCGCTCGTTTCTGCCGTCACTCGGGGATGATGGTGTGAATGATGGCCGCTGGAGTTCTCCATCTGGTTCAGGTGATTGGGACCGCGGCAGGACAAACCGCTTCCTTTGGATTCACGCCTTCAGCGCTATTTGGCTTTATTCAGATTTCCTCTTAATCTTCCTCCCTCACGCACAATTAGTGTGTAATATGTGGATTTGTGGGCTGGTGTGTGTGTGTGGGGGGGTCATAAGAGGTGTTGATGAGAAGTGTCTTTGAGTAACCAGTAGAATGATAATAGAAAAATCAGAGTAGCATAAATCTCCATACATATTTCCAGTGTAAGCGAGTGTAGAATGAAGTCATCCGTCTTCTGTCAACTCCTTCCATGCATTCCAACACAGTCAAATCATTACTCATTTTATTTGTTTTAATGTAGCTAAACGCCACGATGGAGCCATTTACATAGATTTTTTTTCCATTTCACACACACATAATTTTGGTCCTGAACTGCTGGGAGAGCAGTGTTATTCTTCCCTGTTAGATTTATGCAGCCAATTCAAGCGCAGTGGGGAATTAGTGAAGCCCCAGAGGGAAAGCAGTTCAAAAGTTATCAAAACGCACGCAATAAGTGTTCTGAAGTCGCAATTCAGAAACTCATAAAAAAAAAATACTGGGGCTTCTAAGGAAAAGCAAGGGGGAAGGGGGGCACGAAACAGATGGCGTATGGGATGGGGGGGGGGGGGGGGCACTGCAGCAGCAGTGGCGAACGTTCAGTCCATAATAGAAATATTGGCTTATTTTGTTTTCACTTAAGAAAGTGCTGCTGTTTGCGAGCTGAGTAAGTTTGTTTGGGCGCTTCCACAAACCCGTTCCTCCCTCATAGATGAGGGTGGTCCGGCCCAGGCCGGGCCGGGATGGCGGCGATAACGCACCACCTCTGCGCCTCGGACGGCAGCTCAACCCCTCTCAGCACGTCACCCTCAATCTCCCTCCTCCGTGTGATCCTCCTTTCTGTACCCCCAGATATTCCCCATCTCTCCACCGTCTACAGTTGTTGCCTTAGTAACAATAAAAAGAGGTTTTCCTTCGCTGCTCTGTCACCGTGGCAACGCTTGGCCTTTCTCCAGACCATTGCTGGGAGCATGCCGCCCTCCGGTCCGCTGCAGCCGGCTCCAGCTGACCGATCTCGAATCAAAGCTGAAGACAAAGGTGATGATCAAGAAGGTGATGATGATAATGAGGCTATAATGAGGTTTAGTTAAGTTTGTTTTTTGTTTATTGTGTTTATTTGGTCAGAAATGGGCTTAGAAAACACAAAATACAGATGCTTTGTCTTTATTTCCTCCACATTTCTGTTTTTTCTTCTTATACTGCTGCAAGACAGCTTCAGATATAAGTGGTGACCTCCTGGCGCCTTCTGGGTAAACCAACAACCATCAACACGTCTCAAGGCTGCATCAAAGCTAACATGAGATTATTGTCTTAATGGCAGCTGCAGGAACAAACCCTTAAAAATGCCTGGGTGTGATTGTTTGTGTGGGATTAGGAGTGAGGCGCAGAGACAGAAGGGACCTGACTGTCAAATGAGGCCTGTCTAAAGTGTCCACAGGTTTAAGTGGCTTGTTTTGCCTTTACAAACAAACAAAGCACTCATTGCACCAGGCCCTGTTTGACTTCGGAGAACATATTCATGACAGTAGTGCACAGGACTGAGAGGCATCATCACCGTCCCCCCACACAGACCCATAATTGCTTGCTACACCCCTGCCGGTGAGACGCAGATACTGTATAGCTGCAAATGCTAATGCTGCACAGCTGGTGTTGAAGGCGTGCGCCGCTCGCAAGGCAGAGCAGCCAGTTGGCAGACGGGAAACTTATTACAACAGCGACAGGAGACTTGACATTTTCGTTGCATTGAGCCAGCGAGAAGAATGCACTTTAGAGATGTCACGCTAACGGGATTGTGTTTTGGCAGGACGGCCCTGGCAAGAGTTGGGAATTTCGAAGTTTACCAGGCCAGAACCTGGCATCTGCTCTCCGGCAGCTGATTACGCTTGTGCGAGAGCGTAAGCGCTTTGTTGATCGGTGTCCCGTAAGACGTTAGACGAGACTTTGTCTCAGAGTCACGCCGAAAACCGTCATCAATCCTCACCCGCGCAGATTCGTCTCTGACTTACCTCCGCCGTGGAAACGAGACGAGTCATTCAGCTCAGGGATGGAGAACTGAAACGGGCAGAAGCAAAGACGGAGACGCGACGCGGCGCCACTTGACAGATTTTGCACATTAATTCCAAGTTGTTTTTCACAGATAATTTAGCTGTGTGGTGTTTTCTGTGGCAGTGCAGTGAAAGCATAATCCTGATCATATGCTATCAAATTAAGCAGTGCGCTGTGTGTGTGTGTGTGTGTGTGTGTGTGTGTGTGTGTGTGTGTGTGTGAGAGAGTGTGTGTGTTTTACTTGCTACTGAGCACCAAAATCTGCATTCTATTAGCAAAGTGGGGACGTTATTGGGAAGTGAGGACATTTCGGTTGGTTCTCATAACTTCAAAGTATTGCTTGAGGGGTATAACATGGTTTTAAGTTTTAGGTTAAAGTTAGGTTTAGTTTAAAGTCGGGGTAAGGGGGTTAGTTAAGATGGCTTGGGTTAGGATTAGGAGCTCGGTAATGCATTATGTCTAAGAAACTTCACAACGTTAGAGTACAAGGATGTGTGTGTGTGTGTGTGTGCGTGTTCATAAAGCGTCAGGTGGGGTGTGATGGAGACAATTGCTTGCATCGTGTGTGTGTGTGAGTGTGTGTGTGTGTGTGTGTGTGTGTGGGGGGGGGGGGTGTTAGAAGGGCATGCTGGGATAACTGGAAATAAAGAGGTGTCTGAGAGCCCAGGCTGAAATGCGCTCTGGGAAAAGCAGAGGTGGCCTTCCTGACAGAGTTCTGCGCACGCCTCCATGCTTGTGCAGCAAGTCAGGGTGTGTTTCTGCTGCATGTTTATTTTAACACAGGTGTGTGTGGTCATGTAGTAATTATGTAACAGTCTGGTCCTCAGTGATCCATTTCCTGTCAGTGAGGACAAAGATAGACCTGCTGATGAGCCATCTGGTATCCAGGTGCCCCCCCCACTCTCTCTCTCTCTCTCTCTCTCTCTCTCTCACACACACATGCGTGTTAGCAGGACACGTTTGTGTGACCCCTGACAGCAGTTGGTTCTGTTCTCTGATGCGATGTCTAATCAGCAGGAATGATTAAAGAGCAGTCGCCCCATTTTGTTCTGAACATCAGGGTTGTTTTTTGTCAGCTGTGACACTTCATCTGGGGTGGATAAAAGCGGAACGTGCTAGCAGCCAGGCTAACTCTGCATTATAATTCCAGTCACATCCAGCTCCATAATGTGTTTCAAGCTTCATTGCCACTTATTTTCTTCTGGGTATCTGTGTCACGGGGGCAGCGATCTCAGCAGGGACCACTGTGGAGGTCACCAGTGAGCCACAGCCCTGGAACTCCACACATGTCTGCGCCGTAGGGTGCGCTGATTCACCATCCTGCATCTCTATAAGTTTCTGGCTTCTGTCGGTCATGCCTGAACAGTGAAGTGAAACGTAGTTTAACCTCACTTTAAAAAGAAATGCTGGAGAAACTTCCTCCTGGAGACCCGAATACAGCAGGCAAAAGCGAGCCAGGAGCCTGCTGGCATTTCTAAACTGCTGCACAGTTATGAAGATCCTGTAAATGCAAAGGTCACACTGTGATTTGATGCCATTGTTGAAATTCTCCATATAGCTGCGGGTCAGGACATATTTATCTGCAGTTTCAGCACCAGGAGCATCACTAAAATTTACTATCCTCATCATTTGACCTGTATTGGTGCTGCAATGTTGCCACAATGTGTGAACTTTACTGAGTGATGCCTGATCTCTGTTACATCCGTATCTGAACCCTTTGTGGGCATCAACACTTTTCTCTGAAGAATTGTGTCCAACTTTGACACGACCTGTGTCCGTTACGCTAACAGTGACAATAGACTGACAGTTATTTAAAGAACATACCCACCTGTATGGCCCGCGTTATTTACCCTTGGGTGGGTGTTTGGATGAGCCCGACTCAGTGGGGTCCATTTAATCCTAGAGACCACCATGTGTCTGAGCGTCTTTCACAGAGGAGAATGAGGGAGAGGCAGTCTGAAGGGTGATTGGCAGGTCAATCCCGCCACAAGATTTCCAGCCGAGAGGAGAAAAATGTTGTATGTTTACACAGAGAAGGAGGTGCACAAATATAACAGGCTCCTCTTTGGGTTGGTTCATCAGTATGAACCCTCTGGACTGTTTATTTTGCTGCTCAAACAGCGTCGGTCGGCTCTTTTCCTCTAAGGAAATAAGGGTAGTTTGCCTATTTGTACTATCACCATTAGATGGTGCTAAATCTCACTCAGTGGAGCTTTGTGAACCGGGCTCTGGTTTTCCTTTTAAATTTGCTGTTCCTGATGAAAGACGTTCTTCACTGGAGCTCCATTTTTCATTTCAAATCCACAAATGCAGCAAGGTTTTGAATGCAAAGCAGAGCTGGAGATAAAAATTTCAGACCAAAGACGTTAAGAAACAACAAAGAGAGTTCCTGGGTCTCCATCTGCGGGATCCCTTCAGGCTGTTCACTCTTTTCTCTTCAGACTCTGACTCCTGATCCTGATCTAAAGCTTTGGAAGACAAAGGTTCAGTTTCACAGATGCTGTATTTTACTGCTGTGGGCCATGACATTCATTCACACAATTCCCCAAAAAACAGGATGTCTTTTGTTTCTCTCTCTGTCTCTCTCTCCCTCACACACACACACACACACACACACACACACACACATGCACAACTTGTCACCACTATTTGTATTGCTGTTTCATCCAGATGTTTAAGCTGAAATACTGCGGAGGTTTTTGCTTTTATAGAGGCTCCAGGCATCACGTACTAGCCTAGCAAAAAAAAAAAAGTGTCTGCAGTCACTGTGCCTGTTGACCTCTGATTAAGCTTTGTCCTGAAAATGAAAAAAAAAAAAAAAAAAAAGAACCTGAAAATTCCTGGAAATCCTCTCTTCCACTTTCATTTCCATTCATCACTGTAAGAAATATAGTTGAATAAACCTTCTGGGTCAAATTAAGCTGTCTCACACAATGTCTGGTGGCCTTCTGGTGACCGTCCCCAGCCCCGCTAGATGAAATAGGAGTTTCAAAGTTCTCAGTTTTCCAAACTACAGCCGAAAAGAACTACGAGTAGAATGTGATGGAAATGATGGGCCACAAATTACAAGTCTGAGAAACAAAACCATTCTCAGACAGAAGAAAGTAGGGGGTAAAACGGATCATTAGACTGTTTTGTATACCCCACCCGAGTGTGAGTAATAATTAGAATCAGTGTGATCTCTCTGTCAAAACATCTGAAGATGATTGGATCCTGCACCAGCTCTCCGGCACACGAGACTGAGAAAGGTCGGCGTAGAGAGCCTGCACCTCCCCTGAGGTCACGTTAGAGATGGTGGAGCACACAATAGCCTACTGATGGACGCTGATGGTGGCAGCGGTAAGACCGGAGTTTGTGGTCGACAGCTCAGGTAGCAGCAGATGGCTTAAAGAGACACAGGTTAGCTTTGTCTCCTGAACGGTTTCCTCTCGGGAACCTGGATCACACCTGTAAATTCTTATTGTTCAAGTCTGCTGTTGTTAGTTGGGTGAGGAGTTAAAACTGGTTCTCAACCCGATCCAAACCCAATGGAACCCAAGCTTGGTTCAGTGCCATTAAATTATTATTTTTTATGATTCTATTGATATACAGGGAACTGAAAACTAATATCATTATTCAGTGTCAAAACTTTAAATAGCTTAGGGTGAAAATAGATGAAAAGGTGTTAATTTAGCAGCATGTAACAATGTCTGACTGTCGCCTCAATTTTTCTCTGCTGCTATTTATAGGAATGTCCAGAGTTCGTCCAATCAAGTCCGTCAGCATCCGCTTAACATGTAACGAGAAACCCTCGCTCTGACGACGGATATAAATAACAAAAGACAGCAGGAACCGAAATAATCCAGACAAAAGACAAAGCAGAGCGGACATTTTTTTTTTTTTTTTACAGAAGTCATCTTTTATTGCCACGTAAGAAAGTTTTATATAGAACAATCAGATGGCAAATCAACAACTCAAAGGAAGAACAAAAAAAAGCCCTGTCACCCCCCCAAAAAAAAAGAACAGACTGATTTAGAGCAACACTATGGTCATATATTTTTGGACTAAAACATTGGCTATACTGCATCTCATTTTTTTTTCCTAACAAGTGAACAGTACCAAAATACAGCTTTTCCATAATCTCACAAATTATAAAGTGGGTGAATAGGAAGATGACAGCGTGGCATCACGGTGCATAATAGAAGCTACTGTGCAAACAATAGCGAGAGATGGGCTTTACCATAGAAAATATGCTGTACGAGTCACACATTGATGCAGTGTCGGGGCCATATGTATACATATACACATATGCATAAACACCACAAACTGGTCTGGACGTCAAAAATAGAAAATCGGTTCTGGTATAATTTTGCATGTAATGTGTGATTAACACCAAAATGAGTTAATCAATGATCTCTTCTATAAAAGGACACCATTTCTAGCAGACAGGAGTCATATCACAAATAGCTTATTGATCCTCCAACGGTGATGGAAAAATCCCTGCGCTCGGGACTGACGCAGAGGTCTCGTGATTGATGTCAACGATAACGATATTCAGGTTTATGGTTAAAAAAAAGATCAGTACAAAGCACACGATAGAGTAGAAGCGAACCCTTTAAAAACAGATGAGCGCTGCAGAGCGAAGAACGTCTCTGCTGTTTCTGTGTGCATAAGTTGAAAGTTCTGGACCGGTGACTGATGCTATACAAAGTCGTAAACATAGCTGACAAGAAACTCTTTGATAATATAGCAAATATATTGATATATGTATATGTGTGGTTTTTTTGACCATACCGATGCTGCTCTTGATGAGCCGTTTGTGAGTCCAGCGAAGAGCAACAGAAGTAGACTAGAGAAGAATCTGGGTCAAATGTCACCTGTGTTTGAGCCCTTTGGTGTCGTTCCGCACGTACTGTACATATTCCACTCATCACAGCTGCCTCCTGCTATACTTAAGAGGAAAAATACTGCGTTTTTTTGCATGAGAGGAAAACAGACTTTCTGCCCTTCACACACAGGGAACATTACAGAACGTTCAGTTGCGTCACCTGTATGCAACCTGCAAATGCCGCAGCCCAAAGCTGACACATCAGAGCAGCTGGGTGGAACCGACACTTACAGGGGCCCATACAAATCAGAGAATTCGCTGATAAATGTGACGCTGATGACCGTTTATATGTGTGTGAGCCAACAGTCATCTTTTATTCACAGTATTCTAAATGGTACTCCTCATGCTCTCAGGCTGTGCCTCACTTATATTTTTGCAGCTATGCATAATTAAAAGTGTGGACAGTAGGTCCCTCTCCTTCCCACTGTGGGACAAAACACATTCCCCAATGCAGCGCTTCTGTTTTTACTGAAAGTTCCTGGTAGATATTCCTCCGTGTGCCTTCCTCCCAGCGGCAGTCTGTTCCCCTGAGCTTTATTCAAGCACCACTCATCTCATCAGGTTACTGTTTTACATGAACACAAGATGAACCATAATCCTCCATTTCAAATCCCCCATGACCTGCACATCTGCGTGAAGAAGGGGAGGTATAACCTTTTGTATTCCGTCCATCCATCCATCCATCCATCCATCCATCCATCCATCCATCCATCCATCCATCCATCCATCCATCCATCCATCCATCCGACTTCATTTTCTTTTCTTTTTTCAAATAAGTCCAGCTTTAATTTCTTATTTCTTCCACACATCCTCTCAGCAAACTGCAAAGGCATTTGCAAAGATGAATGTAAGCTCTCCTGCCCTACGGATCTGTTCTGGAAACAAAAACCCCAACAATGTGACGATGTGGTTTGTAGATAACAGCAATTTTCCTCACTGAACAGCACAAATGTGATAGTGAAAACTGCTTTTAGTACATTATTGGAGTGAAAGAAGTCCTTGATCTCCCTCAAATGCATCATTGAAAAAGCCAAAAGCAAAGGTCTTGGTCCAGATCACAAGGCCACAAACACATTTAGCTTAAACATTTATACCATGTGCCCTCATGCTGCATGCTCCAGTGGCCTGATTCCTGCTCCGAACTGTTACTACTGAGCCAGTATGCCATCTCAGGGGGGTCTCATTTCTAAAATGAGGCTGTTTTCATCTCTGCCTCCACTTCAGACCCAAAGCCCATTCTGACAGGATTAAAAACAAGTCATAATGATTCATAATAAAGACCCTCTTTAAACTGTGGGCGGTCCTAGACCTGAAGCCTAATCAACAGCTGAATGGATGGAAACGACAAGCAATCACTGAGCAATCCTGAAATGCCCACAATATTGGTGCTTGTTGATGGAACTTTCTCGAAAGTTCTTCTTAGAATCACAAAAACAATTTATAAAGCAGATAATCTCTTATTAGCAGGCTAGCAGTTGGATAAACAAGACATACGTACATGATCGTCTCCTCCTATTTGTCAGGGCATCAGACTGGTTTAGAAGAGGAGGAGGTGAAGTTCAAATAAAAAAGTGCCAAATGTAAAATAAGCAAATGTAGTTTAGCAATGCAAACCAGTTAAGCCCAGTATCAACAATTAACACATCTATAATGTTGAAAGGACTCAAAGAAGGTTTTTGGTTTTCCAGTTAATTTTGACTATTATTATTTTGATAATATTGTTGCACAAGCTGAACGTCATTATTTTAGTCCCAAATTGTCAAAATGCAGAAAAGAGGATTTATATGTTCATCCCCATAAACGAGCAGAAAGTGTTTGGCTCTGTAACCACACTTGTTGCTCTGCACCGCTGTCCTTGCTGTTCTGCTGTGTTTTATTTTATTTTTTTTGTCTGGCTAGCCCTGATCAAAATGTCAGACACGACTGCCTCCTCAACCCACTCATCTGCGGCCCTGACCCCTTCAACCATGACGCTGCCTGTGCGACCAATGCTCCGCTTCCTCTCAGTGAGGGAAAAGGCCCCTTTGTTTACCGACTGTTTCCGCAACCCTGCCCACTTTCTATTGTTCCAGTGGCTGATTTTTATTTTTTCCTGAATGAGCTTTAAGAACGGGGCAGCACTGGGGGGCAAGAAGGGTTTATATTTCCAGCTCTCCGCTTTGGGGTTTGTGTCAACTGGGTCCGATAATGTGCATCCGGAGCAAACATCGACCTGCTTCTCAACAATACCACCAGCTGACATGGAAAGAAAGAAGTAAACACTGGGGATAGAAGTGGTAAACAAAAACTTCACAAAGGGTTCTTGTTAAATTCATGCAGATTTATGGGATCCCGAACTTCATTTCCATGAGATTTGGTTTCTTTGCTTTGCTTCTTTGACTTTGAAGAAACAAATTTTCCAAATTTAGATTGAAACATACAAACATTAAAAAAAAAAACACCTTTCCCATCGATGTGAGGGGCTGAAGCAATTATTCAGCGTCTCCTCCTCGCTGCACTCCTTTGTCATCAGGTTTGTTTTTGCTCCGAAGATGTTTCCATTCAATCAGAAGCAAAAGGAGTGAAGGAGGATATACGGATTAAAAATCTCAACAGTTAATCGCTACAGAGGGCCAAAGTCTGGAGTTTCGTAGTCTTTCATGAAGAAGAGGCGCAGGAGCAGTACTGACTTGTCCTGCCGCGATAACGCCTGCCGCTCCGTATTGTGGTAGCACAGAGAGAGCAGAGTCCATCCTGTGATGTTTCAAGTGTGCGACTGTGCGTGTATGTGAGAGTGTACGGAGGTGACACCTTTGAACGCTCTGGTGACATGTGAAAGCTTGTTCCATGAGTTTATTTTGGTATCAGACTTGCAGTCATGTGACCTTTGGAGCGGCGGGAGGTTATTTTTGTTTTCTGAAGCGACCGACAAAATGGGCCAAATGAATTAATGCTTATAGTTCCACGTTTTTTGTTGTTGTTGTTTATTGTCTTGCCTCATCTCTGTCATAAATACCATCACAAACTGGTACTGGTGGAGGCCAGTCCTCTAAATTTGTGCATGAGGATAAACGGCAGCTCGTTAGCATCAAAAATGCATCTTAGTCTCAACAGTGAAGAGGTGGAAGCAGCACACAGATAACAAAGTCAGAATTCTAACTCTTAATCTCTCTGTTACGGCAGCAATCAGACTTGCAGAAGATTTCAATATTTGCCTTATTTGTCAAAATTAAGGATTTCATTTTTTTTAAAGGTTTGATTCACGTAACCCAGATTCTTGTGCTTTTTTTTCTTGCTTTTTGTACAGCCAAAGCTTCAGTAGAGTGGAGGATATAAGCTAGCGTAGTTTGCTGTGCCGCCCATTAGCGTAAATGGAATGTGGTGTTTTTGATATTTCTTTTTCTGATAACTAATATTTCTTGGTATTTTCTTGGAACTTCTAAATGTGAAATACTGATGGCTGCAATATCACCATACATACAGCAGAGGGTTCTTCAGGCGAAGTCCTCGATCTGGGATTTTAATGTCATTGAACAGGAAATTCCTGCACACCTTTGGCCAATCCACTTAATACACACTTGACCAAACTAAATTCTGATTGGCACAATAAAACAATTACCGGACTCTGAGTTAAGAGAGCAATAGTGTCAATATGGCCATTTACAGACGCTCCAAAGACAGTTTCAGTCAGTAAAAAGTCAGGGGGGCACCTACAATACTTACTGAACTATTTCTATCTAAAAATATCAATCTGAAAGACAACAAATATGTATAAATTAAAATATCAGCCTGTGTGCATTTTACTCATATTTCATGTTAACGTCTCATATTATTTTCAAATCCAGGGTATGGTATGTGTACAGGAAATGTTCTTCTATAACAACACCACGCACGTGTGTGAGTGTACATGTGTGCATTTGCGTGAATGAGAATCGTGCTCCAAGGAAACTCTGCTCGCACTGGCAGATGCTGCCTCCCTGCTTCCTCATCCATTCCGGAGGCCACCCGTCCCCATGATGAGTCTCAGGCCAGAACAATGGCAGTGTGACAGCTTCTATGTCCTGGAGCCGCGTGGAAAACGGCGACCTTCAGCCGCAGAGCTTTAAGAAGGCGCTTCTGAAAAGCCAGAGTACAAAGCCTTGCATGCCTGCAGTCTGAAGCCCAGCACCCTCACCATGAGCGTCTCTTCCAAAGCCCTCGGAGGATTGGGGTGAAACAGAAAGGACTGTCATTTCTTCCAAACCATTTGATGCCTGATGAGCAGAATTCTTGATGTGAGGTCGGCAGATAAATAGGGTTTTTTTCCCCCACTTTTCCTGTGATGCTGTGCTGCCTCTCGCTTCAGAGTCATTTATTCAGTCCAGTTTTCTATCAGCAACCTTCCGCTTCATCAGCCTTGCGTCGCACTGTTAAATGTTGTTATCATGAAGGAGCCGATTTTGGCTGTGAGTCACAACATGTGCACCGACATCTCCGCTCTGTAGGCCGTTTGGTTTATGATCTTAGATGCCACCGAGTCAGACGCCAACTTCATGACCGCAAACATCTGTCCTGTGATTTGATTGGTGGGACTCGGACCAATTGTCCCACTATACTGACTGGTATACCAACGAGTCACACAAATACACACACAGATCCGCACGTGTCCAACAAGGGAGTTGGTGTCATAGCTCATGACTTGACTTGTGCCACCACCCCACATGAATCCTTTCCTTTGCTCTCCCGTTCTCACACAGTCACTTCTGTTTTACTGTTGGTCACAAAGTAGGGCTGCGTGGGCAGGTAATGCTGGCTGTGGCTGTGGCCTCTGCTGCCGTGGAGTGGGTTTGGCTCCAGAATGGTGCATTGAGGCCTCTTGTGCCCGTAGTTCTTCCTCCGGCCAACCGTCTCAGTCCCATCCCAGCCCTTTAGCCCCAGCCCCATCGCATGCCCAGCTGCAATTGTGTTAGAACTGTAAGCCAATGGACGGCCCATTGTCGCAGAGCTGGAGCCAAAAGTGGTCCCAGCAGCCCTGGAGATGCCCAGAGATGTGCCGCCTGGCATTGTCCCAGCCATGTGTGCCAGGGAGGGAGCCCCAAGTCCTGGCGACTTGCTACTGTGGCTGTGAACATGAGTGTGAGAGCTGTGAAAGCCGTGGGAGGTGTGGGCAACGTGACCGTGGGTACTTTTGGGTTTGTGGCCATTCGGTTTGAGTCCACCTCCTCCTCCCACACCGGCAATGTGGCGTTCTGTTGGGAGTGTTGACACGGCAGAGATGTTGGGCATCTCTGTGATATAGGTGGCCACCGGCTCGGGAGTCAATGGACCCAGAGAAGTCATGGGTGTCATGGTCGACATTGGGGCGAGGGAAGTCATGGGTGTCATAGAGGTCATGGGCATCATAGATGGCATTGGGGCCACAGAGTTCATCTGAGCGATGTTGGGGTTCATGGTATTGGAAATCATTGGGTTGGATGCCATAGGGTTTGTCGTCATTGGGGGTGTCATCGATGACATGTTGCCAAGGGAAGGTCTTGAGTTGCCCATTGGCTGAAGAGGAAGTCCACCTTTTGTTGGTAGCTCAACCATCAGCCGGCGCTTGTAGATTTCACCATTGTACTTGGCAGCTGAGAGAAGGAGGAAAGACAATTGACTACACTTTATTAGCTGAACAACACAGAGAGCTACGTATATAGAAAAAAGCGCATCATCTGTAAACAAAGAAACACATGTAAATCTGCACATTTCACTGGAATAATTTCACATTTTTGTTAAAATGATGCGTGCATGGAGGTGTGTGTAGCCGCAGGAGAAAAGCTTCACTCTCATTTGCCACAAAAAGTAAACAAAAAAAAAATGGCAAAAGCTACAGTCATAATTCAGTCTGTAAGAAGAGCAAGATTTGGCAATGTTTTAAATCTTTCTTTTGGGATTCATGAACTGGATTCGATACAGATGCACATCTCCTCAGGCTATGTGTTGGGTTAGGGAAGAAAAGGAGCTGAGCAAGTTTGATTCCAAGAAGAACACAAAGTGGGAGTTTTTATTTCGCTAAAAAGCCTTAAAATCTATCTCCATTGCTAATGATGATGATAATGCTAATGATGCTAATCCTGAGCTCATCAGGGCATCCAGTTCTGGTGTAACACCTGGCTAAATGTAAATACACTAATCTTTAGCTTCCCATTCCCCCAACAATGAGGAAAGAATGGTTGTCAGACACATTTTTGGTCTGTGATTAATGAATGGTCCCACGCGACCTTCGCCTGATTAACCCTTGGTTCATTCAGCCGTGATTATAACACAGAATATTCAGGAATGAAAGAGCTCTTATTCTCCTGCAAAGAGCACTGTGGTGTTTTCTTTTGTCAGTCTATGACTACGCTGAAGTGTATTTGTGAAGATTAAAGAGAATTGGACCCATGTGTTTACTTTTTATCATTTTTGTATGAATTATATGCATATTTACTGTAATTATCAGCCCTGGAAATGTTGTATGTGGCTACACAAGTCCTTTTTTTTCTCTTTCGTACTGTTTAAAAGTTAATTGAAGGTATGAATTCTCATCGTGAGTGAAGGCAAAGTGTAATATGTGTAAAAAGCACATTCATATGTATCTAAGACAGAAAAAAATCAATATAATTCTGTGATTCAAAGCTTCACGTTTGTCCTTCCATGTGTCAGTGACTGTCACCAGGCCTCAGTGTCTCTTATCTCTACAAAATGTGACCTTCTTTTCCATCAAATTCATGTTCAGAGAGAATTCATTACTCTTTAGCCCTTGTTGCCTCCATGTCCTTGAAGATAAAGTTAACACACTCAGTCAGTTTGCTTTGCCGCTGTAACTATAAATCTAGTTTATCGCTCTGTGAGCAGGAAAAGAGGAGCCAGCAGCCCAGCGAGGGGGTGGCAGAGGGGCTCGCAGACGACGAGGGAAAGGGAGACGGGAAAGGGAGCAGCGCCTCAGCCCGCCTCCGGGGATCAGAATTGCTCAGGCGACAGGTGAATCAATCTGGTGTCAGTTCAGCAGTACAGTGCACACATCCTGCAATGGACGTGAGTGGAAATGTAAAATACAGCTGTTACTTCCAGCTGGGAAAGGCCAGCATCCAGCTAAGAACGGTGTAAAAGTCAGACTCGGCTTCCCTCAAGTCCCCCCGCGCCAATAATCTTTAAATGTTATGAGATTTAGGACTCTGACATTCCTGGTTTAAGCTGATGTTATAAAAGTTGCATCACCCATGACGATCTTTAAACCATCCTCTGACATTTCATGCTGAAAGGTTTTAATAGAAAATGGTTCACAGCACGGATGAGCTAAATTCTCATCTAAACCAACACGGGTCACCTTTTGTGGCTAAGAACCATCGTGCTGCTTAAACCTTATGTTGCTCCTATGCATCTCTGCTATGCTGAAGCAAACTCACAAACCAGTTTCAAGCTCCAAACCTCCCATAAATATTAACATCAACTGTCTCATAGAAGCTGTGATAGTTCTGCATTTCAAGTCTAATAAAGCAGGTGGAGTGGGCGGAGGTGATCCTTTTAGAACCTATGATGTAATCGGTGGTGATAAATTCTGCATCACCCTTTTCAACGATCCACAGGTCGGTCCTCCCGGGGACCTTGGTGGATTTCGATAAAGTGACCTTATGCCTTGAGGGGGCATTGTAGATGGGTATTGATTAATAGAAGTCTTTCTTATCAGCTGGACAGTAAACCATTGAAAAAGGGGCAGAGGTAATTACAGAAAAAGAAGAGCTGCCCTGATCTCAGTTTTGGATTTGTAAACATGGTTTTGTTTGCTGTGTTTTAGCCTCTTTCCTTCCTTTTCTGAGCCCGTGTCCTGGTTTTAGGAACTGTATGTCCCTGAATGGGTTTCAAATCCTATCTTTATGAATTCCACTTGTGGAATGGAAATCTGTCAGTCAACCATGAGAGTGGGGGTGGGTGATAGAGGACAGGGGGGCACCTGTCAATTACAGAAATGGAATCAGATATGAGCTGCTGTATGGGAGGATTGAGAGGAGGAGACCAATCATTCTTTAAGAAGCGATATAGAGCATGATGGGTTGAGGTGGTGGGGGGAGGGGGGTGGCAGGTGAGTGGGAAAAGAAAGAAAAAGGTGAAGGGGAAAAACAGCAAAGGAGGGGGCAGAAGGTGGACGAAGAAGGCGGTGATATGAAATGTGAATTTAAATTCATATTGATGGAAAGCGGCTGGGGGCGGGAGGAGCTGGGCTGGATTTAAATCTCACACTGAAGCACATTTGCCCATCTGTCAGCAAAGCACACTTATAGTCGTGCCTGTCACCCCCAACTCCACCCCACCGCCAGGGCCTGAAAACATTAGAGTAGGTCCATCTGCAGCCATGGAACTGCCACCGAAGCATCTGGTCCGGTTCACGTGTGTCAGAGCCGATGCTGCAGCTATGCAGACATTCAAAGGAACACTTTAATGGCTACGGATAGTTGTTTCCGAGCCTTAATCTGTGGGACAACTGTCTAACAACCGTCCACTGACGCATTCCTTGCTTGCTTTTATTGGTCGGCTTTTTTCATGCCATGTGTTCGTCTCCCCCTTTTTTGTTGTTGCCCTCTCAACGAGACACCAGATCAGATTCAGAAAAAGTGGCTGGGAACATCGATAAAGAATAAATAGTTCTGACAAGAACAAGAGATTTGGGCATTTGCTACATCAGAGGATGAGTCCTGTCTGCTCAGACTGACCAATCAGCCATCTGCTGTGTTTCAACTAAACCTTTTAGCATCAGATCAGAGTGCTTGTACAACAAAACCAACAACCTCAGCTTTAATTATTTGATTTCATTTGGACTTATCATTGAAAACAAGGTGAAACTCCTCCCGGACTGATATTCACCCAGCACTTTTGAGCCCCCGGGCTCTGCAACAGGTCTGTTTTTTTTGGTCCTTATTGAAATCAAACTCCTTTAATGTGAGAAACAGGGTTTTTTCCATTGGTGAAGTTAGCTTGGCTAGCAAGAGTCACTAGTTTTGCTCTACACACTGACAGAGAACTATTTTTATTTATATAGTATTCATACAAGCAAGTATTATAGATTAAATGTTTATCTTAATTTAAACATTTTATTCAGAGAGTGTAGTTTGTAGGATAATATAATGATTAAGAAGGTAGCATCTTGGCCTACTATCATTTTGAAGGGTGGTGCAGATCTCCTGGAGCAAACCTGCCTGAGAATATTAGAATTTCATTTTTCATCTTAACTTAAAGCTGCAACAGAAATGGGAAATGTACCTCAAAGATTGATGCTGACACTTTCTGTGATATTTATCCTGTACAATATGTGATGTCTGTTGCATCTCAGAATTCATAACAAATAAAAAAATAACCTGTCAATCCCCGTTATTCATCATTTTCTGTTTTCAATTTTGCTGACAAATCTATAACCCGCTGACACGGTCGCACACTGTTCTTGCTTCTAAAAATCAGCATAAGCAATAATGCTAATCTGTTACTGTAACGCGTCTGGGGATGAGTCACGGCCCCCGTGTACAGTGTGAGGCAGAAGAGAAGGAAAAAAGTTTACACCTACATTCTTCATCCAAATCAAATTTCAGTTTGCAGCACTTGGCAGACGGGGGGGAAAAAGGCTTTCCAATGATGGCTTCTGATTATTTTCTAATAAACTGCACAAACGCAGACAAATAACACCTCGCGGCTGTTTCTACACATCCTCTATGTGTTTGCAGTGAACAGCCGGTGGGCTGGATTTAAATCAAGTGGAGGCCGGGGTACCGGTTTCGGAAGATGATTGGCAATCCCAAATGGATCCAGGTGATGAAATAGTCGTGCCACTGCCAATAACACAGGGCACCGTGCTGCAGATTCCAAATGGCTGCACTGGCAGCTCATTGAATTCAGCATTGAGCATTAAGCTGTCACACAGTTTGACAAACAGGCTATTTATGTTTTGGTGCAGGACCAGTTTGGTGGCACAGATAAATAACACCTGTCACATCTGTCTGCATTACTGCTTCGGTTTAGTCAAATTGTTACCGGACACCTGGGGTTAAAAATGGCCTGCAGCCTGCACAAGATGCTTCTGTGACATGTCGAGGGAGCTCCAAAGTTGTATGGTGATTTATGGTGATCATGCACCCGTTCCGAACAATGCCACAGTCAAATTCAACAGCAGCTGCTGTTGAATCAACAGTGCAACAGTCGAAGAACATCTCTTACTGTAAAACAAAAAAACACTCCTTTGCTCTTCAATCTGTCTCAAAAATGTAAAGATGGTGAGATAAAACAGGACGGATGCTCACCCACAGCCTTCAGGGAGGCGTATTTGTTCAGCTCCGTGTTTTGCTGCTGCTGCTGTTGCAGTTGTTGCTGCTGCTGCTGCTGCTGCTGCATCTGATGATGCTGCTGCTGATGCTGCTGCTGCTGCTGGTGTTCGTAGACGTGAGCCAGCTGGCTGAGAGCAGGGTAGGGATGCTGCGGGGCCATGTTCGAACCGGGCCCCACGTTGTTGTTCATCTGACCACCCTCTGTGGACGGGTGACAAATGACAAGACAAATTTATAATCAGGCTTCGACGGTGTTTTCAAGTTGATCCATAATGCTCAGGACACATTTAAATCCATTTACGTCAGTCAACTAATGGGCTCCAATCATGCCGCACAGCTGCTGCTGCTGAACATCATCCAGCTCAATAAACTGCATCATCTGCACCCCATACTCAGGTAAGGGAAATTATCTGTAATCTCGCCACTACTGGATAATTATGAAAGCTTTATTATGCAGACACCATTGTTTTTGCACTGCTCTTAATCGATTCCTTTAACAACTGCATTGTTTGTTTAACCATGTTAGCAGTACCTATTAAAAAGTAGTTCACTATTTATTTTTGCTTCACTGTAATTTATTTACTTTGTTTCAGGCCCACAATTCTTTTACTGGTCATTCACTGGTCATATGTTAGTAATAACTGAACTCTATGCACCAGTTTTGGCTGTCCACTCAAGAAAAAAATATCTTTATTGTCCTTGTAACAGAGGAATTAGGGACCATTCTTCTATTGGGGTAGTAAAACCTGATGCTTTATTATTTATTATTACCTCATTATACAGCATAGATTGAAAAATAAGGGCATAGGGATTGTAAAAGGGGTTTTTAATTCATTGAAGCACATGCGCATGAAGTACGACCGCAATGCTGATCTCTGGCACATCAGGACTTCGGTTGTCCCGTAACGCCTGACAAAATGTACAGTGGAAGTTCTTAAAAAGCTCTCTGAACAAATCAGTTTAAAAAATATGACCTCAAAACTGCGCAAATTTTGACAGATCGCCATTTCAGGAACAGTCTTCTCAACTGACTTAAGCCCAGTTAATAAAAAAGCATGAATGTTGAGTTCATGCTGTTATTATATTCTTCAGATGCCAGACTTACACTAACTGTAACATTTATACATTCTATACATTCAATAAACTGAACCTGACGACGCAACACCGTGGCATTAACTGCTTCTTTTGAAGCCAGAACGTAGCACATTCCCAGCTCTCTTTTCCGATTGTGCTCAGACAGTCACTCTTACAGCTCGCGATTTAATGAATCAATGGATCAACCTCCACAGTTGTACCTCAGCTGCACCTTCTCTGGATGCTTCAGAGCCCAGATGGCACGATGATAAGACGTCTACAAATGTACAGAGCTGTGCGAGAGCGATGGGAAGCGTAGCAGACTGACACAGTCTGACTTTAAAGCATGGCTGAATATTCAAATATGTGTCTTCAGCAATATTGTCTCGCCGCCCTGGGCCCGTGCGATAATTGCAAATTCCTGTCCACGAAGGCGCGGGTATCTCTGCTAAGTGAATACATCCTGTTAAGAGCTCAAAGACGGCCACTTGATAATTGGAGACATAAAAAAAAAAGTGGCCGCAACAGAAAGGCAAAAGGGTGAAGTGGAGAACTGAAATTGCAGATAAAAAGAAGGAGAAATCATTGAAGACAGAAGCGCAGCGAGAACAGAAATCAAGAAAATGATGATACATTCGGGTGAGATGGGTTTTCTCCCACAGTGGGTCCTTGTGGCACCACATGTTGCCCTAATAGGCCGTTTGAGTCAATCATGAGGGGAAAGTTATGTTCTCTAACAAATCATTTAGAGCTGACAGGGACTCTCTCTCTCTCTCTCTCTCTCTCTCTCACACACACACACACACACACACACACACTGAAGACAATATCAGCATGACTGGCTCTCTGAAGGCGTCATGAATGCAGCAACATTAGAAGTGATGCTGCGTGAAAAGGAGATCTTGTGGAGTAGAGACGAGACTGAAGTCTTTCCCCCTGCCGTGTATTTCATTAAAAAAATGTGCTTCCTTTTTTCAGCATGGCCACTTGCACCTCAATTTATTCATTAGGGGTTTGGGCCGGTTTACAGAGTCTTATCGAAGCTCAGGGTCGTCTCCATCTGCGACATCTCTGCTAACACACTCTCCAGTTGCTCTGTGAGATGTTAAGACATTCAAAAAGTTACACTGGTTGTGCAGGTTGTTACCAGGTGGAAACCCTGGAAATAAAGTGCAAACGCCCTCCAAACCTATATTACCAATATTCTACGAAGGGATGCAATTCCTCCAGGAGCGCCATGTGAGTTTAGCGCTCCAGAAGTAGCTCACATGAGCAACAGTGGGCTAATAAAATTGTCGAGCCGCTAACTTGTCATTGAGGCTGTTGTAATCAGCGGTGTTTAACACTTAGTTGTGATAAACTGGCTCACAGCTGGAGCTCAGATGGAAAAAACACACTGCAAACCGGACTCCAGCCAAAGGCCGAACACCAAAAAGCTAATCTTGATATTTAATGAAAGAAAACTTTCTTGCTTTAGAAATGCTTGGGTGTAATTCCACACATGCTCGAGGGACGCCATTCCACTGCTCAGTGACTAAATTACACCTGATAACTCCCTGAAATTGGATCTTCTGGCTGCAGCGATCTTAGTCTATTTATCTTTAGCTCATTGAGTTACTTTCTCATTCCAGAGTAGAAACTTGCTCTGTTCTTGCTGTCCTGAGCATCGCTGTGCAAAAAAGTGATCTGTGGTTGATCGATCAGTCACACCACACCTTAAACAATTTATTTTGGCTTCAAAGAGAGCGGCCTATTTTAATACACCTGAGTCGAACAAATGTCGAATTAGCTTTTTTTCCTCCCCTTTTGAGCAGACTGGTTGCAGCAAAGCTGTTGGGTTTAAACCCCACCGATTCGCAAATGCAGATTAAAGGGCCGCTGTGTGTATTTTAGAATGAGCACCCTCAGCAGTTTAAATAAAACCGTGCTTCTAATTATCTCAGCAAGGCATCCTTTTCATTCCAACTCTATGCTTTTAAGGCACAAGACCCAAGATAAGAATCAAACCTACCAACTTCTGCTCTCTTGCTCTCCTCTATAATCCTCTATAATCAATATTTGGTGTCCTCTCTTTTTATGTGCTGGGAATCCATCTTTGATCTTCGAAAAGATCTCTCTCGCTCTCGCACAGAGATCAGTACCGTATGACATGATCCAGGTATAAAAACACTGACAGCTGTCATCAGTACCACCGACGGGATACTGACAGAGAAGTTCGACCACTGTGCCTCATTAGATCAAAGCAAATCGCACTCTCTTTTTGGCAATTAGGTCAGAATGTAAGAACTAGAATCCCATTATCTCGGTGTCTTTATTTAAAACAATCCCATTTCACACGTTTCATGTTATTAACCTTTTTAAGTTTTAACAATTTGCACGGAATAAAAGCAACCAGGTCGGAGCTCCCAGAAAAAGGCAAAAATAGCAGCTGAGAATAAGAAAGAAAAGCAACTGCTGCAAAGGAAAATTGACCAGCCAAGATCAATAGATAAATAAATACATGATGTGGGATTGAAGGACCGAAAGGTCAAGAAATCAGCAACCCCGATATTGTTCATCCTGGCGGCAAGTTGATTGTGCACAAAATAATGCACTCATGTCAAAAGCACATTCAACTGAAAACTGACACCAAGTCTAACTTTAATTTATTTCTCATCAAATCAAAACACATGCTGAAACAATACTATATAATTACATTATTTCTAGATAATAAAATCATAAATGGCTTCGGTAATCAGGTAGAGAAAAGTGTCATTGTGTTCTCTTATAATTGAGATATTTTTGTGAACTATTTTAAGGGAAATGACGTGAAGGAGACATTTCAATAAATTTAGCCTGCAGGGCAGAGCAACAGGAATGTCCCGATTACATTAAGTGTGAACGTGCAGCTAAGACAGCGTGGGGATGACGAGTTTATGACCGCCAGGTATCAGCCCCATAATCACCAACACGTACGCGCGCCACTGCAGAGGCAGAGCATCGAAACATAGAAATGATTTCAAAGGCACTCCGTCTCCATCTCTGGAAGCCAGACAGCCAGAGCGGAGCCGCGAGCCAATCCTCGCAGGTACGAACAGACGCCGAGCTTTCCACGTGTCCCGGAATTTGTAGAATTTGTAGGACTGATGGTCGCTGCTCTTCAGCTGCTTCCCCTGACAATTGTGGCAGAGCTCTGCGAGAAAATGAAGAAAACACATGCGAGGCACTGAGAGAGCTGGCGCACATGCATGTAGGAGTGCTTCTGTCTCACGCTTAGCCCGACTCCATTGCTAGTGTATAGTGTAATTTCACTCCTCCTTTGATTCTGTGCTGACTCATCCATTATTGCCTCTTTGTTCTCCCTCTGCAAATGTATAAACCCTCGTTTTACATGCTACACAAACTGCCCTTCTATCACCACTCAAGCCTCTCCATCTCTCTCGTCATGGCAACAGGATTCTCTTGTATAGTAGTTGCTGAGCAGCACACGGCGCGTTCGCATTGTCCCGCAGTCACCCGCGCCCACATATCAACAGGCGGGCTGGCTGTACTGTACTGAGAAACTCATTGTTATGCAACCTATGCTCTCCTGCCTGCTGCTCCGTCGGGCTGCCCGCTCATCTCAATCTCACTTCTTCACCTGTCGTCTTGCCTCAGCGAAGCTCATTTTATAGGTCACACGATGGTGGTGTCAGGCGCGGTAAAAGAAAGAAACACAACAAAACGAAACCCTGCAAGTCTCGCAGCCTAACAAGTCAATTTTATGTTAGCCGAGCGAAGCATGGACTTAAAATCTGAATTTCTTATATTGCGTTTTACATCTCTGCTAAAGCTCAACAGTAATTTTGCGTCCGTGTCTTAAAATATTGATAGCTAAATTGCACCTGCAGCAAAACACATGAAAGGAGAGGATGATCTGTCTGTGCCAGCGGCCATTCCAAGAGTGCTCTGGGTTTACTTTTCTGTTGGTTGCATCAGACCCTTTGAAGGGAGGTGGACATGTTAGCTGGTCCATGTTGGTGTGAGGATTGGGAGTTAATCAGATTGGCAGATTTGGACATTTAATAATATCGTGATTCACACGCCACTAACACTCATCGCTGTGAAGATCACGCTAATGCAACATAACTGACTGGAAGCCCGATCACGACCTGATCCGTCACTGAGAGGAACCAGACTGAATACTGCACTGTGCCTCAAAAACACCCTGCAGATGTTTCCACCTAGCTCTAAAAAGACTCCCACACTCCTCTGAGTGGTTGACCTCTGTGCAGCACTGTGCACAACACATGCAGGTGTTGCATGTGCATCTAAAGATTTAGTTGCAGTAAATCTCATACGACTGCAACGTGCCCCGTTTCCCCCAGAGAATCTCCAAGGAGTGGCTACTGATCACCGCTGAGCTTCTTGGAACTTCCATTTTACTATTTGTTTGGGAGACGGGCTTCAAGGCCAAAGGTTAACCTGACTTTAATGAATGTCCTCACAGAGGTAGAAGCACAAAGATGCATGTATTTTTCCTGACCTTTTAAATTGATTTTCTGTTATAATTACATTTTTTGGTTCAGCTCAGCTCTGCCGCTGCTTGTGCACATCCAATTGTGTCCAGAGGGA
Source organism: Takifugu rubripes (assembly GCF_901000725.2). NCBI lineage: Eukaryota > Metazoa > Chordata > Actinopteri > Tetraodontiformes > Tetraodontidae > Takifugu > Takifugu rubripes. The sequence continues at coordinate 10,197,286 of NC_042285.1, forward strand.
CAGTTTCTGAAGCATCATCAGTGACAATCTGAGTAAACAGAGACATGGCCTGAAAGATTACGCATTGCTATTGTTAATGCCGGGTTCAACAGGAAATGGCGCCGATATCTTGCTTTAATGGCATTAATCTAATAATAAGTGGGAACTTAAATGTCAACCACATTAAATACACTGACAAGTGAGGTGAATAAGAATGGGAAAACAATGATGCACTGGAAACAATCAACTCAAACCAACAAACTCTAACCAGCATCCATTAGGTGCAAGGCAGCAACCATCTTGTAGGATTCCCTATTAACTTTCCAGCACCACAGAGAGAAAGACAGGGCAACAGCCGGAAGATGATGGATCGTGACACCGAAGCCGCTCATTTGACAGTTGCGGGACAACGTGGGGGGAGTCTGCGAGGAACCTAGCGACTGCATCGCCGTGGAATTTTAAAGAAGTTCATGAACGACTGGTGTGACATGATAATGGCATCTTACTATATTTAAAGTATGTCACTGCCACCACCTGTCTGTGTGTCCTTGCCAGGAAATGCCGCCTTAAGAATTTGGGCATCCATGGGTGTGAATAATGCATCTCATGTATCTCAGCCTGGAGGCTGCTGTGCAACAATCAGCGCACACAACCGTCTGCCTTCTCCAAAGCTATGGGTGACTTCCTGGGCCTTATATATGGCCTTGTTTTCCAAACATTGTTCATCTCATTATCATCACCATATGCTGCTAACTTTATCTCCAATCATTAACGCACCAATTCTCTCCCATTTAGAAAGATTTAGTGGGGGGAAAGCCAGGGGGATCCACAGTAAAGTGTATTGTGAAAAGCTCAGGGGATACAGAGAAATGTGTGAAGCCGGCTCCATTCCAAACCCAATCGCACATCCCCGCCTAATTCTCACGAGGGTTTGCCATTAAACAGATAGCAGCGTGATGCAGAAACCGTATTATTGGAAAATCTGTCACAGAAAATGGCGTTGGGGAACGATGGCAGGGATAATGTCTTATCTATCCTTAATTGTTCCTCTCTGAGCCGTTGAAACCGCAATGAGTTCTTCGGCAGTGTTTTTATGATTAGTGCATTTCGTCACTTTCTTCATTTTGACGTGATATTGATTTCTATTGTTCCTGCTTTTCTCTCTGTTTTTCACAGTGGAGCGTTCGCAGCAAAGTTCGCCGATGCTCTGGCTGGTGTGCATTGTCTTGTCGCAGGACAATACGTTGATTTGAGTCTCCCAGGATGTTGTTACTGTAAAACCTGGGCCTCCAATCAATAACACAATTTCACTCTTCTATCGATAAAGACCTCTTTAAATGAGAAATATCACAATCTGTATTGCATTCAAGGGTATGAAAACATGCCCAAATCAGCCGAATCCAAGGGTGACTATCCTCAACACGTTCATTATTTTCCCCCCGCTCCTGTTAGCCTTAAAGGGTAACTAAACCGCAGCCGTTGGCAACAGGAATGTAAAGGTCTGAGCTTTATCTGTACCAGCAATTCACACATGAAGGAAAACAATCTGTTTATCAGACCTTTAAAATCCAGGAGCGAGCTGACAGATGTGTGGGAGAAAAACACAACGTGCAGAGGAGAAGCTGTGAAACACTGTCTAACAACTGCAAATTCATCAGCAGTAGCGCGGCCTCAGCTCTCACAGTGTGATGCAGCTGCTGAATAGGTTAATTACTATGTTTGTACCTTGACAGTCGACTTAAGTTACTATATAATGTACCGACAGCCGTTGTTGGTGGAGCATCTGTGGAGAGTCGTGAGGTGTGTTTATGGCTTCCCTGACTTGTCTTCAGTTTCTGAGGACCTTCTCTACAGCAGGTCCTGGAGCTCATCATTAAGAAAACGATGAAGCTGACAGAAAACTACAGGGAAATCAAAACAGCTTGTATATCCATGTTTTGGCGGCAGAAACCTGCTGCTTCCTAGTCTGTAGCAGGAACATCGAGTGCCCTTGTGCATCACTATACACAACCTTATTCCTTTCATCCCAGTCACCGTAAGGATGTTTTCCTCCACACACTCGCCTGACCCCAAAAAAAAACGTTTCTAGGAAATTTTCTTCTCCGTAACATGATTTTATTTCGCAAGTGCCCTGGGCTGCCATCTCCAGTGGCTACAGACCAAGTGTTGCTTTCTCTGACAGGGCTCATCAGTCAGCAGGGCCACAGAGAGCGTGACAAGCAGACGGGGAACAGAGAAATAAATACCTTCTCCGTTAAACTACATGATTGACAAAAGGGAACCCTCATTCATCTTCATGATGGAGTAGCACTCAAGGAAAGGGAGCATCTGCAATAACATCAGAGCCCATTGTTACTCTCACTGATCTTCTCTCTTGAACAAAGCTCCATTTAGAAGTCAAGGACTGTTTAGTTTCTCTTTCCATATAAGAGGAATCTTTTTTTTTCCTGAGTCTTGGAATATCTTATCTTATCTGAGGATGCTGTCTGTCAGGATTGGCTGGCAAACAATGTGACTTCATCTGTTTCCACCCCCCCCAGACGGGGAAACACGTTACTGGAGGGAGGTAAAATGATGCGAACAGACCAGGAGGGAGGCTGTGGGAAGCGACGCTAATGATGTTTGTCAGTCGGGGGAACGCCTGACCCGGACACCACTCATCACTCCATCACTTACCCTGTTGCGTCGTGTCCCACTCCCTCCATTTGTGTTTCATTCTTCTGTGATTGCTCTGACCTGCCCTGATTTGTTTCATCAGCATCTGGATTTCTTGCGTAGGCCACGCATTCCGCTCTCTGTTGTGTTCTGCCCCTTCATCCCATCCCATCCCATCAGAGCACTCTCTGTGCTCTGTGTCTCTGGCACTCCGCTTCCCCGGTGGACCTATTCGACCCACGCTTTAAAGTCAAATAAACAATTAGCTAAACCTGAGCTGCCCGTGTTTGCATTTGCAAAGGAGAGATGAAACCAGTTCTGAATTAAGCCCATTTAATTCATTAATATCTGGGGAAACATTGAAGATACATATTCTATTATTCAACTGCAAAATATTTCAGGAGGAACCAGATTGAGACTTTACCACTGTTCACCAAATCAACCAACACCTGTTAGCTTCCGTCCATTTCACAGGGGTGGGGGTCACAGTTTACAAGGCAGCATCCTGATAACTAATGGTGTTTAACTTGGTGTGACCTCTGAATCTACCCCCTGTGGTCTTTGACCTGCAGTGTGCTCCTCTGGCTCGGCAGGAGAGATTATTTTTAAAAGATTTATCCTGCTGTACCTGGTCCCCGAGCTGAATCCCTGGCAGGTTTAAGTGTTGAGGTGCGGCTATGAGCAGCTTTACTTGGCCTGAGAAGACAAAGCAGGCGGTAGGCAGATTTCCCCTTTCGCTTATCCCTCAGCAGCCGGTCAGTCGGCAGAACAACGTCCCGGTAACTGCTGAATACAGGCCAAACGGGCCAAAATTTGGTTGTTTGGACAAACAATGCGAAGGCTTGTGGGCACGTGTGTCTGGATCTCGTGATGCTTTATCAGCAACAGTCGCAGACTCACCGACCTGTATCTTTATTACATCAAGATACTGCAACAATATGTGTTTCCCTGCAACCTCTTAATTCTCAGCTCCACCATGTAAAATGCTGCCTTGTTTGGTTTTTGACTGCATGTATCTGGAATGAGCTACATGCTGCACGTTCCTTTTCAGAATAATATGCTGTGATTGTGCATTCAGGTCACTTTGCCAATCAGAGTGGAAATCAGAGGGGTGTTGTTGCTATCTGACTAGTGGACGGTGAAGTATTTGCTTTATTTGTGCACGATAAGGTGCTTTTGCCAGAGAGGGAGCTGGGACTGAGATGCTCGATGTTTAGAGTGAACTCTGCTTCTACGCCCATCTGATATCAACACGCGGATGAATAATTTTGTACCTGTTTATCTGCCGTTTCTGGGGCTCTCAGCCCATCTGTTGTAGGAGCATAGGGTGTACTTATCTGCCTCTTCCTCTGCCTTCTCACTGAGCTGAAAGATGAACCGGAGCAGGTCGGCTCACTTTCACTGCATCACTGGACACATCCAGAAGGACATCCCATACCTCTAACCTGCATTCCTCCACGCTCATGAAAGATGTAAACATCGAGGTGAAAAGGATATATTATTTCAGGAAACTCTGAGTGGCCTGCAGGGATCTCCGTATTTAGAGGGACAGATTAGCCTGTGACTGAATCCTGCTCTTTCCGCAGGACCTGCCTCTTCCTTCTCTGAGATGCCCTGGTGATGTTCTATTATTAGCAATATAAACTAAACGGGGCCATTATTGATGTCCTTTACTGGCGGAATTGACTAGAGCAAGACATCCATACCCCCTCGGAGAGTCAAGAATGCACACGGAAAAAAAGGGGGGGGAGAAAAAGTAGGTTAGTGAAGAAAGACCAGCTGCCTTGTTCCATTTGTAGCCAGAATACAACGACTAGCAGGGGGCAAAGAAGAATGATTGAAAGAAGTGTTCAATAAACAGTAGAGCTGATGTATGTGAGGAAATCCAAATGCATGTTTGTAGTGCGCGTATTTTCAGGTGTGTCTGCATATCTGTACACCTGCTCACGAAGACATGCAGACTGCATTCCAGTAAAAGTCCACGCAACATATTAGCCCTGTGGCGCGCCGGCGTGTAACTGCCAACTACTTTTGCACCACTCCGTGTCTTGGCAACAAAGAGTGCAAGTGAACCAACGAGAGCTGCCTTCCGCTTGAACGCTGCAGAGCGGAGAAGACGAGAGATGGCTCCCATAGCGGCCGTGTAGAGGAGCAAGAACTGGGTCGTGAGGAGATCCCCATATGGTCGACCCGCACATCCCGCCCAACCCTGGAGGGCTCGCCTGTGCTGCCAGCGACCCCTCCAATATAAAAACTATCTCAATGCCCAAAGCAGGAAGTGCAGTGGGGACAACAACTTGGCTAGGGTTCACACACACGGATTTGCCAGTTTTCGAAGGAACATTCTTTGCCAAAGCACAGAATGTATTTTCTAACAAATCAAATGTGTGGAAGAACAGCTTTTCCTGTGTCAGTGTAATTGGCTCAGTTATTTTAACAAAATTCTCCCATCAGTTAGGGGGATCAAGAGCCGGAATCCTGGTTTTTAGCTTTCGAAGACATCGCACAGCGATGCATTCTTTGCTGTCGATCACATCGCAGGAGGGCAGGGGATCTATTCCCATGGCTTCACGTTTACTGTAGACAGCCTCTGACAGGAAGCTGTTTCAGAATATTGCTGTTAATCAGCTTTATTTCTCCTTTCCTGTCATTTATACATATATGGCTTTTTTTTAAAAAAAAAAAACTTAAAGAACCCCACCAGGAGAGCTCAGTGGTCGGCACGGTGCTCAGTTATTAAGTCGTTCATCATCTCTGGAATGATGCAGCAAGCTTCTTTATGTGGTGTGATGTTATTTAGATTCATAAACTCTCTGCACTTAAGATGTGGCACACTTTTGTTCGCACTGGCTTCAAATAACAAGGGACTTAGCAGTGTGACAATGAAAGATTTGCTTCAGCTATATTATACTCTGCTTGGAACAGCCTCCTCAAATGCAGCAGTATTAATGCCAAACATTGGATTTTAAACTTTTGTGATTCTTATAAGCACCATTTGTCATATCTTTTGTGCCTCGGTGAAAGAGAGCTAATTTATGACATCACCATATTTGACAGCAAATGTGAAGTGGGTGCTTAAACAACCCGCAGCATGAAAAAAGAGCTACTTTTCAGTATAATAAACAGTAAAGAAAATTATATTCATGCACTCAGCAAAATAGTTACATAAATATGTTGTTCTGACAATATTCTGGAAAAGGAAAAAAAAATGACCACAATTGGAACTTAATTCTTTTGTTTTGCGTACATCTTTATTTCTTTTTTAATATCTGAATGAATGAATGAGTTTTGGTGGACATCAAAAAAAGGGATAAAAGGCCTAGAAAAATCCACAAAAGAAGAAAGCGGCATCTGGTACAGCTTCCCTACAATAGCACCACCTGGTGGTCAGCTCAGATGTTTTAAAATGCTGAAAATGTCTAATGGGTGAATGGGACTATTAACTGCATAAAAGCAATAATTGTGTTTTGTTTTTCTTTCAGCTCCCCTTCTCCATTGGGTCTTCTCTCTTCTAAGCAAAAACTGTACCAGATTTTATCATGTTGCTGCATCCTGTGGAATTTGCTTGCTTAGAAGTGTGCTGTCATGCAATAAAGACCTACTTCTGACAATAGATCCAACAGCATTTGAGATTATACCACCATACACATGTTATAATTGCACACATATGCTACAAATATGCAATTATCCTCAAAGAAAACAGATTGCATACGCTCGATCCTCTACACACACCAATCATATTCTTCTGCACTCTATTTTCTAAATGAACTTAATATAAACTGGTTAATTAGAAAATTCTACGCTGTTAGCACCTGTTAGATAATTAATGCCAATCACCGCCTTATGGAGAGGAAAATGATCCTCCATAAAAAGAGCTTAGATAACATCCCCCCTTGCATATCAACCTGCGCGCTCTGTGCCTGCTGTCAACATACCAACCCTGAAAATAAATGAGCAACACTACACGCAGCTTGTAGTGATGGCTGTAAAAGCAGTCTTGGACCACCCTCTGCCACAGATGGACAACCGGTGTGGCACTGAGATGTCAGTCTGGAAACACTGATCAGAAAACAGTTAATAGTTTAGGACTGAGCTGACAGGGAGGGTGGTGGTTCTGAGTCACGGCTGGCAGAACTAACTTGGGTATGCTTTTCCCGTTTAGCTATGTAGGTATATGTTTTAACTCTGGTAAAAATTCTGCATTATAGTTCATATAGTGGGTCAGGCGAGGCGGGCCCACGGAACTCTCATTGGTTAAAAGAGCAGTGCTGCAGGGTATGGGCTCTACACCATTTACAGTTTTTAAAGACTGATCTAATGGCAAGACAGAGTCTGGTGATAATGACCGTGGGGGCCTTAAGCAGCTCCTTCAGCAGCAGACTGTTACACCCACGGTGTAAAAGGGGATGTTACCGCAGGTCATTCATCCCAACTGCAGTCAGAATGTACAATATTCACAACTCTTAATGTAGCACCAATAACCCAGGGTTGGCATATTTGCACTAATGAATCATCCTACCTCTGGAATGTCTTATTTGCACATCTCATTTGCACCTTATTTTTTTGTCTTCACATTGTCCGACACTCCTCCTGTACATATTTTTTTTATAATTTCTGTATATACTGTACAATGTACATAGTAATGTACATGACATAAGAGTCTTTTATTTTTATTTTTTCTTTTAGTACTTTTCTGTATTGTACACCACAGGCTACCGCTGTAACGTGCAATTTCCCCGATGTGGGATCAATAAAGTCTTTTATCCTTATCCTTAATGTCCACCATTGGAGAGGAGGAGATGGTGAGATAGAGAGGAGCAGCTTGGCCAAGAAACCCCCCCCCCCCCCTCCCCCATTCATTTCAATACTGTTTATTCACTCTTGATGTTTAATACATTTGCTAATAAAGCAAATGGTGACCGAACACATTAAATTAAGGATAAAATGAGTGTCAGACCACACAGCGCAGCACTGACACAGTACTGGAATGTGGCCAGTGTGCGCCCACAGGCAAAACACAACAGGGTGCATTGTCTGAATCCTATCAGCTCTATATCTTCCCACTTTTTCTATCAGGAAAGGCCTGAAGGATCAATCCTCACAGTATGGATTTCCCCACCTCCTCAACAATCCATTCATAGTCCGCCCGCTCTCTCCTCTCGTGTACCACTTGCTGTCTCATTTCTGCATCTGCTTTTAAATGGTTTCTCCCGCTCAAATGGCATCTTTATCATTTTAGAATAAAGGCTTTCAGATCTACCCTCCTTTTCCTCAGATTCCTCTGGTGCACAAATTTAATTGCTGCCTGTCGGGGAGTTTTACAGTGACATCTGAAGGTAGCTTTCCCTCTGGATGCCTGCCTGAATCCCTGCTCATCCACCAACAGGTGTCATCTCTCAGTGGCGAGAAGGTGTGTGTGGAGATTGTCATCGCATGCACAAAGCTGTAAGATGTCACAAAAACACTCAGAGGGGCGCTCGCTCCGTGTAAATATTGAGCAGCTCTTCGTAGGCAGAGGCCTATGTAAGACATTAACAGACATCCAACTTGATTCACCAGCTGTCGCATTTGTCAATCAGGTAAGGTCCATCGGGATTACGAAGCTCATTAAACGGCTCTGAGTGTGAATAAAGTACCATGCTGCCCCTTGTGATGCGAGAAGATCCTGAAATGGTACATTTGCATATATGCATGAGACTAAACGTAGTAGTCAATGAAAGGGCATGCGTATAATCCACGTTCACCCCCCAGAGTCAACAGGTTCACTAAACTGTCAAGAGTGTGCTTATGGAAGGGAAATCATTGACAGATTTTTCAGTGGGGTGTTGTAACCTCTGCATTAAGGTCCATATTTACACAATTACAACGTGCTAAATGGTTCATCAGACTGCAGCGTACTTCCATCACAAATGCTAATGTAACCCGTGTGAAACAATGATGAACAGTATAAATAAACAAATACACACACACACACACACACACACGCAGAAATATGGCCATCTGTGCTACGAGGCTGCACTAATGAGTTCTGATATTGATACATTCTTTCTGACAGATGAGACCTCCGGCAGATGAATGTGGCTCTGGTACGCCAAAGCCACTCAGGGATGACTTGAGGAACATGACAGAAAGTCCGAAGCTCTGTCGTGCTCTCCAAACTGGCCAGTGTGATGTTCATTTTGTGCAAGACAGCCTTCTCCAAAGGGCCCTGAGAACAGTTGCCTCATCTCTCTGGGCTGTCATGGCCTTGTGCATGTAGTGATGCCTCACAGGAAATTGATCCACTTGACAATGTTTGGCATTGTTGTGAATTTTCTGCCTTCATTTTTGTTTTCCTCCTAAATGATTGTTAGTAGATGTTGAGAGAACAACCTCATTGCATTCAGTGACTTCTACTTGACACCGGTCATTGATACAGAGGTGGTTCCGGCTGCAAGTAGAAATTCAAGTTTGGTGCATAGATACACATCTTTTGACCATTACTGATGTTGAAAAAACCCACTCACACACAACTCTGATCCACCAATTTAAATCCTCAATAGTGTGAGAAGCAATGCTCAGCTGTGAGCCCCTCCGAACGAACAATACAAAACTAGGAGTAGGAAAACTGAGCGATGCCAGTGTCCAGTGCAACCGTGTCCAGGAGCTGAGGGGATCTTAGAGCTGAGGGTGAGTGCTGCAGTCAGAGTGGAAAACAAAACTCCTTCTTGTCTGTTTCTGTCAGCTGTTCCAGGCTGGTAATTTTCAGGCAGGCAGACAAGCAGATCTGTCAGAGCGAGAGCTCAGCATTGTGACGCATTTCACCCGGCCACATGTCCTCTACCCTCGGGCCAATAAGATGACGGTGGCGGTGCTGGTGGTGATGGTGCGGCCCGAAAATCTGTCCATGAGTGTCTCAGTGTTTGTGTGTGTCCATATGTAAGTGAGAGGACGGGATGGTGAGGCTCCGGAAGGCTGCCAACATGTGCCGACCTCCTCGGGGCAGGGTGATAAGCCAGCCAGGCCATACTGAAGCCCGCAGGCGAATAAAGGAGTGAGAGATGGATTTTACTCTTCCAAGACCACCAGTCTGAGGTTGGTGAAGGGTGTGTGTGCGTGTATGTGTTTGTGTGTGCATGGATGATGGGGGGTCAACAAATTTCCAACATAATCTGCTGTCTGGTAGCAACTTCCGCCCAGCTGTGTGAAACAAGGGCCTGGAACAGAATACATGTGTGTATGTGTGCAAGGCTTTTAGTATCCAAATGCATGTGTGTGGATAAGGAAGAGCACAGAGGAAACGGGCCTCCAACCCCCTTAGGGACATGGAAAGTGATCAGTTGCATTGGCCATTGGACGCAAAACAGACTGTCCTCTTTCAAAGCCAAACCTTTCAAAACACACATGACCGAATAAAGGCCAACCTAAGGCTTTGCTCATGCAATTTATATGCTGTAAGAGAGCTGCTACCCGAGTAAACGTGTGTAGAATGAGTGTTTCTGCTGATTTATATGCATAAATGTTCATTGGGTCAGACTCTATGTTAGCCATAAATCTGCCTTTTGTAGAAAATATTTCAGTACCACCTGAAATTACCGAGGCAACATTGAGCTATGTAGCCAATGATTGATGCAAGATCAATAAAATGCACCACAGAATATCCATGAAAGTCATTGTATCCTTTGCTACCTTGGAATTTAATATTGTTTATATTTCCTGTCTAAAACCACATCCTGTGGCCATTTGAGGGATTCAGATTTGCGCAGGCAGAAATAACGGCGTTGGTATTTGGCACTCGCTGATGTTTTACACACTCTGAGTGTCAGCAAATGAGGACAAACTTCCTGGTGTTCTTCTTAGGTTTGGAAGAGAGTCAGTTTTTAGGAAAGCATCTGTGGTGTTACATTTGAAGAGTTGCGTGTATCCAAACGTAGGACAGCTAGCGCTGCAGAAAAAGACTGGACGAGATTCTGGAAGATCCTTCGGAAAGAAAATGTACTTTTACAACCTGTCCTGGGTGAACTTTTAAAAAGTGCACTTACAGTTTTACCATTTAGGCTAGTGCTAACTTGATTTGCTGAAGGTGCTTTAAGCTGAGCTTCAGAACTCCTGCCAGGTCCCTGTACAAGATTCTCCACATGTGGGACCTGAGACAACACCCTGTACAGTCCCATATAGAGTACCCCCCAGGCTATAAGTAGATGGCCCCTGACTGAGACACAGTGGCTTACAAGTGTGCCTTGTGCGACTACTATCAGAGCACAGCTGGAACGCTGTTGGGAGGCGGCAGGATTATATGCATGGAATTATTATTGCAACAGAAAATCAGAGCTGCATTCTCTTATTAGAAACAGTATAAATGGAAAGCGCGCAACAATGGCTGCAGATTACACAGGATTTCACACAGCCTAGCATAGCTCAATGTTTGGAGGGGCCTAAATAGACTTGTAATGCCACTGTGAGATCCAGCTTACTTCACTGCACGTCTGACAGACAGTGAGTGTGTTATTGCTAAAAGGAGCTGCTCTTCTGAAATGATAAACATAAGGATGCATGCATCGAGCCAAGTGCCTCTCAGAGATTAAACGGGAAGAATTTCAAACAATAACGCGGGACCCAAAACCTGCTTCTGGAGTTATCTGCGCTAGTAATTAAATTCTTGTCGGAATTCTTATGAGAGAAAAATAATCCCAATATTTGCAAACGGCTTGACTCATTAATTTGAACCGCCGATTAAGGAGAGTCAGTGTAGCAGTTAATTAGAAACCAGTAGCGATAACCACCTGTTCAAACACACAAATGGGAAATCTGCCTGCTTACACCATGGCTGTATAAGCACGCTGTATTATTACAGATAGTCAAATATAGATGAGACTGAAATAGATGAAGATAGATGGTCATAACATTACTCACACTGCTTTGACTGAAGCACATCGCAGACCATGAACATACACACACACGCACGCACGCACGCACGCATGCACGTACACACACACAGAGGCATAGATGTAATTACCTGTCAAATGCAGGCTGTGACTTCCTGAGGTAAATGAACTGATTAATATTCCTGAGCAGGGAGAAGGAATGGGGTTCGGCTGATTAGAACGTACGATATTCACCGTCCCCACTCCATTTTATTAAAACACCGCCGTGACACAATGGGAAATTACACACCAGCGGATTCAAAATGCTGTGGACAGAAGGGAATGTTCCTTGTACATTTGACCCTCTGTATATTCTGTCTGTGAGAAAAAAAACTCCCTCGTGCAGAAAGCTCCAGTAATTTCAAAAAGGTTAAGAAGAAAAATCACACTTTGTTCCCCCTGTCCCCAGTCCAATTCCCCCTGCCTTTTCAGGCTGTGTTGACACCTCGCCGCTCTGTCTCCCCATGTGAGGCTGAAATGAGAGCACGGATGCTTTTGGTTGATGCCTGCAGGCCACACAGCCCCACCGCTCCAATATACAGGAGTCTAACAGCACCCCTGTGCAGCTGAGGACCTCCACATTAAGATAATTAGGAAGAGAAATGATGTGGGAATGAGGCCCTGGAGGGGAGGGCGAAGCTGTCACACTTTTGAGAATCCTGTAACTTGCTGCCTTGGTGCTCGGCTGTGTCCCAAATCATACCTTTTGGTGGAGAGCGAACAAATGAAGCCCAGGTGTGCTTATTAATTACGCCATGACGCCATGATCATGAGAAAACATCGTTATGTTTGAGATCAGGTCTATTTAATGCAATGTTGCTCTCTGGAGAGTTTACTTGTGTGGAGTACCAGCATTTGAGCTCAGTCTCTGATTTATCTGACCAAGAGGAGTTGCGCAGGCTTCAGGATTTGGCATTCGTGCTGTGGCGAGGAGCCACTCGGACTGAAACAGCAAGAGGAAGAGTGACACATCAGTAGGTGCATTTGTGGAAATCATCAGAGAATTGTAACATCTCTGGTCTCTCCCTGATAGAGTGTTCAGAAGGAGACGGCAGATTAACCCTGTCTCTTCAAGTGTGTCAAAGGTGGCTTTGTCTCTTCTCTGACAAGAGGATTGAGTTGTTCCCTTAGAAGTGTTTGAGCTAAATGAAGTCTAAAGTGATTTGTCTTTAGTATTGATCAGTCTTAGTAGAAATGGATTGAGTATTCATTGGTCTCTGTTGCGATGCCCACAGAAAAGACAAGGTGTGTATGGACGTGAGTGTCTTTTTATCGTAACTGCCTCATCGCTGTTAAAGCCAATGCAAAGCGCTTCAAATGGAGATGAAGTGAGAGTGACGCCTCAGAGATAACTAGCACCAGCTCTGTCATTTCCCCTTTCACAGCACCTTTTTAGCTTACTTCTGTAGCCTGTGTTGTGGTGTGTAGCCTCTCTTACAGGAGCTCTTCGCTTCCTGCTCTGACACTCGGCAATCAGGGGTGACACACTGAAGGCTCAGATGACAGCCGGGAAGACAAGGTCACACGGTCGCCTACTTTTAACGAACCGTATGCACAGCTCCTTTTTTGACAGGTCTGTGGCAAGCACAAACGTGCAATCCGAAGCTCCGTGCACGCTGTGCGAAGACATCCCGGCTCACACGCTGGCTCGTGATGAGCATTTTCCACATGCCTGTGCAATCTCAGAAGCAATTGCCTATTAAAAAATTTCATCCTTCCCATCTCGGCATGTTTAGGAAAAGATTATAACTGCTGGCGAGGTAATTAAGCCTGCAAATGGTAAATTGAATTGTGAATACAGATTGCCGTGTGTGCATGTGTGTGATAGTGTGAGTTTGTCTTAATAAAACAGCTCTGCCCACCTAAAGCTTTTTAGTGTGCGAGACTAAAATGACAATTACAGGCCGATGAAGAATTTTCCTGAGGAGGCTTTCACTATCACAGTTTACAAAAAGAAATAGTTTGTTTTCTTTCCCCAATATGTTTCAGGGAAACCATTCTAGAGAGGATGCAGCAGCACTGAGATAACCACTGCTGATTGTCACCCACTCTTAAACGTCTCCATTTAACAGACTCTGAAAGTCACCCTGAGTTGATGAAGCTCAGCACTCCTAATCCAGCTCACACAACAAGAAAAAACCCGACTGGCTCTGCCCTTCAGAGCTTCAGAAGTGGCAGCCAGTGCCAGTCCATTCTCCCCTCTTTTGACACACACCCCTCTTTTCTTCTTTGTCTCTTTAGTCACTATATGCTAAGTGAAGCAGTGTGAGGTTACGGACCTTTTAAGTTTCCACGAGAGTGTGGAGGCATTATGGCCTGGCTCGTTTTAAGTTCACAAAGCACCTATATTTCACTTCCCTTCACATTTGACAGGCCACAAAGGTGTCGTTGGGCAGTTTGTGCTGAACTGAGCTGTGCTGCTTTAGTGGAATAACAGCTGGTCTCTGTGTTGCTGAATTGATGCCCCTCTGTTCTTGATAAGGCTAAAACACTCACAAATCACTGGGAATATTTTTTTTTTTTACCTGTATGAAAAAGGCTGCTTTGGAATGGTTGCTCTTCTACTGGCAGCTGCAAAGGCCCAAAGGGATTTTAGACACAAGCGGTCGAGTCCTGCCAGAACAGATGTATTGATGCCACCAATAGGGCAATCAGCCATAAGCTATAATCAATATGAGCTTTGGACTAATAATAGATTTTCTAGCACAATCTTGTTCACATACAGTGGCACTTGTCTTTAAACTGTAATTACCGCCCTCTTTTCCACAGCTCCCCATTCATCCATTCATTACAAATGAATGGATGGATTACTTTGCCATTTTAAGCCTAGATATCGCGCAGGAATCTATTAGAATGAGCCAAACACATCAGCAGGCAGCCGTAATTCCTCCTCGCTCCGTCCATATCAGTCCCCTCAGTGCCCCGTGGTAAATCGACTCCCTAGTCAGTTTAGGGATTTTCCAAAACTAATCAGGTGGCTTTCAAGGGTAGAATCCAGTTGGAGAGCTGAGGTTAATAACATACAGTAGCACATCATCACCCACAAGCCCCTGGGTTAGAAGGTTCCACGTTGTCAATAATAATCTCAATTTCACAGCAGCGTCCTTGCGGCCACCCCATTATCTCATTTGTTTCACTTCATATACTGTCCTGAATGCCATATTTACCTCTGTTCAGATGCTCCCCCTGCCCTCCGCCCGCCATCCTCATCATCAACTGAATCCAAACCATTTCAGTGACCGGCCTCTGTTCCCCACATCCTGTGCTCTCATCGTGTTGATGGCGCCTGTGGGTGTAGTGCTTCACGCTGAATAGGGTTATGTCACCTCGTCGTCAGTCAGCTGAGCTGCTGTACGATTCCATATTCATCCCATTCTTGCAAAGAAGCAGTTAACCGATCCTCAAACATCCAAACTGAAGCCACACGCACAGACAAATGAATGCACAGACATATGGTCGCACTAAACTGGACCATTGTGATCCCAATGGTTTGGCGCCACAAATGTCGTGTGCATGCACATACGTGCACAAGTGTGCCATATACTCTTACCTTTGCACATTTTAGCATTAATTGCGCTACATACTGTTTAATCTATGACATTTAAGCACAGATCTGTGGTGCTGTAGCAGCCCACGTCTCGCAACAGAAATAGATGGCATTCGCGCACTTTGTATTCTCCCATCACATCTACCAAATTGCACACTTGTTCCCTCTCTCCACACGCACGTACACGCGCGCGCGCGCACACACACACACACACACGCACACACACATACACACACACACACACACACACACACACTTCTTTAGCTCATGTGGACATGAACCAAAATAAAGCAGTGAATAACCATTGGATTTGAAAAGCTGCAGAATAGAAAAGGGAGGCAGCTCTTTTCTTGTGCTTTGAAATGGAGATCTCTGGTTGGTGTGAGATTAAACAAAAAAAAGTCAGTTGAATTTTTTTTTTTTTTTTTAAAGGCCTGCAGGCATGTGTTTCCCTACTCTTGTATGTTTGGCGATTTTCTTACTATGCAACACTAAAGAAGGAAGCACAGGCGGAATGCAGCCCAGACCTGCATCATTGCTTAAAAGGGCCTTTGACGCCCAAATCATCACATTTTTTTTACGACTTTTCTTCTTAGCATCTTCTTTGTTCCAGACACAAACCCCACCCAAAACATCCATATGCTGCTCCAGCACACACTACTCAAACACGAAGTTTTCCCCCCAAATCCCCAGAACAGTAAAGGACACGAAAGGGAAACTCACGGAGGTTCGTGGCCCTGGAAGCATATTGTTGTGAATGCATCCCAAGGGCCTCCTCCCCCCGTAACTGCTCACCTGGACACCCGCCCTGCAGCACAGTGGCGACGGCTCTGTCGAGCAGACAGAGGGAGAGAAAGAAAGAAAAGGCAGATGTTAGAAGCAGCGCGTAACAGCGGTAATTGAATTAAACACTTTGGCTGCGCTGTTGTTCAGCATCTTTTGAGTGAAAACGGTGAGATGGAAAAGAAACAGGGATTTGATCGTGGAAGTCCCAGTTTCCTCGATTCATTTGTCGTGCCTATCATGCACGTACTGCGCATCGCTCTCACATAATTTTCGCTACTGAGATGCACGGACGGGTTTGGGTGGATAAGAGTGCGCAGCGCTGACTGGAACCATCCCCCGGAGAGCCAAAGGGCGCAGTCTGCGGCTACAATCAACACATCAGCCGCACCGGCGATGGGATTCGACCCAATGAGTAAAAGTTCCCCAGGCTACCATGCGCCGCAGCTTGTCTCACGCATGCATTATTCCCATCACTGTTATCAGACGTAGACGGAGGGAACGTTGCGCGCTCATGCTCACTATGTGCGTGTGGCTCCTCCGGCAAGTCTCTTTGTAAACAAGCGCACTGAAAGAAGGTGTGTGTGTGGGGGGGACACGACACTCACCTGGACATGTTTTCTCTTTGAGGCCGGTGCGCCTTTTCCAACCCCAATTTGGTGAAAATCCCCACGAGAACCATGATTGCCACTACTCCACAGATGATGTAAACAATTAAATTCGTCTTGTCTTTGGTGCTGTCGCGCATGTTATTTATTTTTTTGTACGGAGTCTGTCCGGTCTTCATCCACAGCGGGGTGGCGTAGTTAGTACATGTGTTCTGGTCCAGCCGCGAGTGTTTGTAGGAGCAGCAGAAGCGGAAGCCACAGGTGCCGCAGCAGTACAGATAAATGCCCGTTTTGCAGACAAACGGCTCGTCCCACTGACCCATCACATCGTAGTAGCCCCGACATGTGTCCTCCGTGTGCGGGGTCTCCTCGGACACGCTCTCTTCCTCTCTGGAGCTGTTTGAGGCGGCGATCATTACGTATCCACCGTATAGCCCTGGTTCTCCATCGGCCTTGCACACGAGAGCCACAAGTTTGAGCAAAAAGAAGCCGAGGAGAAAATATTTCCCTCTCATTGTGATCTCCCCTCCGTTCAACTTCACGCAGAAACGAACAGGATTGGAGAGAGGGGATAACACGCACGTTCATGATACGCTGAAAAGTCCAGAAACATACATCCAAGTAGAGACGCACCGTCATCCGCGCTCATGAACATCTTTTTTCACATATCATCATCCAGGAATAAATAAATAAAAATAATTGGCAGCCAAACAAAACGACGCAGAGAATGAAAAAAGCCCCGATGAATTAAGTTGAATTATTGTAACTGTTGACGAACGCGCGCTCTCTGTTGCGCATCGATGTGTCTTCTCGGGCGAACATCTACGTGCTCAAGGTTTGGCGTCTGCGGGAGCGCAGCACTTTTTACATATCCGCTGGTGCGCTCTTACGCACGGCAGAGACTCAAGTCGCGTCGAGGATGAGAATGGAGCGAAGGAGAGCGAGAAGGGAAGTGAGCGAATAGAAGAGGCGAGGGTGTGAGCGCTTGGTGCGCAAAAAGGGAAAGGAGGAGGAGAGAGAGAAAGAGAGAGAGAAAGGGAGAGAGAGGGTACCTATTAGGCTAGGATTTACAGTCCCAGTGTTGTTTCGTCGTGAAAAATCTTTTTTTTCCATTTTTCAGTGGATTTTCAGTCATGGGTTGAATTTGTTTGTTGAACTTGTTTAATATATTCTCTAAGGACCTGGTTACAACCCGTGACTTGCTGATCACACAAAGATATCGGTTAGAATTTTGAAGAGGGGAACCCACATCAGATATGCAACGAGTGGATCGCAGTGCACAATGAGAATCCACATGCAGTTAGAAGACACATCTAAAATAGGGGGGGGGGGGCTGAATTCAATAAAACCAGACTTAAAATCAGGCTTCAAAACAAACCAAGAGTTTAGAGAGGCAATTTAGACAGGTTTAGACCAATCGACGTCTTATACAAGGACGGTTAAACACAACAAAGAAACGCTTCTTATTTCTCATTAATTAGATTTGAGATTAGTCTGTGTTCCAACTTATAAGGAGCTTCGAGGCCATTTGAATTATTTGTATATTTAAACGCGAGCCAACAAGAATTAGAAACACATCAGAGCAACTAAGTGAAGTTTCGGGGCAAAAGACGCTCAAAGATAATCAGGATTGTTCCAAGGTCCAAACCCCCATTTGCCAAAGGTGAATCGTGAAATTTTAAAATACAAAAACAAGTTAGACTGAAAGTAAAATGGCTCGTCCTCAGACGACCCCTCTAAATAAAAAGGCTTTTCATCAGCTGTCTTCTGTCTGGTTTATCTCGCTCCGGGGCCGCTGCAGTCGAATAAGCAGCAGTCTGCGTAGTCGAGCCCAGAGTGATCGATGATCGCCCGGCGCGCCGCCGAGCAGCTTTGGATCAAACTTGTCACAAAGGTCGACACGGTCACAAGTCTAAAAACATTCCTTCAACTCCCCCTTTAACAGCTGGAACTCATGGCTGGAGAGGAGGAGACCTTTCTGAGGGCGAAGCATCGGACGTTCAGCGGACTGACGGAAGGTAGCCGAGCATTGTTAGCTTCTTCATCGCGTCTCAACTTCACGGGCTAAACAGTCAGATAAAGCTCACTTAACCTCTTTTATCCCATTTGGATTGATCTACGATTTTTAGCGCCGACAGTCCCAAACACAGCCGTTATTCAAAGCCTTGTGTTGTAACTTCTGCTGTAGTTTTAATCGACCACAACAAACAGCGAAACTCTGCAACGTCACATCATGCACTTCATTTTGACATGTCGAGGGTAAAACTGATGCATTATGCAGTAGGTGGCTTTGCAGGTGTAATATTAAAGACAATTTAGCTCACTGAAACATGCATCTGTCAGCTCTGCAGGTTAATTGTGCAAGTGGTCAAAAATAAAGTTTCTTTCTTAGCTGTCCCTTTGTTCCCCTTTTAATCTGTGTTGAAGGTTTTTAATCACACACACTGTTGGAATTCAACTAACGTGGGGGAAATAAGTTGCTGTGAAGCAAATGCCACCCGAGATGTTTTTATCTTAAATAATGATTCACTTGCTTTCCAGCAAAGTATCTGAGAAAAGTAATAAATTCTTGTTTTAAGTTGAGGAGCCACAATAAATCCACATCCTCTCATGGGGGCTTTGAGATTTAATTCTTTATTTTCCATTTCTCTCTCATTTGCTTTCCTAGTTTACATGTCTGAGAGAGAAGGGTTGAACCACAGTTCAGGCAACTGTTGCATGTTCCCATGCTTCTGTATGGGCCCATGTGGGTTGAATAATAGACCTGACTTGCTTATGTGACTTTACATTGAATTAAATGTGCAATTAAAGCAATAATTAAATGCATTATTTCAGTCCCAATATAGATTTAATCTATTTCTGTTAACCTTAACACATAGCCTCTGATTGCCCCATGGAAATGAAATATATTTGATACTCTTCTGTCCTCACATTGATGTTCATTGCAGCTGTCTGCACATCTGCACCTGCTTGAGCCACTTGCTATCATTTTTCTGTGTGTAGATATTGAGATGACAGTATATTTATGCTGTAACGTACCACCCTGTGAAATGGGCAAAGCAGAATGAAGTGGGGAGGGGTAAGCAATTTCTCCAATAAGTAAATATGTTTTACATATTTTTTTTTAGTGCATAATGGAAAATATCTTGGCTTCATATTTCAACAGATGAGTTGAATCAATTGCTGAAAACAGTCGACAAGCAACCTTATTTGAATTGATTTGCTAAATAGTGGCGCAAAGTGTTCAAGGACACGTCACAGCTGGACTCTCAGCGGCGATGAGAGTTAGGCAGAGACACCAATCACTTTTACACCGTTGAGGTTTGCCTTCGGAAGCCTTGGGCTACCTGGACACGCCAACCTGGAATTCAGAATTCCAAAGCCGCCTTTACTATCAGACCTTCCGTCTGGCTGCAGGCATTCTACAGTAATTGGATAGATGATGGTAATCAAAGAAGTACAAAGTGTTTTCTGCTTGTGGTTGAAATAAAAAACGTCAGTTACAATTAAGCTGCCGCTCGTCAGGGTTCCCAAGAGCAACACACTTTTTTTATTTTTCTATCGCCGTGCTTCATTTCTCTGGCGAACAGAATTATCATAAATTCATTAGGGAGCGAGCTACGTGGGGAGCATGCTAAGCACCGGGAGATGCAGAGCCACTAGTAGCCCCTGCTGAGTGTTAGTGAAGGGATTTGTGTGGAATGCAGATGCAGACTCTCCACAGCGGCAGCACATAAATGCATTGCTGCCTCCACTTCCTTTGGATGCTGAATTAGTGGAGCAGGAAGGGTTTTACACCTCCTCTCTGAATCTGTCCATTTTTGGACCTCTATAGGGGGATCAATTTCCTGTGCACTTCACGTCAGCCCTTGTCAAACCCACAAGCTGAGCAGTGTCGAGTGTCTGCTTCCATTGTCTGCATTATAAACCAGTGTGCTGTGAATGAAGACCGGGGAGTGATTAGATTGTGAGGCCTCTCTGTTACATAATATCAGGATTATGTAAAATTGAACCTTCTCTGCTGTTTATTCATTCTCCAACGTGTAGCCTTTTGTTAATTTTTTAAGCACTGGTTACACATGGAGTGATATCTGCGTGACATCCCTCGCCAGGCTTCAGGGCCCATTTCTCAATCCTAACAGCAGCACTTTCTTCAAGAGTGCTTTGCTTCTACGTGACACCCTCCCGCTGGGGTGATGAAAAGCATTTAATGTATTTTTTTTGTGCAGGTGTTGACTTTAAATTGTAACTCAACCCCTAGGTTTAGGTTGACATCTTAGCTGGAATTAAAAAAAAAAAAAAATCATTGATCATGGGAAGAGCTACTGACTAAGTTCAGATATGCGCCCCCACCTCAAACGACACTCTTGAACAAACAAAAGGGGGGAAAAATCATAAAAACACGCATCAGCACTTATTACAGTGTAGAAAGTGGCTCATTTTTATGTGGGGGAGGTGTTTTGCAAACAGTGGCGGTGCATGATGAAAGCTGCCTCCAAATATCAGCGGCCTCTATCTCAGCCATTTGCAAATTCTAAATGTAATAGCTGGGTTTGATCCCATAGAGGGCAGTCACATTTTTACAGCAGAGCAAGTGCCTGCTACCCTCTATACTGCAGACGCCGTGCATACGTTTGAGAAGATCAGCCCCAATTTCCTGTTTCTGATCTGCCAGGACTAAACTTCAAACCTTTTAAAACGCTATAATGTTGGAATCAGGTCAATGGACACAGTGGATGTTTCGGGTTCTGGGGCGCATGTCATATTTTCTATCCATCGCTCCGTAGCATTCCATGAAGGCTGGATTGGTTTGGGATTTGGGGAATGTGGAGAGAAGATCAAAGCCTTGGTTTATTCATTGTACTATACCTTTAAAACGATTCACCCCTTTTATAAACTGTATTATATATGCTAAATAAAAACACTTTTATATCAAGTTGGTGGGAAAAACTGAGTGCTATTGGAATGTTTAAGAAAGTAGTGTGTTAAAATGTGCAGGACTGATTGATTGGCTGTTTATTGCAGGAAAATATCAAATGCATCCTTGTGTTCCTGTTTCCCACACAGCTGCGGAGCGTCAGTGGTCGGGACCCTTTTGCTTCATCCAGGCTGCGGACCCTCAGCTGGGGTTGATGAAAGCCTGGAGGGACAGCAACTGCGACAGCGACGGGGACGAATGGGCCGAGGAGGTGGAGCTCACCAAGCAGGCCGTGGAGGCTGTAAACCACCTCAGACCCAGGCCCAGGTTCATGGTGCTGTGTGGTGACCTGGTCCACGCTCTGCCAGGTAGAGGCAAATCTGTTGTCAGTCGGATTAGCACCCAATATGTCATTTTAATGCAAACAAAGAGTTAAAGAGGCACTCCTATCAGCTGTTTGATGTTTTAGTAGATTTTTAAGGACTTGCCCTCTGGGAGCGGCGCACTTGTTTGACTCAGACTGAAAAGCCAGCTGCTTGGGTTTAAATATGGATGGTATTGACACAAAGAAAAGTCACATGTGCATGGAATCACTAAACACTCTGTTACATCTGCCGTCACGAGTGGAAAGTGTCCGTGGCAACGGTAGTTACGTGCTGCTGTCAACACGACAGATTTCAGAGGACCGTTTTTCTTTTCATGACCAGTCCTGAAAATTGAGAGATCACTCAGAGTTTTACATTTTAAAATGAATTCCGCGATATAGGCCAGTATTTAGCAGATCACGAGTTTTGTAGCCGTGTCTCATAAATAAAAAACATTAATTTCATTAACTTTGTACTCTGAATGTTTAAGGCACCGTCAGCTGATGTCAGCTGATTTCATAACCCGTGATCTGTTTAAAGCCTTAAGTCGTTTTGTCGTTCCCCGAAAGGTGAGTTAGTACTGTCTCTAAGAAGAGAATCCAGTCTGACCAGCTTTATTAAAACTTCTTGTGATAGATTTTTGATTAGGAAGGGCCATTATGCTAATGAAACTGCTGAAATCTGATGTGATTGAAATTCACAGATTTGTTTGAGACATAATAGGCATGGACCAAACAAAATGGTTTAACCATTAAGGCCACTTTCTAAAGACTGTGTGTTTTATTGCAGTAAAATACCACCTTTGCACCATGATTACTGCATTCTTAACAGTGGTGTGAGATAGTTTTAAATGAATGCACTCCGAGAAGCTTTAGCGTGGCTCATCTGCAGATTATTGCTCACTGAGTGTGTAAATAGCATGCTCCCTTATGACACAACTTGATGTTTATCTATGAAATTGTGCATCACTTCTGGCTATTGCCAAGTGAATTTCAGTTTGTTTGGTTTGGATTATCTATTAATGAAAGCAACCGTCCTCTGAATTCCTGCCCAGTTCTAAAATAGTGCATGTTGTTTAATGTACTGCTGTAATCTAAGTTTGTGCCATATAGACAATAACATTGGAGGTGTACAGTTAGGCATTAGCGTCATTACTCCCACGGTTTGTCTGCGCTGTCTCGTCCCCACAGTATGACTGCTAGAAACACATTCAGGCAAATTCACACATGGGTTGTTTTTTTATAAGCTGTGGTTTAGTTCACTCTCGTTTTAGTCAGCACACATGTTCCAGAATGCAGTCTGGAGGAAGCTGCCATCACATGTTGTGCCCATATCAGGAACTGTTAAGTGCAGCACATTATTAACGTCACTTTTGGTTGTATATAAATGTTGACACCCGCATGGATCGGAGTCTAATGTTGTCGAGAGCGTGCAGGGTAGAGGAGCAGAGGCACCCTGCTCAGAAAATGATTCTCTTTAAATAGTTTTAATTTAGTCACCTTCTACATGTTTGCATAATTTGACATCCTAACTTTTCCACTTCCTGTGTTAATGTCTCACTAGACCTGAATAGGTTAATCCAACCCATTCAGTTTTAAAAAGAAAGCACCCTACACAAATCATCTCTCAGGTCAGGGAATTACACCTCCACCACCATCACGTTAAACACTGGTGTGCCCTAAGGATATGTGCTGAGCCCCCTCCTGTATGATCATGACTGTCAACCATCCAACGGCATAATCAAGTATGCAGATGACACAACGGTCATGGGGTTGATCTCCAACGATGACAAGCAAGCACACAGGAGGGATCCTCTACTTCCTGAGGGGAACTCCTGACGTAATGCATCACATCGTGGTACGAAGGATACCATAAAACGGAGCAGAATGCACGGCAGAGGGTCATCAAGGCAGCCCACCATCTTTCCATGCTCCTACCCACCAGCAAGAGATACAGGAATATTCATGCCCAAACCACAAGATTTAAAAAAACAGTTTCTCTCCCAGAGGTGTCAAACTGTTCGATGGATAATAGGTCACTGACGCCTCGCTTCCCCCATTCACACTCCCACATGCAAACACACACATGCACACACCTATAAGTGCAATAAAAACTGTACAATTAACTAACTTTTGTGCGATACACAACATCGAGACCACAGACATTGTGCGTGCTGTAATTTTTTTGTTTTATATTTACATTGTTGTATTGCTATATTTGTTATTTAACTGGGTGACTTATTTGTTACTCATATTTTATTCTATGAGTATCACAGTAATCCCGTTGTGGAGCCGATGACAATAAAAAGCCTTGAATCTTGGTCAGTACTAATAGTCCAGACTCTCTACAATAAACTACATCAATAATAAGGGTAATTATTGTTGAACTGTGTGGTTTTTTTTTTTTGACTGTCCTTGTTCCCTGTTCCTAAAATTTTAGGGGCAAACTGTTAATACTGTATGCAACACTGTGTTTGTTTGGGTGAGTCACGGAGCCCTCTCTCATTTTTTGGGGGGACACAAAGGCCATCTTTTTTTAGCTATACTGACGCCAATGTGCAGTACTGGAGATGTCGCCCTCGGTCTGTAAGTGTCAGAGTATTCTTAGCGTCTCTGTGATTACGCTGTCTGTACGGATATGCCAATGGGTGCCATTCCTTGTCCCCATTTCCCCCCTTCTCTCCCATCAGCCACTTGTAGGTCATAGTAAGATCCATTACAGATCAGCATTTGGACAGTAGATGGCTGAAGTATTGGGTTGGACCACATTGCCTCGAGGGGCTATAAAAGGCATCATGCCAGCCCTCGTTACTGTCACCCCCGACGGAGCAGGTTGTGCGTGCCATCCTCATTACTCACCCCGTCCGTCACTTGCCTGGCAACCAGGCCGCCACCGCGTACACAGGGAGGAAAGACACATTATAGCCGGAGCTGCTCTTCCTGTCGCTCGGCTGACATTTCCTCTTAAACTGTTTATTTACAATACAAAATTGAATGGTTGGCGGTCAGGGGGAGCCGGCTGTCAGCCTGCATTGTCAACACTGCTGCCTGTTGGCGACAGGAAATTGGCAGCTGTATTCCTGCTTTCGTGGACTTCACTCACTGTCTTTCACGTTGGCTCTTCTCACATTTTCCTCTTCTCGGGCTCCCTCCACTTTGTTTTTCTCCTTCA